>NC_137969.1:158345794-158860794 GCF_963924665.1 Micromys minutus | reverse complement strand
ATGACTGAGTTTTCAGTAGGAAGAACAAGGGGCATTTATTGAGTACCTACTGTTTGTACAGCGTTACTGCAGACGATAAAACCCTTACTCCTAACGTGGTGCTACAACTTGGATAAGTGGCTTCTCTGGCCCGAGGAAGTCTGACTCCTCTCTGAGATAAGAGAACTGAGAATCTCCTGGTGAAGCTGTAATTCCTCAGGTTTATCTCCTCAGCACCACAACCTCTTGTGGTCTGACTGGAGAACTGAGTCAGTTATGAAGAGGCCCATGAAGGAAAGACTAAGTAGCAGGGGTAGAAACCGGACCTTTTGAGAGAAACAGAGTTAGTTAGCCCTAAAAGAGGACCATGAACACCCAGGGTAGCAAGGAACTGGAAGAGAACCCGATAGAAGCCTCAGTGCCTGAGAAGAAATCTAGATGTCTGGCTGTGTTCCGTTCAGGACCTTGGAAAACTTCTGGGTCCATTTCCAAGATCTAGCCTAAAAGAAATAGCCATTAGATGGGATGAAGGTAAACTCTGGGGCTAGAATTGTGGCTGGAGCAACAGTTGAGATGCATTAGGAAGCAAATGCAGGGCTGGAGAGGTGGCTTGGTAGAAAAGAGCACTTGCTGAGGACCCAGGCTCAATTCCCAGCACCCACATGGTGGCTCACAACCATCCATAACTCCAGTCCCAGGGGATCCAATGCCCTCTTCCAACTTCTGCAGACACTAGGCACGTGTGTTACATACATGCATGCATGCAAGAAAAATGCATAGGATAAAATCAACTAACTTAGGAAGAGTTGAAGAAGCACAGAAAGAGCAGAACACTGGCTGGAATAGCATTCCCCAGTCAGAAAGTGTCACTCAGGGGACAGGTCCACGTAGAGCATGCTTAGTCCTTGAGTTACAGATAGAAGCAGCCCAGGTCACATACATGAAGGAGAAAGGAAGAAGGAGGTCCCTGGGCAGTGGCAAAGCTCCCCATCACAGGTCTGCTACCTGTGTAGAGCTAACCCCTGTTCTGTTTCTTGGCATTTGAGGTACGTTCCCAACAGTCAGTAGACTCTGTATGCACCGTAGGAAAAGAGGCTCAGTAAAGGCTCAGCAGCAAGCAGAAGCTACCCCCTTTGTAACTGACCTCAGTTTCTCGGCATTACTGGGAGGGGAAACTAATGAAGATGAGCATCTCTCCCCACAGAGTAGTATTGCACGATTCCTGAGTGTTCCTGTAAGGAAAATGCTCTGGTTGTTGTGTACAGAGAATCTCTTGTAAGCATCACCTGTCAATAAAAAAAAAAGCCAATGGACAATGAGCTGAGGCAAGGAAAGTAGGTGGGACACTGGCAGAAAAAGAGAGGATTCTGGGAAATAGTGAGAGTATAAGAAAAAGAGATTCAAGAGAATGCAGGGGAGAGAGTCCAAGGAGACAGATATAAACCAGCAGGTAGATGAACTCAGGGCGATGCTGGGAGAGATGCAGAGGAGATGTGAAGAAAGAAGCAGGCTAGGCCTCAAGAGAGGTGACTAACCAAGACACAGAATAGTTTAAATGGGCTAAATGTGTTACGAGCTGGTCAGGGAATGAGTCAAAGCTTATAGCCAATGCATTTATTAATAAATAATTAGACTCAGAGTCATTATTCCAGGAGCAGAGTCTGGGGAAGAAAAACTTGGAGTTAATTTTTTTATTATTAACATTGTTGTTTTGTTCTTTATTGGTCCAGGTTAGGGAGCTAAAACAAGCAAGGTCCCACATAACCTGTACAAGGGGGTCCCCGGGCCCCACAACCGCACAGTGTTGGGATTGGTCTCCAGAACCAACATGGGGATTCAAGGCCTCACTCTCTGCTCCCCTTTCCCTCTCACAGTGCCGTCGTGCTGGATGGTAAAATTTATGCAACCGGAGGTATCGTGAGCAGTGAGGGACCAGCCCTGGGCAACATGGAGGCCTACGAGCCCACAACCAACACATGGACCCTCCTACCCCACATGCCCTGTCCTGTGTTCAGACATGGTTGTGTCGTGATAAAGAAGTATATTCAAAGCGGCTGACGTCAGCAGAAAGCCCAAGACAAGTCTATGGGACACGTCCGGTGAGGCGAACGCCACAAACCATGGTTACCTTTCAACACCAACAAGAGGCCCACAAGACAAAATCAAGAAACTCACTGCGCTAACATTTCGAATATTCTCTACATTGAATGTAGAAAATCATCCTCGCCTTTTGGGTGAAGCGGTGCACAGTGCCCCGGGCAGCAGGAACCTAGAACGCACGGAGCCCGGGCTCGCTGGCCAGCCGAGGCACTTGCTCTGAACAGAGGGCGCTCGCTCTGCCCGGTGCAATAGTTTCACATATTTTTCAACTGGGAGAGAAGCTGTTTTTTTCCTTCTTGCAGAGCAAGCTTGATCCCTAAACCACCATAGATCAGTTATCCTGTGACAATTTGGGGCATCACGCTCTTTTGGAATAAGGTCAAAGTGTCCTTATCACTTTGATTCCTACTTTTGTTTTCTTGGGCTTTTTTTTTTAACCTATCTACACTTTCAAGTGGCCAAGAGAAAAAGGAGGGATGAGACAGCGCAGCACCAAGGCCTAGGAGAGGGGCTGGTGCCACCAGACAAGATAGGGGGCCAGCTGCGTGTGCAGAACCAGGGCTGGCAGCCGCAGGGGTCACTGGGAAGAGTCACCTGTCCTTCATGGGTTTTTCTACCATGTTTTTGCTGCAGAAGGACATGGTGGATACGCTAGCTTTCTCTTAGCCAGTATGAATTATTTAGATTTCCAAGGCATTTTCTTGATACACAAAAGGCTATTTTTAAGTACCGAGAGAAGGAGGCCACAAGAGGGACAACGCTGTGGGACTTCCCAAAGCTCTTTGTAGGTAGTGCCAGAGGTAGGGCACTTGCTCTCATTTTTCTATGTGCAGAATAGAGGATCTCTCCTGAGGTGGGCCATGCCCCCCACTTTATTTTTGGAAAAAGTTAACTCCCAGACAGCCCTGGATGACCATGCCTTGCGGAGGCATTGTCAGGGGGAAGGGTCTGTTCTAGAAGAACGTGGTTCTGGCTTCTGACACCAGTCTAGCTCCCTCCATGAGGTAAAGCTGAGGACCCAGGCCCCGGGAAAGGGACTGAGGGAGGGAGGGAGAAGAAATGTCTACAAAGCACAGGAGACTATTTTTGATATTTATAGCTATATATTCAAGGCACCTGCCACGAGAGCTCTCAGGATGGGAACAGCCTTCTTAGATGAGCCATGACAGCACGGCCTGAGGGGGCACAAGCAGAAATACTCTTCTTGTTGCCCTGTCGCATAGTAACCTGAGAAAAGGGAAGCCAGGAGAGGTCCCAAGGAGGCTCAAAAGAGAAAGGCCTTCCCATTAAGTCCTTAGACCCTCAAACCTCACCCGGTCATCAGCCCCCATTCCAGGGCAAGAAGGAGCCGCCGCCACCGCGCTGTTTAGTTGAAGTTAGTACCAAATACACAGCATTTTTCTACCTGGAAAGTCAGCTTGCCGTCACTTCATGATAAGAACCATTGACAGAGAGAAAGAGACACTACACACTTTCCATCATTCAGTATTGGATGACACAAAATTCCAGTCCTAACGACGGGCATCAACTTCTAGCACTACAAGTGTGGCTCCCACTTGACAAGATACCGAGCTTCGTTATGCAGTTTTTTAATATTATTTATTATTTAAAAAAAAGTAATAAGCACAAAACTACATACATTGTATGTCATTTAAAGTATTTATGTCAAACAGGGTGCAAGTGTGAACCCAAGGACTGGAGCACAAATTTCTAACTGCCTGGGGCAGGACGAATATGAGCATTGGTATGCATCTGCCTCCAAGGGAGGTGTTAGTGGTCAACAAGACTCCGCAGATGATACTGAAATTCCGTTTCTCTCCTCATCTATCACACTGGAGCAAAACTGGCTATTTCTGTGAATGATATAAAACAGGGTTCTCTGTAATGGTATTGTATATAGTATATGTTTATTGTTAAGTTGTTATATTATAATAAATATATTTATAGATCTAGACTCGGAAGCCAATGCAATGTTTTTATGTGCCATCGCCTTTGCCTCAGTGACACTACACTGAGTTCCTCCTCTTGGTCATCAAGAGTGTGTGTCCCCTTACAGACATCCTTGTAGGTTTTGATGATGAGAGAGAACCCTTTTGCAAGGGGGCAGAGACAGATGAACAGTAAGGAACAGCTGGAAGTCAAAAGCTGACTTAGAGACTTAGAGAGAGAATGGAATTCACCCAGACTGTTCCCTTAGCTCCTGTGATCTTCCTACCACAGCCACGCATCTGAAAGCTCCATAGCTTTTACCCCATCCCTTCGGCCCTTCAGGCCACCTCAGTTCATCAGTCTAGGAGGAGACACATCCAGGCAGGGTGTCCTCCCTCAGTTGTGCCTATCTGGTCTGTCACACACACCCACTCTGCCGTACCCAGGACGTCTAAGCAAGGCTACTACTTAGCATGAAATATGGAGACACCTCTGTCACGAAGGAAATTTTGGAAGAGAGGGTAGATTTTTCCATCCACATGAAGCCCCCGTGGCCTTAATCCCTAAATCTTCCCAGGATCTAGTGTCATCTCCTTGAAAGCAAAAGCTTGATAAGGGAACAGCAAGAAAGAGGAGGGGCTTTCTTGAGACTTGGTTGAAACTGTGGGATAAGTAGACCATATTCCTGACAAAGCAGTATTTCCCTAAGACTATCCATCTGCAGGAAAGACAGAGATTGTTTAGAAGAAGCCAACCATGAAGAGGAAGGTGATAACCTGCGATAAAAGCAGTCTGTTGGCTCCATTCTTAACTATTTCATTTGGTTAGATGGTCTTGTGGTTCATGAAGAGTTTCTGTGTTTTACCAACTCTGCATGGTAAACATTCTATCATACCATAAAAAGACAGTGGAGGCCTTTGGCTTAGGAGACGCACCATGAGAACTTTTAAGGCACACCTGCCTGATCTAACAAAGAGGATGAGAAGACAGTGCACATTGTGTGCGTAGGTCTCTCTTTTATTTTAAGAACTACAAAATAAGAGGGTAGTCAGGAGACATATCTATTGTCTGTGTGATAAACAGTATCTTCATTAAAGAAACTAGGTAATGTAATTGGAAATGTTAGTTAAGAAGAAATAGGTGTCAGACCTAAAAGAAAAATAAAACAAAGGGTGCTGGCACATAGAATCCAAAAGTGAAAAAACACTAAAATATGACAATGAATGAGGTAATACCTTGCAGCTATTGAACAAGTTAGCTCCCTAAACCATGAGGGGGAGCTCTGCAGAGGGGCAGATAGCAAGGCAACAGGCACCCTGTATCATGAGCTGGAGGAGCACGAAGAAATCACTTCTAGACAGCCAAAAAGAAATGACAGGAACTCTGAGAAAATAACACCAACCATTCTGTCACAATGGCACGAGAGAATGACCGGTAATTGTTAGTCAACACTAATGAAGCGCTGACCACTATGCTAAGCTCTCAAAGCCCTGGATCCTCGAGATTCAGGTATAAAAGACACACACACACACACACACACACACACACACACACACACACACACAAGAAAATCCATATATGTACGAGATTGTAGCTTTAGATACACAGCTATTGTGGAAGATGTATATGTATATGTCTGTGCATAAATGTACACAGAAGAACTTCCTTCGCAAGACTGCCTAGAGATGCTTAGCTCTAGCAACTTCAAGACCAGGGTCCTTCTTCTTCCACACTACCTCAGAAACCCTTGTGTCTATACAAGACAACCAAGTGTACAGTCCTATCATTGTACTCACGGGATTGCAAGCATTTATTATTTCCTCTTTTCAAGACTTTATATATAATTACTTCTGTAATAAAAAGGTAGATATGCTATGCATATGGGTTTCTTTTTCTTTTGTTTGTTTTATTTTTCTGCAGTGCTAGGGAGTCATACCCAGGGCTGAATACGCCAACTGAACTGCATCACCAAACCCTGGACCTGTGCTTTTCTTTTAATGAGACAGGAAGTAATGGTTCCCTGAGTTTCTGTCTAAGAAACTGTGTGTGTGTGTGTGTGTTCGCGTGTGTGTGCGCGCATGCATGAGTGCATGTGTGTGTGTGTGTGTGTGTGTGTGTGTGTGTGTTCTGGCCACCTTAAGCAGTAAGGAAATCTGAAAGAATTCAGAATAAAGTATCTGAGAAAATAATAAGAGAACAGATTGTCAAACATACATTGTCAAGATTTTGTGCTTTATTTCCTCCACCTTCTCATTTTCTTACTCTTTCTCCAAGATTGGAGACAGGACAATCTTCATGCATGCTGAGCAAGTATTCTAGAACTGCATCCCTGGCTCCTCTCTCCCTCTCCCACCCTCTTGTCTCCCTCTCCCTCTCATTTATAATTTGCAACAGGCCCTATTAAATCACTAAGGCTGGCCTTGAACTTAAAAATCTCCTGCCTCAACCTCCGGAGTGCAGTTACAGACCTGCACCACTAGGCCAGCATGTGAACACATGTGAACACATGTGAACACATGTGACCACAGTAACATGCTCACATGGCATGACTGCACAAAGGATCTCATTTGCATTCTCAGCTGCCTCAGCAGCACAGGCAGCATCCCACACGTATGAAGGGAGTAATGAGCACACAGGAGAGCAAAGGAAATGAATGGAATGGAAACTTAGTCTTGACACAGTCCTGCAGAGGCTACTCAGGTAAGCCCACCAGGCTCTGAGACTTCAGCAACTCAGTCAGTGGCCTGTTAGTATCCATGGCCAGCTCAGTGACTTGAGAACCCTTGCTAGGCACATGACTTCCAAGGCAGCCCTTGCCTAGCTCTTGATTCCAAGACCAAGTCTCCTTCCTTTCAATTACCTGTATTTAAATTCAAAACTGTTCATAGCAATTCTAGCATTTCATTAAAACACCACATTAAAATATAAAGACATTCTATTTCATACACTTCTTGACATGAATATTTTGTGTTAGCAAAGTTACAGCCAACCCTAGCATAAAACCTAGGGATGAAAGCTTCCTAATAATCTACTTTTCTGTTTCTGAGAACAGCTAAGTTCAATCAATGTGGAGATCAATGCAGCACCACTGATCTGCAACGAAGATTTAACTATGCGATTGGCAGTTGCTTCCTTTAAAAGATAATTCACTAAACACCTTTAGTGACATATGATAAACTACAAAGCTACCAGACAAACTGATCTGATGCTCCCTTTTAAATGCATGAGAGAATTTCAAACTTTTTAACCCAGATAACCTTTATTTTAGTGACATACCAAGTGTAATGTTATATGGTACTCTTCTAAACTTTTTTAAAGGCAGGTCTTTATACATCCCAGCCTGCCCCAAAGCTGATCTTGATTTTCTGATCTATCAAGATGAACTCTCAATCCTGAACATCTATGCTCCAAATACAAGGGCACCCACATTCATAAAAGAAACCCTACTAAAGCTCAAGGCATATATTGCACCACACACAATAATAGCGGGAGACTTTAACACCCCACTCTCATCAACGGACAGATTATGGAAGCAGAAACTGATCAGAGACACAGTAAAACTAACAGAAGTTATGAATCAAATAGATTTAACAGACATATAAACAGACACCTGATTGGTTTAGTGCAGAATTCTATCAGACCTTCATAGAACCTAATACTAATACTCTCCAAACTATTCCACAAAATAGAAACAGAGAAAATACTACCTAACTCATTCTTCATAACAACAATTACACTCATTCCTAAACCACCCAAAGACCCTACAAAGAAAGAGAACTTTAGACCAATTCCCCTCAACCAAGAGACTGGGAAAAGAGCTTTACCAATCCTACATCTGATAGAGGGCTAGTATCCAATATATACAAAGAACTCAAGAAGTTAAACTGTAGAGAATCAAATAATCCTATTTAAAAATGGGGTACAGAGCTAAACAGAGTTCCCAACTGAGGAATACCTAATGGCTGAGAAGCACTTAAAGAAATGCTCAACATCTCTAGTCATCAGGGAAATGCAAATCAAAACAACCCTGAGATTCCACCTCACACCAGTCAGAATGGCCAAGATCAAAAATTCAGATGACAGCAGATGCTGCAGAGGATGCAGAGAAAGAGGAACACTTCTCCACTGCTGGTGGAGTTGTAAACTGGTACAACTACTCTGTAAATCAGTCTGGTGGTTCCTCAGAAAATTGGACATAGTCCTACCTGAGAACCCAGCTATACCACTCCTGGGCATATACCCAAAAGAAGTTCCAACATCCAACAAGGACACATGCTCCACCATGTTCACAGCAGCCTTATTTATAATAGCCAGAAGCTCGAAAGAACCCAGATGTCCTTCAGCAGAGGAATAAATACATAAATTGTGGTACATATACACAGTGAAGTACTACTCAGCTATTAGAAACACTGAGTTCATAAAATTCCTAGGCAAATGGATGGAACGTGAAGCTATCATCCTGAGTGAGGTAACCCAGTCACAAAAGAGTATTCATGGTATGTACTCACTGATAAGCAGATACTAACCCAAAAAGCTTGAATAACCAAGAAACAGCTCACACAATTTATGAAGCTCAAAGAGAAGGAAGGCCAGAAGGTGGATGCCTCAGTCCTTCTTAGAAGTGAGAACAAAACACTCATGGGAAGAAATAAATGGACAAATAGAGGAGCAGGGATTGGAGAAAAGAACATCCAAAGACTGCCTCACCAGGGGATCTACCTCATGTGCAGCCACCAAACTCAAGCACTATTGCTGATGCCGAGAAGTGCTTACTGGCAAGAACATGATATGAATGCCTCCTCAGAGGCTCTACCAGAACCATACTGATACAGAGGAGGATACTCACAGCTAACCATCAGACTGAACACAAAGACCCCAGTGAAGGAGCTAGAGAAAGGACTGAAGGAGCTGAAAGGGTCTGCAACCCCTTGGGAAGAACAAAATTATCAACTAACCAAACCCACCACAGCTCCCAGGGACTAAAACAATGAGCACACATGGAGAGACCCAGGTGCATATGCAGCAGAGGATAACATTCACTGACATCAAAGGGAGGAGAGGCCTTTGGTTCAGCGAAGGCTTGTTTTCCCAGTGTAGGGGAACACCAATGTGCTGAGGTGGGAGAAGGTGGTTGAGAGAGGGAGCACCTTCATGGAGTTAATGGGGGGGAGGGAGGATGTAATTGGAGGATGGGGATAACATCTGAAACGTAAATGCAGAGAATATCCAATAAACAAAAGAAAGAAAGAAAGTCAAGGTAAAGAAAAAAATCTTTAAAAACAGCCAGAGAAAGCAATATATTACATATAAAACACAATTCAAATAACAACTTGAAAAATGAAAATCATAATTAAAATCAACACTGAAAGAACATTTTAAAGCCAGGCTGCCTGGTGACACACACATGCAATTCAAGGTGACAAGCTCAGGAGTTTAAAGTCAGACCTGGCAAGCTTGAAAGCAGTCTAGGCTAGCTGAGTGCCTGTCTCCAAAAAGCCAATCAAGTAAGGAACACTTCAAAATGGCCTCAGGAGACCATTAAAGGATCAGGAGTTACACACGTCTCAAGCTGCCACCAAGACAGGGAATATAGTTTGGAACCAGACCAAACTCCAAAAACCGTCAGCATCCCATAGTGAATGTTGCAGCTGTAACTGTCACAGATAATTTTTTCCCCTGGTAAAGTCTTAGTGATCAATAATGAAGGACCTACTGTGACGGTCAGTTCCAACTGTCAGCGTGATTGCATTAAGAAATGCCTATGGTGTTAATGGGGCACATCACTGGGTATGCCTGTTGATGGTATTTGTAGAGAGGTTTAACTGAGGCCCATTCTGAATTCTGTGTGTGGCATCCCACAGGCTAGAGTCCATACTGAATAAAAAGGGGGAAATCAAGAGGCCATTGTGGCACTAATGTCATCATCCTTTCTCCCCTCCTGGGCAGCACGAAGAACAGAGCCACTCCCAACACCTTTCTCACAGAGGTGGACTGTGAGCTGAAATACCCCGCCCCGCCCCTTGCTTTTTGTTGGGTATTTGGCTGTAGCAAGGAGAAAAGGAACGCCCAGCCTGACCCACGGCCCAGGGACAGAAGCCCAAGACTGGGCTGTAAAAGTAAAACCTGAGCTTTCTTTTGTAACAGTACTGTACAGTGCTCAAGTGGAAGGCTGTAGGTGGATCTGGTAACAATGCCCAGAGGTTGGACACATCTGCCCCGCTAACTTTTGTGTCAATCACTTTCCTTTTACAAACGCCCTGCAAAGCCACCTTTGTCATCTACTCCTTTCTCCCTTCACAAACCCTGCACAATCCCAGCTTCTCTGGCTTACTCTGTGCTCCTCAAACTGCAATTCCCAGGACTCCAAACAAAGTTCTGTTACGGTTTCTGAACTTCGTTAACGTAGTGTATTCCTTATCAGAAGCTGTGAGGTCTGTAAGGCCCTGAAGTAACATTTGAAAATGCCAAAAGAACAGAACTGTCAACCTCAAATTCTCCACCCAATGAACACCTCTTCAAAAGCAAAGAGACTCGGATGGAGGAAACCTAAGAAATTGCCCTTACTTGACTTGCTTCGTAGAAATCCTGAAGACATTCTTTAAATTGCATTTACTCAATCATGTATTCATTTTTCTCTGTGTGTGCTTGTTCATACACACACAGCAGAGCACACAATGTACACGTGCACCTTGGTGCACATGTGGAGGTCATATGACAACTTGCAGGACTCAGTTCTCACCTTCCACCATGTAGGTTGCAGGGATAAAGTGCAGGTCATCAGCCTTGGTGACAAGTGCCTTTACCTGATGTCCCATCCCACTGGCCCTAACAGACATCCTTTAGAATAAATAAGGGACTATGGGATCATAGAACCGAGAAAAAAAATAATAAACGTCTGTTTAAATGTAGCAAATTATTCTTGCCCTTAAGTTGCTAAAAGTATTGGTGACACTTGAAAGAAAAACATTGTCTGATGGAGTTTTCAATGTATGTAAATACAATTCATGCGGCAACTATTGCATATGGATTAAAGATTTCTATATTTTGTACAAAACTGGAAAGATGTTAATTTTAGGTAGGTTGTGAAAACTGTGTAACGTGTCAAAGAAACCCCCTACAAGTTGTTCAGAGACAGCCAGAAACCCAAGAAATTAAAATGTAATAGCAAAGCTACTTAAATAACCCCAAAGAATCAAACAGAATAGGAAAGGAGACAAATCGAGAGCATAATAAAAATCATGGAGTAAAATCCAAATCCAAATATATGCTTAATCACTAGCTGTAAACCTAGGTTATACCCATTAGCATGGCTGCTGAGCCCATTCCTTCCCTGACCCTCCAAAAATCAGAAAATAACACGTATCAGTGAGGTTGTAGAGAAGCTAAAACTCTGTGCACCTTCTGTGGGACTAAAGAAAATGGCTTAGCTGAAGAGGAAAACAGTATGGTAATTCCTCACAAAATTAAAAATGGAACTTCCATATGAGCCGGCTATTCTACTTTTGGATGTAACCATAAAAGAAAATGAACGTAGGGACTTCAAGTGATATTCATAGCATTATTTGAAATAGCCAAAGACAGAGGTAACCACATGGCCATTGAAGGATGGGTGGATACACAGAATGTAGTGTATTCCATATAATAGGATACTCTTAGGCTTTAAAAGGAAGGAAATCCTGAGCGCTGCCATATTGGGGATAAACCTTGAGGACAAAATGCTGAGGGAAGTGAGGAGGACAAACTCCTCCTAAGACAAGAGGCCAAGAAGAGCCAGATTTAGGTTGGGCAGGGAGACACATGGCTTTGATCCCAGTATTCAGGAGGTTTGGAAAGTAAGCCATGAGTTCAAAGCCAGCAAAGATTACATAGTAAATTCCAGGCTTGCCAGAGTTATATAGCAGAACAATGAAAAAAGTACGGTAAATAAAATGAAAGGATCAGTCAAACTGATAGAGACAGACAGACGGATACTCTGTTAATTTAGTTATTTGTTCAGTCCCTTGGTGCTACTCATATTTTAGCTACTTCATAGGACTCTTGTGATTTAAATCAGTATATAGCCCTAGAATAATGATAACCATGTATTTTCCTCACTGAAGAAAGAAATTGCATATGGCGAGTGGAATTTACATGGGAGGACATGGCTTTGAGCCAAACTTCTCCAAACCACTCACACAAAGTACTGGGTGATTAAACAGAATGACAAAGAAAGCAAGTTAAGAATTAAAAACAAGTCAACAAACAAGCTTGAAGGGAAGCAAAACTCCCAGAGACTGCCAGCGACCACTCAGAAAAGTATCAGAGCAAAGCATAATAAACAAGGTCTTTGCTCTGAGCAACCTGCTTTGTTGCATTCCAGCCTCCTATAGCCTTTTGCCACTTACAGAGCCAGCTCTATTCTACCCAGGGCCCTGGATCACCCCTTCTACTCAACAGAATAAGATGTTATGAGGTTCTGGAATCACTAATTTTTAAAAACTGGCCAATAAGATCTTTAAAATGAATTTGTTATAATTTTGACTTTTGACCCACCTGTGCAAAGATGAGAGGTAGAAAAAAGTAAAATGGTAGGAAAATCAAAGCTGGAGAGTAAAAATTCCAAACTAAAAGGCCCAGTATATATCTTCAACAAAATCATAGAAGAAAACTTTCCCAACCTAAAGAAAGAGATGACCATGAACATACAAGAATTCCGAATTGAACCAGAAAAGAAACTTCTCCAAATACATAATAGTCAAAATACCGGATGTTCAAAATAAAAAAAGAATATTAAAAGCAGTAAGGGAAAAGGGACAAGTAACATATAAAGGCAGACTGACCAGACTTCTCAACAGAGACTAAGAAAGCTAGAAGATCTTGAACAGACATCATACAGACCCTAAGAGAACACAAATGCCAGCCCAGTTTACTATATCTAGCAAAACTCTCAATTACCATAGATGGAGAAACCAAAATATTCCAGGACAAAACCAATTTTATACAGTATCTGTCCACAAACCCAGATCTACAAAGGGTAATAGATGGAAAACTCCAACACAAGGAGAGAAGCTACAACCTAGGAAAAGCAAGAAAATAATCTTCTTGCAACAAGCCCAAAAGAAGAAAAGCACACAAACATAAGTCTATCTCTAATAACAAAAATAACAGGAAGCAACAATCACTATTCCTTAATATCTCTTAACATCAATGGACTCAATTCTCCAATAAAAAGACAGACTCTCAGACTGTATACACAAAATGGATCCAGCATTTTGTTGCATACAGGAAACTCATCTCAGTAACAAAGACAGACACTACCTCAGAGTAAAAGTCTAGGGAAAAAAACTTTCTAAGCAAATGATCCCAAGAAACAAGCTAGAGTAGATATCCTAATATTGAAATAATAGATTTTCAACCAAAAGTTACCAAAAAAGATAAAGAAGAACATTTTTTACTTACCAAACGAAAAATCTATCAAGATAAATTCTCAATCCTGAACATCTATGCTTCAAATACAAGGGCACCCACATTCATAAAAGAAATTCTACTAAAGTTCAAAGCATATATTACACCATACACAATAATATTGGGAGACTTTAACACCCCACTCTCATCAATCAATAGATTATGGAAGCAGAAACTGAACAGAGACACAGTAAAACTAACTGAAGTTATGAATCAAATAGATTTAACAGACATCTATGTAATATTTCATCCTAAAACAAAAAATATACCTTCTTCTCAGCACCTCATGGCACCTTCTCCAAAACTGACCATATAGTCGGTCACAAAACAGGCCTCAACAGATACAAGAACATTGAAATAATCCCATGCATTCTATCAGATCACCATGAACCAAGGGGAGGGGGTCTTTAATAATAACAAAAAGCCCACATACACATGGAAGCTAAACAATTTGTTACTCAATGATAACATGGATAAGGAGGAAATAAAGAAAGAAATCAAGAACTTTTTAGAATTTAATGAAAATGAAGGCACAACATACCCAAACTTATGGAGTACAATGAAAGCAGTGCTAAGAAGAAAACTCATAGCTGAGTGCCTCCAAAAAGAAACTGGAGAAAAAAGAAACTAGCATCTTGACAGCACACCTGAAAGCTCTAGAACAAAAAGAAGCAGATATACCCAAGAAAAGTAGATGGCAAGAAATAATCAAGCTCAGAGCTAAAATCAACCAATAGAAACAAAAAGAACCATACAAAGAATCAACAAAACCAGGAGCTGTTCTTTGGACATAGTACTACCTGACAACCCAGCTATAACTCTCCTGGGCATATACTCAAAAGACACTCCAACATATATCAAGGATACATGTTCCACCATGCTCAACACAGCCTTATTTATAATAGCCAGAAGCTGAAAAGAACCCAGATGCCCTTCAATAGAGGAATGGATACAAAAAATGTGGTACATTTACACATTCTATACTGGCTGGTTTTGTGTCAACTTGACACAAGCTGGAGTTATATCACAGAGAAAGGAGCCTCACTTGAGGAAATGCCTCCATGATCCAGCTATAAGGCATTTTCTCAACTAGTGATGGGGGGGGGGGGCTGAGGGCCCAGCCCATTGTGGGTGGTGCCATCCCTGGGCTGGCAGACCTGGATTCTATAATAAAAGCAAGCTAAGCAAGCCAAGGGAAACAAACCAATTAGTAACATCCCTCCATGGCCTCTGCATCAGCTCCTGCTTCCTGACCTGCTTGAGTTCCAGTCCTCACTTCCTCTGGTGATGAACAGCGATATGGAAGTATAAGCCAAATAAACCCTTTCCTCCCCAACTTGCTTCTTGGTAATGATGTTTGTGCAGGAATAGAAACTCTACCCAAGACTACTCATCTAGTAGAAACAATGACTTCATGAAATTCCTAGGCAAATGGATGGAGCTAGAAACAATCATTCTGAGTGAGGTAACCCAGTCACAAAAGAACACACATGGTATACAATCAATGATAAGCAGATACTAGCCCCAGAAAGCTCTGAATAACCAAGAACAATTCACAGACCTTATGAAGCTCAAAAAGAAGGAAGGCCAGAATGTGGATGCCTCAGTCCTTCTTAGAAGGGAAAACAAAACACTCATGGAAGAAAATACAGAGACAAATAGAGGAGCAGAGATTGGAGAAAAGATCATCCAGAGACTGCCTCACCTGGGGATCCACCCCATATGCAGCCACCAAACCCAAGCTCTATTGCTGATGCTTAGAAGTGCTTACTGGCAGGAGTCTGATATGAATGCCTCTTCAGAGGCTCTGCCAGAGTCATACAGATACAGTTGAGGATGCTTGCAGCTAACCATTGGACTGAACACAGGGTCCCCAATAAAGTAGCTAGAGAAAGGACTGAAGGAGCTGAAAGGGTCTGCAACCTCATGGGAAGAACAACATTATCAACCAATCAAACCCTCCAGAACTCCCAGGGACTAAAACACAAACCAATGAGCACATATGGAGAGACCCATGGCTCCAGTTGCATATGTAGCAGAGGATCTCATTGTCTAGCATCAATGGGAGGAGAGGCCTTTGGTCCAATGAAGGCTCATTTCCCCAGTGTAGGGGAATGCCAAGGTGCTGAGGTGGAGAGGGTGGTTGGGAGAGGGAGCACCTTCATGGAAACAAGTGAAGGGGGGAGGAGGATGGGAGTGGGGATAAAGGGGGTAACATATGAAATGTAAATTCAGAGAATGTTCAATGAAAACAAAAAAGAAAAATAGAAAGAAAAATCTTTCTGGAAACATCCTTAAAAACAGAGGGAGGTAAGGAGGTGAGTAACAGACAATTCGGACTCCTGACCTGAGCAGTTACCAGCAGCAGAGTGAGACAATGATGACTCCATGTGCTAAGAACACATCACACTTCGAAATGTGATGCAGCCAACCACAGGGCTTCAAGATACAGGAAGATAAATGCAACAGAACCAAAAGCAGAGGTCGGCAAACTCACAATTACACTCTGCACTCGGCGGGTTCAACACACCTCTCCCAGTAATTGATAGGAGTAGACAGAAAAATCAGCAAGGACACTGAAGACCCAAGTAACATAGCAATTAACATGACACTCAGAAGATACCCAGTACATTGTTTTTCCAGGGGCACATAAGGCGTTTGCCAAGAAAACACCATTCTTCTGGCCACAAATCAGAATAAATTAAAATAATTAGAATCACATAGAATGTATTCTTTGGCCATATCAGAATTAAATGAGAAATCAGTAACAGAAAACATGGGAAATGTCAAATAACTTCAAAGTTAAACACACACCTAAATAATTTAGGAGCCAATGAAGTTTCAGGGGAAAGTGAAAACATTTTGAACTGGAAAAATGCAAATGAAAATTAAAATGTCAAGTTGTGTAAGATTTGGCTAAAGCAAATCTTAATGTTTAATACTAAATGTTTATATTAGAAAAGAATGTGGGTTTCCAATAAATGAGCTAATCTTTCAGCTCAAAGTAAGTAGGAGAAAAAGGGCAGAAACCATAAATAAGAAAAACTGGTGGAAACAAGTTTTATAAAAAAGAGTAATATAAAGACATTGACCACAGCTGGGGAGATGGTTTAGCCAATAAAATTTTTGCTGTACAAGCATAAGACCTGAGGTGGGTATCTGGTACCCATGTAAGAAGCAGGGTGTTGTGGTGAGCTTTGGGTCTTAGCGCTGGGGAGACAGACAGGCAAGCCCTTCAGGCTTGATAACTTGGAAGCCTACGGTCTGAGGAGAAACCCTGTTTCAAAAATAAAGCTGGATGTCTCTGAATACCCAGTGTTGACCTCTGGCTTCCACATATACACACACATGTACACATTCATCCCACACATGTATCTATAGCTTGCACACTCACATACTTATCAGGAAACAAAACATGAAGACAATAATTGCCAGTGTCTGTGACTAGAGACATGCATGGCTCAGTGGTTAGAACCACCAACTGCTCTTGCAAAGAACCCAGGTTCAGGGCCCAGCACCCACAACTGCTCATAACTCCAGTTCCAGAGTTTCCGATGCTGTCTAGCCTCCAGAGACACTGCATGCTCATGATGTACATAAACTCATGCCGATATGCACATATAAACTACATAAAACCTTCTAAATAATATCTGAACAAAGAGAGGATGTCACCACCGAAGAGATGGAACAGAGATTAACACTGACAGAGATCAGCAGGAATAGACTCAGAAGCTGACTTGAAATGATTACCACTGCCAAATGGGACCATTTTAGGACAACAAACAGCAACAGTAATGACTTGAACCATGCTGGGGGATGGAGAGATCATTTAGCTGTAAAGAGCATTCACTGCTCTTGCAGAGAATATAAGACCAGTCCTCAGCACTCACAGGGAGTGGGTAGGGCTCCCAGCCACCTATAACCAGCTCCAGGGAACCTACCACCTTCTTCTGGTCTTCACAGGCAAAAGCATTCAAGAACATCCTCACAGAGATCAGCCATGTGTGTCACGGAAGTAAATCACTGACCACATGGCAACAACACAGTAAACATCAACGTGCCACCTACCATCGACAAACATCCAACAAATTTCAGTGCTGCCAGAACTTGTGGTTAGCCCTGCACCTCTGCGCATGCACATCCTCTGTTCTAGGTGTTAAGCAGCCCCTCCCAGTCCCTCTGTTGTCTCTCTGTTAACAGACTGCTCCCATCCTCTTAGTGAATGCTACCTCTCAGCCAGCTAGCTTAGGAAGAAGAGTAAGTGGCATCTCTTGTTTGCCTGCTCAAGGGAAGCTAGACCGCCCTGCTTATGTACCTGCTCTTGAGTCCTATGCACATCTTAGTGGGTAGGGGAAGAGGTTGGCAGGATGGACCTCTTGAGACCAGTGAGAGGAAGGGAAGGTAAGCAGAAGGATCTCCTAGTTTTCATAGCAGTTCCCAGAGAGTGATTACCCCCTTCCCTCTCTGGCCTATATCTCTATCTTGAACCCTCCCTTTGCTGACACCCAGTGAACCAGTCACTAGGGGCTGGACAGGTGGACAGTCTGGGCTATGGCTCACACCATCTGCACCAGCAGAACCAGCATGGCTTCCAGCATGTCCTAGCCTGCTCACTCCTGCTCCAACCTGTAGGTTTATGCTAGGAAAGGTCCCTCCTCTCAAACCACAGTGCTCTCCCTCTGCCTACCTCACACCCCATCCCCAGCTCCTATCTGTCCCTGTCTGGTCAGGAATCTGTTCCCAAGTGAAGCAGCAGATGTGTGTGTGTTGCATATACAATTGCTCTTGTAACATTTTGTATTTATTATGGTAGACAAACACGGATTCTTTGTATACATTGTGAGATTCGCAAAGGAGAAGGAAGTAGAGGAGAAAGAGAAGAAAGGGGGAGGATAAGGAAGAGGAAGAGGAGAGAGGATGAGAAGGAAGGAGAGGAGCAGGAGCTGCTGCAACAGCAGCAGAAACATAGAAACATGCTTGGAACCAATGCAAAAAGAATCATTAATCCCCTTTCCTATATACTTGTGCCAGTGGGTGGTGCTTCTTTTTGAGTTTCCCACTGATAAATAGGTAAGCAGTGATAACATAGGAACTCATGTTGCAAACCAATCAATTACAGTACCTAGGGACAGAGAGTGTCAGCCACTGCTGACATCACAAAAAAGAGCCAGGCAATGTGTGTCCCTAATACTCGTGAAGCAAACTTCCAAAATACAATAAAATCAAGAACACCGGGGTCTGATTATGCCTCCAGGCCAGTGCTGCCCAACAGAAACATAATGCAAACACAACCACATCACAAAGCATTAGGAAAAGAACAAGAAGTTATCTTAAAGCATTTGTGGTTTATGTGGTGTGAGCACATGAAAGCCAGAGGCTGGCGTGGTCGCCTTCCCTAGTCCCTCCCAACTTAGGTTTTGAATCAGGGTCACTGTACCTGAAGCTCACTGATTTGGTTAAACTAGCTGGCCAGAAAGCCCCAGAAATCCTTTTGTCTCTGTCTCTCTGGCTCTGGAATTACAGGGGCATGCTCTTGAACTCAGCATCTTACAGGCTTGCAATATGAACTCTGACCTTCATGTTTGCACAGCAAATACTTTACTAAGTCACCACCACAGCCTGTTTTTAATAAATGAAGAGAAGAAGCAGAGTAAGCAGAGGCATTCTGAGGGGATATCCAATATGTGTCACTTTGTTTCTTTGCATCTTATATAATTAATCCATGACTAATCTGTACATTTGCTTTAAATACTTTCTCATAGTTGTCTTTTTAAAAAGATTTATTTATTTATTTTATGTATGCAAGTACACTGTTGCTATCTTCAGATACACCAGAAGAGGGCATCGGAACCTTTGGAAGAGCAGTCAGTGCTCTTAACCGCTGAGCCATTTCTCTAGCCCCCAGTTGATATGTCTTATGGAAAGATATAAACTCAGTAAGGAAACACATAGGACTACTTGAGATTAACAGGTGTTGATCTCTTAAACTTCACAATACTCTTTCCTATCTGAAAACATTAACACCCCAGTCTCTGCCACCAATGGTGAGTTTCTAAACACTTTCACCAAAAAAAAAAAAAAAAAGACACTTTTAATGTTTTGTAATTCTGAGCAACTAACCATTACCCCTCCTTTCCATCCTCAGCCTCCATGCTCCTCCTGTGGCCCTATAGTAAGTGGGAGGTAATTGGGTACTCAGTCCTGTCAGAAAGCCAGAGGTCACATCGAGGTTGTGCTATTTTGTTATCTAACTTTCAGCCTGTGGTGATCTTCACTGGTTCCTGGTCAGCTTCACCACCTCCTCCATCCCTGATGTACAAGCATGTTGCTTTCCTGTGGTTTTCAAAATCCTTCCCTTAACTTGTCCTTCTCTACAGTTATTCTTTTTCTTTTTTTTTTCCTGAAAGTATCAAGGACCGCCAAGTTACCACACACATTTGTAACACAGACATATCCTACCTCCTCCACAGATGCATCCAGTGGTGCCGTTTGGAACCTACTCTTTGCTGTGGATCTTTTGATTACACATCATTAGTATCAGTTCTCGGGCATCATTGGCTCTCTATTGTCAATCTTTCCAGAAAACAGTGTTTAAGCAATCTGATTCACACTTGTGGTCACAGGCAGCTAACCTCCAAGGTTAGCTCTCAATTGCCCAAACTTGTAGCTACTGTGTGTACCTAAACGTCTACTGGACCTGGATGCCACAACACCCAACAGTGCCTTCACTCTAGTTTGTTGCATCCCAATGACCGAGGCAGAAAGCAAGAGCAACCGCAGCCCCTCAAAGGCCAAATCCCAACCCTTGTGACCTCCCCCAAAACCAAAGAAAAAAGGAAAAAAGAAAAAAAAGAAAAAAACAAGTCCAATTTGCATTGCCAATTTATATTCAGTGGAGCATGATCAAAATCCCAGGGGCCAGTCTCCTTAAAAACAAAACAAACAAACAAATCTGAGTCCTTCCCCATCCCTGCTAGAAGCCAGCCATTAACTGAGGAGCTATTTATTCTTCAGCATCCCTATACTGACAGAATTCTAGTTAGAGCAATTTCACTAAGAAAACTAGAATGCCTTGGGCCAGTGAGACTGCTCAGCAGGTAAAGGTGCTTGCCACACAAACATAATGGTGCAAATTCGATTTTTCAGACCCAGAGTGGAAGGAGAAAGTCCGTATAATTTTCTTGGAGCTGCACCATGGCACACGTGTACCCTCCACCCCAACAGAAGGACTATAAAGTCATTTGTTAAAAAATAAAATCTGGGTGTCTCATGTGGATATGTGGCCTTTGGAGCCTACCATATATTTTGACACCAAGTGGCCCTACATAAACAAGACATAAGCTCTGGGAATAAGAAGTACTATCAGGGAAGTAGTGGGCACTAATTTGGCATCAATAGTTGCCCTAAGTCAAAAACAGAAGGAAGCCTGAGAACTCCATCAGCCCACCCATTCTCAAGGTGCTCTTAAGAGGAGAGGGGGAGAGCACTGTGAAAATCTCACAAAGTCTGTTTCATTCCCTCCCAGTTCTTACATACACTGTACTGGGCTAATGGGAGGAAATTCAAATTAGAAGGGTCCAAGTGGAGGAGAACAAAAGGAGTGCACACATCCAAACCCCTCAAAACCATTGTCCACGTGAGATTTCTATCTTGATAACCAGCCAAACTACAAAAGAGAACAAAGGGTGGCATGAACCTATACTTATTCCACTAGCAGTTCCTTTAGCAGAGCAGAGGCTACTTACGGCCAAGACTGTTTGAGCTGTCTGTCTACCCCAGCAGAGCACAGCTGATGAAGGCCACCTAGTGGGGCCTGAGATGTAACAAGCACATCATACATGAAGGTGTAAGAGAGGGAGTTTGAATTTAAAAAACAACAACAAAAAACAAACAAACAAAAACAGCTGAAGGCCACTTCAGGTCTAAGAGTATAGACATAGCATGAAATAGACCAAAATTAACTTCTGCCATTACTGTACTTCTCTATGGAAAGTAAAACTGGTTAAATAAAATTTATTTCCAAAGTCCTAAAAGTTTGATTGAGACCCCCAAAGCAATTTTAAGGTCTTTTTTTAAATGAACATTCAGATAGAAAAACAATTTTTGACATAATCCACTTGCTTCTGTCCAACACATTTTAAGCAATATAATATCCAATTAAATTAAAACTATACTTCCTTGAGGGGGAAAAAAGCAACCAGCAATAATAAAAACTTCCAGCTAAGAAATCCGGAGGCATACTTAAAATCAAAAAGAAATATTTAAGAAGATTTTGGGGGTACTTACTAAGCACAACATGCACACTCTATAAAACTAATTACTCAGCCAGAAAAGCAGTCCTCGCATGAAGCCAGCAGTGTCACAATCATAAAGGAAGACATGTTCTTCTTGTTGTCTTTATTCAAGTATTTCACAGCAGTTATATTACAAATTACAGTAAATGTTCAAATTCCAGAATTCAAAAATTAAATAATTTACTCCAAACTAATGTAAAATGAAGTCGAATGCAAAACATCAATGTAACACAATTCTAAATTAAACTACAAACCCAAAATAGACCGTAGTTGATGAAGGGTACTTAATCTACAAGGTAGACATACATGACCAAAACCAAATAGGACTCCCAAAGTCTAGACAACCAAATGTACAAAATATAAAAGATGCAGGTACAAGCTCAAATTCAAGCTTACAATATGATTACAAATAATAATTAAAACAATGGCATTCAGCTACGGAACCTGACACTGAAATACCTATTGATTAGCACCATAGCTGAACCAACTTAATCATACAGAGAAGAAATTACCACCCCACTCCCTAAAAACAAAACCCAGTAAACCTACAAATACATTGGCATACGAGAAAAATCAAGTCATGAAAGGATGTTAAAAAAATCACAGGTAAGATTCAAGCTCAAAATTACAATTTATTCCACAGCCATCAGTTGCAAACTTAATGAAGTTCCATCATCTTCAAGAAGCTCCCAGGGTTCCCACAGCTGAGCACGAGCTTTTGCGTGGCTGGGCTGAGATACATAATTTCTTGATCTGAGAGCAGGGTTTTACACAGGAGCTTATCATTTATAATGCTCACACAGGAAGTAAGAACAGAGGTCAATTTGTACATTATTTTTTGCCAATGCTATACAGCAAAAATTTAAGAACTTTACAGAAAGGTAAACAAAACTATGTCGACTTGGATAATTTCACAAGCTGCTTTAATCTATAGAACCACCAGATATCTGTGAAACAAGCAAAACTGGGATAGTATGTTTCTCTTTGGGGGAAGGGGCCTGAAGAGTTGGTGCTATTTCAGCTCATTTCTCCCCCCTTGGCATGAGACTGGCTTCATCTTTGAGACCATAACTGTTCAAAGTGGCAGTTCCTATACCGAGTTTACCTCTGATTTCTCCGTCTACATCAAGGGTAAACATAAGTTAAGACGTGATCTTTTGAAAGCATTTTTTAATGTTGTACATAAATGAATTTCCCTTGTAAAACTCACTGCTGGCTAAAACCTTAGTTCACGTGCAGGATTCGGAAACCTATGAGAACATGTGTGGATTTCCCTTCCACAAGTGCTTCTGAAGTAGAGAAACTGGAATAAATACTAAAGAAGAGACAGAGCAGCAAGAACCTGAGACTTGCAAAAACCCTTTTACCAGAAACTCGCTACAAAAAATCTGCTACATCTTATTTCATCAAATCTTTAAATTCTGTAACAATTTCCATCAAAATACAAAATGCTAATGCATTAGACAGTAAAATAGTTTGCACTGGTATGATGGTAATAAATAGTAAAGAAAGCATGAAAATCTTCCCGGTAATCAAATTAGAGGTTTCAAATTACCTCCCCTTTAAAATGGTTCATCGTTAATCACACTTGCCTGCCTTAAAAATACAGTGTGTCTACATGGTAGCATCTTGAGTTACATGACTAACTAAATGTCATGAAAACCTCAGACTAGGTATAAAGAAAAAAAGGACCATTAAAAAAAGAAGAAGAAGAAGAAGAAGATGGTGCCCGTGAAAGTAAATGCAAAGAAGCACTTGGGATTACTGCAGCGGTGAGGCCAGCAGCTGCCTGCGTGCCACAGACAGAGACAGCAGACAAGTACCTTAGCTTCAGCATGTAAACGGTGGCAAAGTGATTACAGGACCCAGTAAACACTGCTGGTAACTAAAGACAAGAAGCTGAGGTAGCTCAGCATCTCTGCAGTAGTCCTCGACCATGTGCTATGGTTAAAACCCAGATATGTGTTGCATATATTGGAAAGACACACCTGCAACTAACGGCTATAAAGAAAGGAAGATAGCAAGCCAACTTGTCTGCAAATTTTTCTGTACTTTGTTTAAAAATTATCTCATAAAAAATGTCACTGCATTCCCTTTGCCTCTTTGCAACTGCCTAGACTGCGTTTCCAAATTTTTAGAAAGCTTTGTAAATTAGTAACCCATAATTGTTTTCAGGTAAGTACAATCTACAGAAATCACTCAACAAGATCCAAATGAGTCCAACCAAACTGTAGCACTGTGAGCATGTGCGCATGGAACAGGACTTAACGTTAACACTGTTACTCAAGGACATACCAGAGCTCACTCGCAACTATACAGAAAATGAGTCTTACAGAGTTTCTGACAAATTCTTCTCTTTTTCTGTCCATTTGGCAAGTTCTGGCTTTAAAACAAAACAGTAACAATTGAGTACACATGAAAACTATTTTTCTCTGGTAACTCAAACATAAATAACTATTAAATTGCATCTGACAGAAGAATGGCCACTATCATTTATTTTCTGGTCATCATTGTCAGCAATGTGGAAAAGTGTGCGGTTTTGTGGACTGTGCATCATTTGCTGCTGTTTTAGTCTGTGTTCCTTAACTAGAAACAAACCACAGAAAAGCTTGCCAGCCTACACATCACGTGGCTTACTGAGTATCTTGATTGTTTTGAGAACAAGACAGGCATTTAATACAGAATACTGTTGTCTCTTAATGACATTGAGTATCAAAACTTATTTTCAAGGTTGTGACCAAAGAAAACATTCTAATTAATTTGCTACAAATGAGCCTATCCATTAAGCCTCATCTTTCTCAAATGAATAAAAGGCACATTAAAGGCAGTTCTAAAGAGCCTAACCTAATTTCACCCAGTTTCTTCAGCTGTTCACGAGAATACACCATAGCCAATTCTAAAACAGGTTTTAGTCCATTACCCAGGGTGGGGTGGGATATGATCAGAGATAGAAAAAGAAGAAAAAACAAACGAACAAACAAACAAGCAGGTCGCCCACGGTTTTCAACAATTCAGCACAGTTACAACTGCCCCATTCAGTTTCCTCCGGTTTGCTGGTCTGCTTCCTAAGAGACTCTCCAAGAGTGCAGAAAAGAGGGGCAGAGCGAGAGCAGTTTCTGTAGCACCAAAATCTCCAAGCTGTGGGGTTGTATTTTTTATTTGTGAAAAATACAACATGTTTCTGAAGTTCTGTTTGGTTCTTGTAGGCTGGTTGGTTTCAGGTACCTGAGACAATAGCACCAAATTCAACAGAGAAAGAACTAGTGAGCGAGCACTTTACACCAAGGCTCTGCACATAATTGGTGCAATTTGAAAGTGAATGGCTCAGAAGGCTGCTCATCAGGAGCAGATTGGAGAGGATAAACCACTCAACAGAAGAAGTTCATAGGAATGTCTCAAACATATGAACTGTTCTTTCCATCTCCTGTAAGAGAAAGAAATACATGTTATCCCCTATGGAAGACAAAGGAATTCCTCACCATGAATGAACTTAAACTTTAAAACAAAGAATTTTCAAATTTGAATATTTTTACAGCTATGCTGCAAAACCATCTGCCCTAGACAATTCTAAGTCCTTCTTATTTTATTCTTTGGCAATGGGGATGGCAAAGATGGCAGAACTCAACGAGTGACTTATGATGCCAGATACTGCACTAAGAAATATATTCCAAATGTATTTATATAAGTATAATAGGCACATGAGATATATATTGTATATATATGAGACACACACACACACACACACACACACACACACACACACACACACACACACACACATTTATAATTCAACCTAATTCCTACAGAAATGTTGAAGGAATTTAGCAGACAGGGATTATTATTAGGCCCATCTTAAAAAAAAAAACAAACAAACAAACTAAGACACAAAAGAAAATAATCTGACAGTCACTAAAGTAGGGCTAGATTATAAAAGTTCCAAATCCCATTCTGAGAAATATGCATTTCATTCAAATTTCTTTGAAAAAATGTGGAATTAAAAATATATACACTATACCAACATTAGGATAGGCAAGCACTAATTATCTTTTTAACCTTCATACAGTTCCAACAAAATCTGATTCCGTATTAATACTAAATAGATTATTATCTGACTAATCAATTATTCTATATGATCAATTAAAATCATCCCTACTAAGTGTCTTATGATTTATTTCTGGAAGGAAAAATCAAATTATAAGGCAAACTATTTAATATGATCAAAAATTTAAATATATATTCACATATTAATATGTATTACAGACATTTAGGCATTTTAAAACACTGGAAGCCAAATGACAAATACCCTGTCAGGTCGAAAGCCTTCTTCCTAGTGACACTGTCCTAAACAGGACGTTGGACAACTCAATAAAAGAATTGTTACCCTTCTATCTATCACTATAAAGTGATGTATACATATGCACACACACACACACACACACACACACACACACACACACACACAATGGATTCCTGGTCAATTCTTAAAAAATAATATAGTTCTGCCACACGAAATGGAGGAGATCGTGTTAAGTGAAATAAGCCAAGTACATAAGGATACATGTGAAAGCAGTGTACTAGTTCTGGATTACTTGGAACTGGGTTGGGTGCTTAGGGCTTAGGTAGAGAGAAGAGGAGAAGATAGACATTGTTATGGGGTACCTGAAGAGAAAAACTCCCAAGATGCCTGGAAAATCCAAATGGAGTCTTTAATCACTCCAGTGAGACTGTCCTAAACAGAGAGAGTATCTAGAAACCACCTTGACCTCCAGCTTGTTTGAAATTTTAAAGGCACAAAAGCAGCTCTGGCCATCTGAACCCAGCAGCCACTGTTTACAGAAGCAGAGAGGTAGCAGTTAAGTGGCCAGGTAGCTCTTATAACCTTGAGGTTAGGGTCACATGGCATAGGAATTTATGGCTGTTCTAAGTAACCAGAGACCAATTTTACTCAACATAGTTTTAGCAATTAAAGTATTCTTAGAAATGTTTTCATAAGATGCTACAGATACAATCAGTTCATGATATATGAATATATGGAAACATTATAGTGAGTAATGCTAATTTGTATAATATGTGCCAGTTGTAATTAAATAAATTGAAACTGAAAACCACTAGAATCACTAGAAGATAATTTTTATATTGTCACATCAATGAGACAATAAATATATGTCTCAAAATATACAAAAGTATATTCCAAAATGTGCTGCACATGGTAAGTGTATGCAGTTTTTTTTTTTTAAAGAAAAAAGAAACACAACCAAACACAATGTGTTTGTTTTGATTGTATTCTAAACTAGTGACAGTCAACCATATTTTGTTTGGTTTCTGAGATAGCATCTTATTGTATAGCCTTGGCTGGCCTGATATTCTCAATTATTTCATAACCACATATTATGAGTTAAATTTTTCAAAGCTATACAAGCTATATAATATGTAGGAGCCTCCAGAAATGAAAAAATAAAAACATTGCCATGCCCGGCTCTCTAGAATATATTGTAGGTAAGATTTATTGGGAATCAAACAACCAAAGCTGTCACGAGCAAACGGTGGGAAAGCGTCAGCAGGGCGGAGATCTGATCTGATACAGGCTGTCTAGATTAATCCAGAACTAGGTGCCCCTGCCAGAGGAAGCTGACTCTGGAGATGGTTAGTGGAGGTTCCTGGAGGATTGTGGATGGTAACTTGGGTTCATTCCAAACAAATCTTGGCTTTGGAGAATAATGCTACCATTACAGAGTGTCTCTTCTCTATACAGTAGTTTCATTTATACCCAGAAAAGTGACAGAACAGTCAAATGGTTGTTGTAGTTTGCTTTGTTTTTTTAAGGTTTATCTGTATTTCCCAGAGTGGTTATATTAACTTATATTCCCACCAACAGCACCTATAGGTCGATTTTCTCCACACCATTGCTAGCATTTGTGTTTTTTTTTTTTTTTTTTTTTTTTTTTTTCTACTTTAAAACCTACTATTCTAACTGAAGTTGTTGGGAATAGATTAAAAACAAAAAAGAAAAAAACAAAAACAAAAACAAAAAAAAAAACTTGTCTTAAGTACTGCCATTTTGACTTCAGACTTTTACCTAAGATGACTAACTCCCTCTCTAGTTCCCAAAAATATACTAGTTGTCAACCCCATCTCTAAACAACAATAGTTGCTCAGAACGTGATGCCTGTTCCTAACAGAAATAACAAATAAATTTGACTGGTTGGGCACAAGCACATTCGATGTCAGCTGACATTGACAGAAATTATAACTGTAACTTGGCCCAGAGGCTTGTGGGTTTTATATTTATAAGCCCTGCTCCTTCTTGGGCCTGCCAGAAGAAACAAGGCTCCTAAGTCCTTGCTTAGTGGTGGCCCTGATGAATCAGCAACTGCTGATCTGTTGGGAAAAAAGATTTTGCTGTTTCACAAGCCTACCAGTGTTTTCTCTCCCCTCCCTCCAGATGCACCATGGACATGGTATAACGGTATGAGATGGCAACTCATTTGTTTTGATTAATACTTGCCTGAGGACTAATGATTCTGAGTGTTCTTTTGTGTATTTACATCTTTCTATACAGTTCTAACAGTCTTTTGACACAGACATGAAATTTTTTCTATGTACAGAACCCCTAGTGCTTTGAATAGCAGTTCCTATGGGCTCATATTTGAATGCTTAGTCACCAGAGAGTGAAACTCTTCAAAAAGATTTTAAAAATTAGGAAGCATCTTTATTGCAGGGGGTGTGCCATTAGGGATTGGCTTTGAGGTTTCAAAAGCCCATGCTAAGACTAAGTTCTCTCCCCCTAATCAGAATTAGGAGGCATGGCCTTACTGGAATAGGTGTGCTTTGTGGGAGGAAGTGTCACTGGGCATAGGCATCGAGGTTCCAAAAACCCATGCAAGGCCCAATTCTGTCGGTAAATCAGGATGTAGTACCTCACTACTTCTCCAGCACCTTGCCTGCAATGCCTGCCACCATGTTTCCAGCCATGATAATGGATCAAGCTTCTGAAACTGTAAAAGCCCCAGTTAAATGCTTTCCTTTATAAGAGTTGCTGAGGTCTTAATGTCTCTTCATAACAATAAAACAGTGACTAAGAATTATGTCATTAACATATGGGAATAATTTTACTTCTTATTGTCTTTTAGTTCTTGTCTATTGTACTGGCCAATTTTTCTATTAACTTTTTGCCTAAGTACAGTGAGACAGACACTCTTGTCTTGTTTTTGACTCTGTTTTCTCACTGTGCTAATTACTTGTCAACTTGACAACTAGACATATCTGGGAGGAGGAAAATGAGTTGAGAAATTGCCTACATCTGATCATCTGTCAGCATGTGTCTGTGGGACATTTCAAGACTGATGTGGGACCTAGGAGTAGATGCTAGCTATGGGTAGATAGTCCTTGACTATATAAGAAAACAAGCTAAGTCAGGCGGTTGTGGTACAAAGCTTTAATCCCAGCATTTGGAAGGCAAAGATAGGTAGATCTCTGAATTCAAAGCCAGCCTGTGCCAAGACAGCCAAAGCTATACAGAGAAATCCTGTCTCAAACACAAACACACACACACACACACACACACACACACACAAAGGAGGGTGTAGTGTGTGACAAGCTGAGGTGGTGGACAGATAGCTCAGCAGCTAAAGGAACATGCTTTCATAGGTCCTGGGTTTAGTTCTTAGCACCCATATGATGGCTCACAGTCATCTGTAACTTCAGTTCTAGGGGATTCAATGCCTTCTTCTGACCTCTGTGGACAATGTATGTTCATGATACAATTAACATACATGCAGGGAAAATACCTCTACACATAAAATAGAAATAAATCAATCTTTTAAAAAAAGCTAAGTCATGGAAGCAAACAAGTAAGCAGTGTTGCTCTGTTTTCTGCAGCAATTTCCTGCTTTGTCTACTTTCAATGGTAAATTATAACTGGAAAGTCAAATAAGCCTCTTTCTCCTCCAAGTTGCTTTTGGTGTTTTATCACAGCAACAGAGAAGCAAACTAGAACAGAAGGTGGTATAAGGGAGTGAGACACTGCTATTAGATCTGACTATGTTTGGAGGAGGATTATTATCAATTTTGGAGCACTAGGCTAGAAAAAGCCATTAAATACCTGTTGATGTGGAAGTTCAGAAGACAAGAATGCTGAGAGAGATGTAGATAGTGGCTTATGACATTTTAGAGGTAACTTTGAGAGTTCCTCAATGACTTTATAGGGGTCATCTTTGTAATATATTTGAATTAAGAATGTGTGGGGTTTTGTAAGCTAGGGTTAAAAAAATCTGATGTTATTAGCAGATTAGAACCATTGAGGTCAAATTTACTTTAGATGTTTTACTTTTACTGAGACAACTGATGGTAGTTATCTGAGGCTGAAAAATCAGTTGTGACTAATAAGAGACCAATATCTTATTGACTGAGGTGAAGTCCGCTAGGAAATATTTCTTCAGAGTCAGCATACAGAAGCTATAGTCCAGAGAACATGTTCATGAGAATTGTAGGACTGAAGGGGTCATGGAGACCACCTGAGACTTGGAACTGTGAGCACCTAGAAGGGGTGGAGGTGTTGCCTCAGTTATATGGTGACCCCAGGATATTGGAGATGCCAGGAGTATGGGATGATTACCAAGAGAGCACCAGAACAGTGTGTGTTCTAGGTGGCAGAGCTGGAGAGGTAAGACTAACTAAAACTAAGCCCTTTGGAGCTCAGAAAATGAATGGTATGCCCCAGATCTTAAGACACTGAGCTATTAACATTGGATTTTGGTATTCCTCAATTGAGGAATATCGAATGACTGAGAAGCATCTAAGGAAGTGCTCGACATCCCTAGTCATCAGAGAAACGCAAATCAAAACAATCCTGAGATTCCACCTCACACCAGTCAGAATGGCTAAGATCCAAAATTCAGATGACAGCAGATGCTGGTGAGGAAGTGAAGAAAGAGGAACTCTCCTCCACTGTTGGTGGGGTTATAAGCTGGTACAACCACTCTGGAAATCAGTCTGGCGGTTCTTCAGAAAATTGGACATAGTCCTACTTGAAGACCCAGTTATTCCATGTCTGGGCATATACCCCAGAGATACTCCAACATACAATAAGGATACATGTTCCACTATGTTCATAGTAGCCTTATTTATAATAGCCAGAAGCTAGAAAGAACCCAGATGTCATCAGTAGATTAATGGATACAGAAATTGTGGTATATTTACACAATGGAGTACTACTCAGTTATCAGAAACAATGACTTTATGAAATTCCTAGGAAAATGGATACATCTAGAGAATATCATCCTGAGTGAGGTAACCCAATCGCAAAAGAACAGACATAAAATGCAGTCACTGATAATTGGATAATAGCCCCAGAAAGCTCTGAATACCTCAGAAACAACTCACAGATCATATGAAGCTCAAAAAAAGAAAGACCAAAAAGTGGAAGCCTCAGTCCTTCTTAGAAAGAAAATAATAATAAGTGTATAGCACCCTCTCAGAGTGGGGTACACCTAGATCTTAAATTGTTAATAACTTAAGAGCCAAGAAGATAGCCTTGTGGCAATTTTTGGTATTTAAAAATCATTATGTTCAATCTATACACACCAAGAAAACTTTTACTATTTTCATGTCACGTTTAGTTTTATATGCTTATGGTAACTAGTAAGATTTCAGACTATCAAACCTTTTAAAAAATCAAGTACTGACAAAAATATATTCATATAGTTTTATCCCAAAGTGCTCTTAAAAATCTGCACATGTATCTCTCTTTTTTAAAATAAAGTTGTAAGGAAAAAAAAAACATTGGATTTTGGGTTTGCTTTGATCTGACTGTAAATGGTGTCTTGAGTTCAATCCCTAGGACCCACAAAGTAAAGGAAGAGAATCTACCCCCACGAGTTGTTTTGAACTGCCATGTAAACTGTTTCCTCAGTGGTTTAGACCCCACTATTTGAGTGCATCTCTGATATGGGCTGCTCTGTTAGTGCTGAGACGTCTCCCAGTTATAATTATGATTTCAAAGGCTTCATGGAGAAACCACAGCACTACCTTGGTGATGCTCACACTTAGTCTTGTTGGCAATGTACTAATGAAGTTCTTCATACAGGTGTAGTAGTGACTTTTGGTGCTGCTACTGCAGGTGTGCCCAAGCGCAGAAGCTCAGACCTACACCTACATCCTAAGCTGTGTGTGCTCAGAGGTGAAAGCAGCTTGAGCTCTTTCTCTTGACTCTCATTACTTGTAGTGTTCACCACAGATCCAGGTGAGATGTGGGGAGTCAGATACAGCTGGGGCTAAAATCTAAGGTGAGATGCTCAAAAAACAAAACAAAAGAACAGAGCAGAATGTGGTTAGTACCAAAGTTTTCTCTGAACTTTAGCCTGTGCGCATTGGCGACAGGCTATCACTGATAGGACCAAAATAGTATAAGACGGAGCCTTCTGTGAGTGGTGGGTCAGTGAATATCAGAGTTCTCTTTTGATCCTGTTAGTGACAGAAACCCATGCAAGACAGTGAGAGAAGGGTCACAGGAATCCCACAAGAAAACCTGGCACTCCCAGGAAATTATCCTAGGTCTCAAAGATCTGCCTCCCCAAAGCCATGGCTCTTGTGGATGGCACCTTCTGTTCCTCTCTATACTGCAATACTCTTTCCCCATGAGGTAGCTCTCTCTGGTTTTATGTCAGTCATTCCTGACAGGAGCCAGTACAGTACAATACATATGGGGTCCCAGAGGTAAGAATACACTGGGGTTTCTGCCTCTAGAGCATCTAAATTCAGAAACTTGATCCCTTCTTAAGACAGCTGTGGAACTGGGAGCGCAGGTGACAGAGTATGTGCTTGTTTGCTGCAACTATCCCAGCTCTCTGTATGCTTTCAAAGCTTCTGCTCTCTTTAATTCTAATGTTCAGCACTCTTCCATGGTCACTCACCTCAATATGGAGCTAGTACCTGCTGTTCTGGTTCTTCAGCATGATAGACCAAGTGTCTATCTAGTGCTTCTAATCAGTCATCCTGCCCTCCAAAATGCTACCTTGCTTTGATTCAAATCTAATGCTCCTAAGGCTAACAGTATGATTCAGTGGTAGAATGCTTATCTACCTTTAGGCAAGGCCTGTACCATAATCCCCAGTACAAGACAACAAATCTAATGTTATTTTACAGACAGACAGACACACACACCCTCTCCACATAAATCTTTAATATCCTCAGCCCTGGAAATGTCTCTTTAGAACAGGAAATTTGTTCTGTTTTGCATCCCAAACACCTAGCATAGTATCTGGTCCTGAAAATTCCTGATAAATATTTCATAGCTAAGCCACCATATAAACTAATAAATGAACAAAGAAAATCAAAGTTGTTCAGCCCATTCACTGGACAGATGTGAGCAATTGTAGACTTGGGGTTACATTTGCTCAGGTAGCATTAAAAAGCAGAAGTACAGACTAAAAGTACAGACACGAAGAGACAGACGCTCTTTTATAAAAAAGAAAGTTCCCCGTGGTTCATTCATACAGAAAAGGAAAGGAAAGGTCCATGCCTAAAACGTTTAAGCTGAAGGACAAGTGCTGTCTCTCTGGCTATTTACAGGACAAATAAGATGTTCTAAAGTGCTTTTCCAACTACTAGTATACTAGTAGATAGCAAACAGGCCTCAATTACTACCTTCACATACACTTTCGCTTGTTTTAAGACAGGGTTTCATGTACCCCAAACTAGCCTCAAACAGGCAAGTGATATACTACCACTGAGCTGCAGACTCAGCCCCCAATTTTTCTAATCTTATATCATCATAGCTTCAGTTACTTAGTTAAAAGGGTGATGGAATCCACACACATGTGGTACACATACACACATGCAAGCAAAGCATTTATATACACTAAACCATTGGAAAATGGACTCAGAGAAGGAACCTTTCTTTCTCCTTTAAGGTGAGAAAAGCACATTTCTATGGATGAAGCAGACACACTCACCTCCACAAGCTGAGATTTGTCATACTCTTTACGATGGCGGTAGACGCACTGACTAAGGAGGGAATATAATCTCTCAAGTTGATCGACTGTCAGGTTGTTGCTTTTATCTACCAACAGATCAAGCAATTTCTAGGGGGAGGGGAGAGAAATTCAGACAATAAGGTGTAGTTGATATCAATGGTCAAACCAAAACCATTATATTCAAATGCTTAGACAACAGAAGACACAGAGTGACACCCATGTTAAAAAGATTCTAGACTTCAGTTTACCAGTGTCAAACCCTGGAAATACACTTAACTTCTAGTTAGGAGAAGTCCCTAGGTTAAGGTAACAGTTAGCATATGCAAACATTACTCTGGTCATTGAAAATGGACTGCCAAGAGCCAAGCATACCTGCAGTCTCTCGTGATCAACTACCACAGGGGGCACAGGCTCCGATGGTTCTTCTGGAACCAGTTCGAGGTTTGTTGTTTTTGCCTGCTCTAAAATTAATTTTCGATATTTTTTTACTTTAGAAGCACCTACAATTGAGAAGGAAAACATGTACTAGAGTCAGTAAAAGTAAAAGAAAATCATTATTAAGCAAAAAATTCCTTTTCCCATGAAAAAAAATTTTTTTTGAGTAAGAATGGGTGGTTTCTTTTTTTTTTAATGATAATGTTTATTTGGAGGTGCCTTCCTTTTTTAGTAAGAATAATCTAAAATTAAAGAAAACTAAACCACAAGTATGAAAGCAAAGTATTAGTGAAATATCATGACACATCTATTCATGAAAAAGAAACAGAAAAACCACCTTGCTCTAAGCACATGGTTATTCGGAGTAAGTGATGCTCAGTCAGTACAACATTTGCTCTGCTCGCATATGATCTGAGACCCCAATACAGCTACAAAGAAGGTTATGGCTACAAGTGCTGTGCCCAGTGCTGGTGAAGGTGCATTTAAGATCAGTGCAATGTGATGGCGTTCACCTTGGGGTTCCAAAGGCTCTGTCTTTAGGGAATAAGGTAGACAGTACCAGCTCAAGACACCTGTTGTCTTCCTCTGGCCTCTAAGCAGGAACATGGGTGTGCATACCTGCATACATACCACATACAACATATATGCACACACGCATACACACAAGGCAGGGGGCTTGAATAATACTTTTCTACTTCTCAATTTTATTACAGAAATTAGAAAAATGGCAGAATAAATTTTTTTCAAAATGGCCTACATCCCAAACTAAAACTGTATTCCACACCATTTTATAGACATGCCACAATTCAAGACAGTCTAGTATATATAGGGAAAGAACCTATTCAGATAGGGAACATAATGAACAGGGAAGATCACCAACTCACCCCATCCCATGGTGAAGTGGAAAATAATGGTGGGAAAAGGTGATCTAGATAACCTGTTCTTCCCTTTTCTGCTCTTTCTTAAGCAGACCATACAGTCATGAGAAGGCAGGGCCTACAGAATGCTCTGCTTTTCCTAAGAGTAAGGTAAGTCAACAGTGGGTCCTATATCCTTTCTATTGCTCCCATACAAAGCAACCAGACTAAGCTGGATCCAAGACATCCAGTCTAACAATGACCCCCTACAGCAAAAACACTGCCACACGTTAGTAACCAGGAGAGGCAGCTACTTATTACAAATTCCAGCAACAATACATTTGGAAGTTTAATTTGCAAAATTAAAATGAGGCATGGGGAATTAGCTCAAAGTTGCACAATTTAATGAACAAGAGAACGGCTTAATCTCAGTTTATGTAGCTCTTTCTCATATCCTAGACTACTGTTAGCCAAATCTCCACCAGCACCACCCATTTGAACAATTCTGCTGCCAGAGTTCTGCCTTCTTTATGTACATGAAATGACCTGGCTCCTAACTGCAGACACTTTAGATTAAGAGTGACAGACAGACACACAGACAAAGAGTAAGCCCAGAAAGCAGTATATTCTGGACCATGAAACCTCTGAAACATGAAACAAAATTGAGTGTGTCCACAGTTATTTATGGATTGAATTGAAAAACGTTAGTGACCACTCCCCTCTGAGAATCTGTTATTTCTACTAGAAACCAGACAAAATATCCAATGAATTAACTGTGGCATTTAAACCTTCAGAAAATGTGTAAAACTTGAGCTCTACCTTCTTTGTCCAGTTCTGTGTCTTTGAGCTCTCCATCAGGGCCAGGCTCGATCTCACTGCTGCTACATTCCAGCCCTTCTAGTTTCTCAGGATCCTCGCCATGACCTTCGTTCCAAGTTTCTGGCTTGTCTTTCAGCTGTTCCTCCAGAGCAATCTTTTGTTCAGAGCTAGATTTTTCTCCACCACCAGGCAGAGGAACTACGTCAAGAACTCTGCCATTCTGACACTCTAGAACAGGAATTCCTTCAAAGCTGTCAGTGGAGGCCTCGCCATTTAGGCAGGTGTCTTTGAGGAAGGGCTCTTTCTTAGAAGTCTGCTCAGGATTGAGGGAACTGCTGCTGTGGACCAGCAGAGATTCATTTGAACTCTCCTCTTCAGTTGATGCGAAGTTTTCTTTGGTGCCTGCTCCACTATTCAGCCTCTGACCCTGGTCCAAATCCATGATGTCACATGAAGACTCATCATTGGTCATAGATAAGTCTCCGGTCTCTTCTCCATTTTCCTCATGGCAGTCAGTGCTTACCTCAAATTCTCCATTCTCCAGCAACTTCCTGTCCTCTGTATGGTCATAGTCTGTAAACTTGGTGTCTTCCTCATCTTTTTTTAAATTATTGACTTTCCTCTTCTTAATAATTCCTTTACCCCACTGTGATCGCCGCCTTGATTTTCTCCGAACTCGAACTGTTTGATAAGAAAGGGAGCAGGAGAGCATGTAGAACTTAAGAGTATAGAGTAGACCCCCTCCCTCCAATAAGCCCATACTGGTTAAATACAAACAAAAACTCTTGGCTAATGATATCCATACTGACTAATTCTCTAGACCTAAAAGAAAAGTGAAGTTAGAGATAAACTTGGATGAATGTAACCTTTGACAATTTTACTTAGTATGAACTTGCTTGGCATTAACCTCCCCTACACTACGGATTCTACGTCATTGCCATTCTAACTTTCAGCACTCAGGAATTAACCATTTAATGCATTTAGGGAACTATTATATTCCAAAAAGTTTGGGGCCAGAGCCTTGGATTCCTACCCGGAAAGTGGGTGTGTTGCCAATAAGAACACCACGCAAAGACAGTAGTACCTCAACTATAAAGGAAACAAACCCTATAAGCTAATGTTATGGGACCCAGTAGTTACAGGTTTACCCACAAACAAACAAACTCTTTGTTGCTTCTCCTTCCAGAAAAAGGTATTAGCTACAAGATCATGAACAGTAGCACTATGATAGGCTATGTGAGCAATTTGGTTAGCAAACTGTTAACCATTTTCTCAAATACAAGTGGTTTACCCAACAGAGTCAACTTACTACAAAGGTATCTCTAAATATGTAGCCTGCTATTAAGACAACAACATCAACAAAGTATCAAAAATAACCATTGGTCAGTTATTTGAGACCTATAAAGCTGTATACTCTTAGGTGATAGTAATTATCCTGAGTAGACAGTTGGGCTTCCAGGTGATAAGTGAGAGCCAGGGACTGTTGATCCCCTTTATGTATATGAGAGGTAGCTGATGACGCAGTTTGACTCCACTGGGAAATGGAGCTCTTTAGTGTGAGCTGATATTTTATCAACCATGTATAGTGGTTTCACATACCACTGTAAGCCTTAAAACCCTTTCTGAGAATTCATTATGTGAACAACTAATTTTCAACACTAATCACTCTCATTTTCAGCCATGAAAATATTTTTTTTAAGAATTCTCACTCTATTTGTTAAGTCATGGAACTCAAGAGCAAGAACAACTTGAATTCTATTCAATCTAGGCCTAGTTCAATCTTTTTATGTAGCACAGTATACAAAGGCCAGAAGCTCACTGAAGCAAGTTTACTTCTTACTTAGTGTTTCATACTGGTAATGTGTGAGAGTGTGTAGGCACCACTCCAAAACCTAGCTGGGTAACACGCACTAGAATCTATGAGGAGTGGGTAAGGGGACTGAAAGGGAGGGAAAGATAGAGAGAGTGGTTAGAGGAGGAGTTGGGGGAGAGGGATTGATATTTCCAAAGTTTACTATAAGAAATTTTCAAAGAATAAAAATATCATTGAGAAAAGAGAACATGTTATTATTCTCTGGAAACCAGAAGACATTCCTCTTTATATCATTACTTCTAACAGTAGGATTTTAGAAAAGTAAGAGAAACTGACCACATAAGCACCATGAACACACAACTTTCAGTTTGGGTGGATACATCTTCACAGTATGGAGCACATGGTAGTTGTGTATGTGGACCAAATCCTTACATGCCACTTTCTTATTTACCTAGGACACTCTATTCAAACACCCATTTTGTCTGCGAAGCCATCTTGCCTGCCACAGCCCAAAACTTGTTAAGGTGAATATTCAATGTATTCTCGTTAATAGACATTAGTATCAAATTCAGAAACTATAAAGAACTTCGAAGTTTAAATGAGAGTACAATGTTATATAAAGAGATACAATCTGAGACAAAACTTCTAAAGTCAATTTTTATTCTGTCACTGAGACTTTTTCCAAAGCCAAGACCTTAGAAAAGCAACTGTCCCATTGGAACATTTAGTTAAGATCTGAGTGTGTGTGTTCAACTAACATAGACAAATGCTATGTCACATGTGCCATCTACTGGTAAGAGGTAAGATGAAACAAAATCCACTGCAGTGTTTAAAATTATTTCTAATATTTAAAGAACTTAAACCTCTTTTAAAAAACCTTTTAGTGTTTTAAAGAATGTATTTGCATCTCGCCCCCCTGCCCATGTGTGTGCTCATGCATGTGCACATGTATGCATGTGTGCTCAGTGACAACTTTCAGTAGCCATTCTCTCCTTCCTTCCTTTGGGTTCTGAAATAAAATTCAGGTGCTCAGGCTTACCCAGAAAGCACTTTTGTTTGCTGAGATATCTTGCCTGCCCCAGCCTAAAACTTCTTAAGGTGAATATTCAATGTATTCTTACTAGTAGACACTAGTATCAAATTCAGAGACTATAAAGGACTTCAAAGTTTAAATAGAGCACAATGTTATATATAATGAGACACAGTCTGAGATTACAGCTAAGCAAATAGCCTTTACTAGTTTCATAGTGACTAAATGCATCATTAAATCCCTTTTCAAACTTGTTCCATATAAATACTACTTTTCCAAAGAGGTCAATGGTTTATGTTTTTTTTTTTTTTTTTTTTTTTAAATCGGTTATGTGCAGATCCCAGACCTCATCAGAAAAGTTTCTCTGTGCAGTTGATGGCTAACACAGAAACTTATAACTAAGCCAAGTGCCAAAGCTAAGTATTAGCCAAAAATAGGACATTGGCATCAGATCTCCCGTTTCCTTGCTCTCCTTCACTCCCACTCCCAGCTCAGGGACTCTTCCAGAAGAGAGGTGGAAAGGTTTCAAAAGCCAGAGGGCAGTGAAGATCCTCTGGGCATTCCATGGCCACTGCATTCATGAACTCAAGGTGGCTCTGTTGTCTGTACAAGATCAAACCACGCAGCACAGAGGAAAGAGGGGCTCCAGAATCCATTCCTAATTGAGGAGCTACTGACAGCTCTTCCTTTGGAAGAGGAACAGGTGTTTGTTCTTATCCCTCATAGGATCCCTGACGTTCCAGTGGATAGTTCCCTACCCAGTACAAATGGACTTTGTGAGGTTTTTGTTGTTGTTGTTAAAAAGAGCATGAAGTTGGGAAGCATTGTGAATAAGGAATGGATCTGGGTGGAATTAAGAGCAGGAATGGGGTAAATATAATCAAATATATTGTATAAAAGTCTTAAAGATTTAATAAAAATACTATATTGTTTTAAAATGTGATGTGTTTTAAAATGTGATTACTTCAAATTCACTATCATTTGGTAAAAAGCATACTATGGACAGTTTTACTGGCAAAGTAAAATCACCACATTTAGACCAGGAAAACAGCATTGATCTTTCAAGGCAGGTAGTTTTTAGTGAAACATGAAGACTACATCAGGAAGATGTTAGGGTATTAACATTTGTCTTTCAGAAATAGAACAGGCCAACGTGAGTAAGTTTTTATGAAGATCTAGAAACTAAATTTTCCTTCTAAATACATCACACAAAGTTAAGACAAACTAGGCTACATGGGTTTCTCAAACTTGGCATTAATGTTCCCTTAAAGGACCAAGCTTTCTACTGCCAAACCTTCCACTTCCATGTGGTACTTGCGCATCACACAAGGAGTACATCACACAAGGAGTAGAGAATAAGAGTAGATAAATTTATCTGTTGCCTTCATGTCTCTATCTAAAACCCAGTGTTCAACACCAAAAATATTTCAAGTGTTTAGTTATCAAAGAAAAACAGTATTAGGTACAAAAATTGCAAGTAAAGCTAAAGACAGACAGAATTCTCATTCTAAATCTTACTTTATAAGCTCTTCTCTGGAAAGACAGGACTAAAGAGCTATGGACAAAGGACAGCATTGTTTGTGGGCCATAGCAAGCCTCAACTGTAGCTGTTACTGAGCAGGATGCTCACAAATACTCACACGCACACTTATTGGCAGAGTTGTGCCAGGCATCCATTGGGTTTCTCTGTTTGTGCCGAAACGCCTCTTCCACTCTAGCCTCTGTCTTGCGGGCACCAGCACCATGAGGAGTTATTTGTTCTGATGTCACTGACAAGCCTGCAAACACCCGAAAAGCATTACTAGTTACATGTTCCCAGCTGCATAAGCCAATGCTGTTAGAAAAATCTGAAATATAAAACAGAGTTTCAAAGTCATTAATTATACCTGGAGAGTTTGTAATTCTCGTAAAACTAGTGTCTCTTGTTTTAAGATGAGAAAGTAGCTTGATATAAAATGATAAAAATAAAAATACCTAGCAAGCCATACTTATCCTTAGATGTTCAAAGAGGCCCTATTTTTACTCATTTTAATCCCAAGAGACATGTTTTACAATATGACCGTGGGATAAGATTGTAATATGTCTAAAAAAGTCGTGAATCTATCTTAATTAATATATATTTATATAAAAATTATAGTAAGAGTTTATATATATATATATATATATATATATATATATATATATATATATATATATATATATTACAGTAAGTGTACAAGGGTCACTAAACTATACTCCCATGAACAGGTTCAGTCTAACTCACTGCCTGTCACACCACAATGTCCTACAATTCATTTCTTGGCTCCTTATTCCTAAGAGTAACTGTTCCATCTTCACTAGAACCTTTTCTTCCACGTGAGCAGCTTCCTATAACTTATCTTCTTATTCTAATCTAGAAGAAGTACCTCTTGTGTATATGGATTTTTAAATGATGTTATATAATAATCCTCACATCTAGCCTACTAGCCATATTTCTCCCAGCCTATCTGATATCTCCAACAAGGTGTCCTAAAAATAGGTCAAACTGAAGATAACTGGTTCATTTTTATACACACAGAGACTAACTACAGTTTATCTTCTATATTCCCTATTTTGACTGACAGAATTTGACTCATTCATTCAACCAGAAATATGCTTTCCTTTCAAAGTGTCCTATACAAGAGATGTAGCTCATGTTGGCAGAATATTTGCCTAGTGTGTACAAAATTCAATCACAGGTCTGTAATCCCAGCTTTTAGGAGACTGAGAAAAATAAAAAGATTATTCTTGCCTAAGCCTAGGTTATATGAGAGAGGAGCAGGAGGAGGAAAGGGAGGAAACAAACAGAGTGGCCCACCAAGTGCTCTCTACATAGGGATTGCTATGCTAATCTTGTTTAGTCCCATCCTTCATTAGTAAAAATGTATATTACTTCACCACCTACAGTTTATATAACATAAAAGCCATCTATTTTAAGCATAAAATTAAATGTTTTCAGCAAATACATTTCTGTAGCCACACACAAAACCTAATTTGAGGTGCCACCCAGGCAGCCACTGCTGTCTGTTTCTCTCAACACACTTGCCTTTACATCAAAGGACCACAGCTAGTAGACGGTCTTCCATTACTGCCTTATTGCACATAGTAGAGTTTTTGAAGTCCTGTGTCATTTTCCAGAAGACAATGGATGCAGTAAGCTTTGTTTCTCATTAACCAGTAAACGAACTCTTGTGTTGTTATTTATTATGTAAAATACCCCAATGGAACATTCATGTATGTTTCATATGGTTACATTTCTCTTGGCTAGATTCCAAGGAAGAGAACTATTGGATAATGCAACAACATGTGTGCCTCTGTGGGAACTGAAACACTGTTTTCCAAACTGGCTCTCACAGCCTTTAACTCAAGCTCTCATTTTCCTACGACTCTGAGAACGTGCTATTCCTCGCTGCTGAGTGATCTAAGCAATTCATTGCAAGGCTGACATCCCTCCGAGGGCTCCACTGCCACTGGCATCTCTCCTCCCCTCAAGGACTCAGCTGCGCATCCACTAAACCATCCATATGTTCACTTTTGGGTTTCTAATTTAAAAATTATACATGAGTGCTAACAGACTGGGGAAAATATTTGTTTAAAAAAGATTTAGTATTGATATTAGATATGAAATGATGAAAAGTAAGGTCTCTTCAGCTATAAATGCAGACATAATATGCAAATCATTTAAGAACAGAAATCACTGATAAATAAAGTTGTATATCTGCAAAAGAAATTTGCCTAAGGAACACGTAATTTTTCTAGCTCACAGCACTGCACGCAAACTGTCACAGGTGAAGTTCCATGGCCTATGTTGGCATCAGAAATGAAGTAAGTGCAAGGTTGTGGATGGAGACAGAGCGAGCCTCCTGGTGTGCTTCCTGTGTTGCAGGAAGATGGAGACCAAGCACAGAGGCTGCAGTGCACATCTGCTTCTCTAACTTACCTCTCTTTATTCTTGCTTCCTTAATTTCTTCACAGAGCTTATTAAACTCTGGGTCCAGTTCAGCAGCAATGATGGCGTGTGCAGTGTCCTTCAGGGTACAAGCTCTGTGCCTAATAATTTTATCTGTTAAAAATGATTGCATAAATTTATTTAGATACAAATGAAATAAAATTGATGCAGGGTGCCTTAAAAGTAAAAAGATATGGACATTTAAATTATAAAAACATTTCTGGGTAAGAAGAGATTTACTTTAAGAAGTAGCTAAAAATATAAAGTACTAATCAATAACTTTTAAGACCCCAAAAGAAGGTTTTATTTTTAATTTCATAAAATAAAGTATATTTTATTTTCAATAAAAAATTTAAAGAATCTGGATATCACTTTGTGCCCCAGAGTTGCTACAAACAAATACGAGGAACACGGTCCAGTGAGCTGGCTCAATGGACAAAGCATCTGTTGTGCAAGCTTGCACTCTGACTTCCATGCTGAAACCACGTAAAGGGAAAAGAAAGTTAACTACACAAAGTGCTTCTCTGACCCCTGCACACTTCCCATAGCATGTGCACCCATTTACATGCACACACACAAGCACACATAGACTAATAAAACTAAAAGGATATTTTTAAAGAGTAACTGATCAAAATTGTGCTAAAGAACACAAAATATTCTGAGTAAGAGACATCTCTTTAAAAATGTGACAGCCAGAAAAATATAGAAAATCTACCTAATCTAAAGCATGCAAGATGGTATACATAAATTGTAGGCAAGGAGGTGAAAGCAGGTACATCAGTCCAAAGTCATTCTCTGCTGGGTAACAAGTCTCAACCCAGTCTAGGTAATATAAGACCCTATCTCAAAAACCAAAACCAAAACAAAAGACAAAGAATCCAAAATAAAAAATATTTACTTCTTTTTCTAGTAAAGCATAAAGTATAAAAGATCTTTTATTTATAAGATTTATGATTAGGAGACCATAAAAAGCTTGTTGTGGAAATCTTATAAAAACAAACAGCACATATGCAACCACTGGTACATTTTTCCTGATATACTAATAGATGTTCTCTAGATGTTCATTCAACAAGCACTGTCCACAATACTAGGAAAACTGAAGCAATGACTATACAGTAGTATGGGGGGGGTGGGGAATCAGACACGGTTCCAATAAAATTTAGGCCACATAGAAAAGCAACATTGAATAAACCTCAGCTGGACAGAAGACTCAGTCCTTAAGAGTGCTTGCCATTATTACAGAGGAGCAGAGTTCAGCATCAAAATTTGGATAGAAACATCTTTTCAATGTTGAGTGCGCCAATCCATAAATACAATATATAACTTCATTTATTTAGCTCAAGAGTTGTCAGCCATTTTTATACTTTTCAGTGTATATATTATAATCCTTTGTCAGATTTCCTATTTAATGCTATAATTTGATTAGCTAGAACTTTTTTAGACTTATTTGACATGCAGGAATGCTTATGGCTGCGTGTATGCTTGTGCCCCATATTTGTGTCTGGTGACCAAGAGGATAAGAAGAGGGCATCAGAGATGAGGAGAATATAATCAGGTATGTGTGCAACATACATTGGACACGAGTCTGAGATTGTCAAAGAATAAATGTTCTAAAAATAAATAAAAGTGATAAAGCTCCAGACAACTAGGATTGTGTTATATGTAAATGTATATTGAAGTTTGAACCCCTAGTACTTTAAAATGTGACTGTGAATGGAAATAAACCATGCTAAAGAGATGACTAAGGTTAAAGAAAGAGGATGTGCTCTAATCCACAGTGCCTGATGCCCTTTTAAGGAGAATTCTGGACACATTGGGAGTGCAAGAAGACAGAAGAGCTGTAGGGAGAAAGAAAGCCTGCAGTGAAGCATGAAGAACAGTCTCAGGAGAAGCCAAACTTGCTGACTCACTTCAACTAACTCAACCCAACACTTTTGTTGTTTAGGCCTCCTGGTCTCTCATATTTTTTATGCTGACCCTAGCTGAGAAATACAATGATATATAGACTAATATCTGTCATACAGGAGTTATATTCCACGTACCCTGCTCAGTAAGTAGGACATGAGTTCTAATTAAGCACTAACAGAGATAAATTTGAGTTTGGTTAAGTCTGAAATTCACGAGGTACACAGTGACAGAGAAAACTAGAGATGTACTGAGATGTACAGACAGCTCCAAACAATTAATGACTGAGGGCTCTGATCCCATGTAATTGGTACAAAATGTTAGCATCTGCAAAGACTTTAAGATTAAGGATGGAATTTCAGCAAAATTGGCCAAATAACGATAGGTCAAAGAATGGTTTGTCCTAGAGGTAAGGGGCAGATGTTACAAGGCTAATAATGCAGAGGAGTCCAGCTGACTTCATTGTGTACCTATCACTAAGATATTAATTAGAGTCAAATGCCTAGTCCTGGTCACATTTTGAAGGTATAACTTGAATTTCTCATCACTTCATATTTAATTTCTATCATGTTATTCTTGTTTGAGATAATCTGGTAAACATGTGGTCATTCATGTTTACTTCCAAAAGACTTTTATCTTCACTGTATAAGTAGTTCCCCCATGCCTCCAATGGCCATGTGTTCTGCCAAGTGGAACATTGTAAACATTTAAATAATCATAGGAATTTTAAAACTAACACAATTATGTAATTTCCACATGCTACATAAGAGACCCTGGGGTTGTTTCACAGGTACATGCATAACAAGTAGCTCTGCTTCTAAGGAAAAAAAAAAACACTCTCTTGGGTGGGTGTGAACCAGCTGAAACGACATTCCTGAACTATAACAAGTCTTTGTATAAACCTTTAAAGAGCAAGGAGGAAAGTCTCAATTATATCATGTAAGCTTCACCTGTAAAACAGGAGCCATGACCTCTAGTTAACCATCACACACCATAGTAAAAGACTATAATGAATCAGAAAACATTGTTTCTTCACTTGAACTCATTTAAATATATACATTTATATCAATGAGGTTATAATAATTTATCTACTAGAGGGAAATTGGATTTATTTCCTCCTCAACTATCTTTCTCTGACAAATATTTAGGCTCACTTTCATAATCCTTAGATTATTTCCAAATATGTTTAAATTTAAAGTGTGGTCCAGGAACTGTAATAAACACAAAGTAGGGGTCATTCTAGAGCAAATATGTATCAACAGCCTACCTTTATGGACTACTTCCCAAACTCAAGGAGTTATGCTAAGAGCTAAGTATGTTTCATTTGAACCATAGGAAAATGGAAACACCATTACATTAAATTTAATTCACTTACTTATTTAATCTTTACAACAACCCCAAATAAAGAGTTCTATTATTATCCCTACTATAAAAATAAACAATTAAAATGTAGAAAACTTGACTGATCACAGTTAAAGAGCCAGAGAACAGCAGCATAGACAAAAGCATAGGTCAGAATATTCACCCCACACCACACCAGAAGTGGAAAAAAGATCTTTACCAGCCCCATATCAGATAGAGGCCTAATATCCAAGGTATACAAAGAACTCAAAAAGCTAGACACCAGAGAATCAAACAACCCTATTAAAAAATGGGGTACAGAGCTAAACAAAAAGTTCTCAATCGAGGAATACCGAATGGCTGAAAAACATCTGAGGAAGTGCTTGACATCATTAGCCATCAGGGAAATGCAAATCAAAACAACCCTGAGATTCCACCTCACACCAGTCAGATTGGCCAAGATCCAAAACTCAGATGACAGCAGATGCTGGCGAGGATGTGGAGAAAGAAGAATACTTCTCCACTGTTGGTGGGGTTGTAAACTGATACAACCACTCTGGAAATCAGTCTGGCGATTCCTCAGAAAATTGGACATAGTACTACCTGAAGATCCAGCTATTCCACTTCTGGGCATATACCCCAGAGACACTCCAATATATAACAAAGACGCATGAACCACAATGTTCATAGCAGCTCTATTTATAATAGCCAGAAGCTGGAAAGAACCCAGATGTCCTTCAGTAGATGAATGGATACAAAAATTGTGGTACATTTACACAATGGAGTACTACTCAGCTATCAGAAACAATGACTTTATGAAATTCTTAAGAAAATGGATACATCTAGAGAATATCATCCTGAATGAGATAACCCAGTCACAAAAGAACAGACATAATATGCAATCACTAATAATGGGATACTAACCCCAGAAAGCTCAGAACACCCCAGAAACAAGTCACAGACTATGTGAAGTTCAAGAGAAAAAAAAAATCAAGTTGTTGTAAAATTTATGCATGACTATTAAAATTAAGCATTAATAATTTAAAAAAAGATTCTGGAGTTATGTATCTGTGCCATGTTATAAAAATATTCATATTTATGGTAGAGGGAAAGATATTAATTGCATCATTTTACAGCAAAGAGATGTATAAAAATGTTCAACTTTAGCCATTACATATATTCAGGCCAACACTCATGTACATAAAATAGAAATAAACCACTTAAAAAGAGTTTCAAAGTAAAGCAAATAACAAAAAATATAACAAACAAATATCCTAACATGAAAATTAAAAACTAGTACCCACCAAGCCCTCCTATGTAAATATTTTATAGGATATTATTGATTACTATGTCTAAATTCAGATAGGAAATTATTTCATACAGAATGGAGAAATCCATGCCATTCTGCTGCATGGCTTTAGTTGAGAAACACTATTTACAAATACAGACATAGTATCTTTAAAGATCAGAAACCTGCACAAATACTTTAAAAATACTAGTTATATTACCTAGTAAAGAAATAAAACCCTTAATGAGTGAGAAAAATAAAGAACAGCTTCAGATAACTGAGAGTGAGTCTAGCAGGATCAGTTAATTGTAGTTACTCATGTTAAAAACAGCATCCCACAAAGCCACTGCGTAACCAGGATGGGCCAAGTAAAAACAACTCTGTAATTATATCTAAGCACAGAACAAAACATGAACACTGTCCTAGCCACAAAAATGACCATACACAATCCTCTTCTCACTAATACCGCTGTCTGGTAGGAAAGACGTTATTGAATGCATGTTGAGATCAGAAGACAACTTACAGGAGTTGATGCTTTCATTCCAGCATGTGGGATCAAACTCAGGTCTCTAAGCTTGGTGGAGACACCTTTACCCGCTGAGCTATCTGAACCAGCTCACTCCTACGTTCCTAGAATACCCAATAACAAAGTGGACTCGCTACCTAGCAACTTCCAATTCACTGCTAAGTCCCACTTCCTCACACTTTCCCTAAGATTATATAACGTAATACTAAACCCTTTATGATTCCCATGACACACAATCTTGTTATAAAATCACCCCTTTTTACAATGATTCCATCTTCTTTAACGACAGAGATGTTCTTAGTGATTATCCCTAGAGGGCAATGACAAGAGTTGGAACTACAGACTAACAGACATGTACAACATGCAAACCACTAGATACATGATTTCCAGGATAGCTATGAATGTGATCTTAACACATTTGAGGATGACATCATGTTACTATGTCAAAGGATAGACACTGTTAGAAAATACAAAATGAAATTAGGAGTAAAATAAAATTATACACAAATACCTCCAGCCTACAGAACAGATAAGACTGTACAGGAAAATTCTGATACATAGTGTTAGGCGTGGAGCACTAACTCCAGCACTCAAGAGGCGGACAGAGGCAGGTGAATCTCTCTGTGAATCTCAGACCAGCCTAGTTTACATTATCAAGTTCCAGGCAAGCCAGGACTATACGGTGAGATTCTGTCTTTTAAAAAAAAGAGGGTGGGGGTGATAAATACATTTATCTGATCCTCAGTTCAACAAGTTAAAAAATCCTGTGTTCAGTGGCACTTCTGATATCAGTCAGCTAAACAAACCAATTTTAACTTAAGTTCATTTTTTTTTCATATTTAAGTTAAATATTCCATCAATCTCATCAAAATTAGAACTCAGTATAAAATTAAAAGAAGAATGGAAACTAAATCCTGGAAGAAAAAACACAATGGCTAGAACTGCAGAGCCTCCTGAGCTAAGCACTGTGTTTGTAGGTCAGTCATCACTTCCTCAGAGTCCCAAACAGTCATTCATTTACCAACCCAAAAGGGTATACATTAATGTCGCCGTAAGTGTCCTTACCTCCAGGGTCCTTGTCTGGATTGTATTCTAAAGCATTGCTACAGATGAGGTCAATATCTTGTAGAAAGTCTTTTGCTGTTAGATAATTATGTTTATCAATTTTAGTTATTACTGTCGATAAATCCATTGGTTCTTTGATTACTTCAAGATAATCTGAAACCTACAATAAACAAGACACTTTAATGAAAACTATATCTGGCTTTGCATATGCTTTAGGTCATAAAACCACAATTAAAAACAGAATACTTTAAAGTTTAAATCTAGGCAGGCAACTATAGAGTAAAATCACAATGCTATTTTTGCTACTCATTCCACTTAAGTCACTGTCTGATTGACTTTCCATGAAAAGCTTCATGGTGCTCATCTTGAAATCTGAAACAGATTTTAAACCCTCTGGGTTTGTCTGAGGAGAGAATGTGTGGGGAAAGTACATAAGCCGCATCAGTGAACGCTCTACCTCAAGGAAAAGAAAAACAAAGGAAGATAAAAGGCAGAGTTTCAGACTAGTAGTTTCTGGTATGTGGGTCATTTTGTTTGTTGGGTTTTTTTTTTTTATGGTTTTTTTTTTTTTTTTTTTTTTTTTTTTTTTTTTTTTTTTTTTTTTGGTTTTCTGCTTTTCTTTTGTTTTATAGGGCAAACAAATTCATGGAAAGCATCTTCTACTCCTTTGGAGACATTACCCACACTCTGAGTCAACTAAATAAGTATTGCTTTTTCTAACTTGTAAAGGGTTTGTTGGACTTGTCTCTGCACATAAATTTTTCAAAAGCAAGACGTTAAGTCAGCATATTTTATGTTTTATGTCACATAAGCAGTGGGAAGAACCAGTAACCTAGTCTACTGTTTCTCAAGTAGGAACTTCAAGTCAAATAGTGATCATGAAAGCAGTTTCAGAAATTCCCAAAACCAGCTCAGGACCAACGTCCAGGCAATTCTGAGAAGTAAGGGTTTGTTTCTTACAGCTCTGAGAGCAGAGAGCTCGATGCCACGGCCTAAAGCTTATGCTCAAAGCTTATGTTCAAGCACACACAAACCCAGAATGCAATCAGCATATGGCTCAAACTTTTAAGTTCATTCATAATATGTGACTGTTTGTCAGCTCTAGGAGACTCTTATACAGGCAGCAATGAACTATTAGTTTAGACTATTAGTTGGAGATCTTGCCCTTGCTATAAAAATGGAAACAGAAACATTAATAAACTGAAAAAGCACCTTCAAGTTTTATACTATGAAATTTTAGTGAATGCTTAATTTTAAATTCAGCATGTTCTTAATGTTTTGCTCTCTGCTGTTGACGTTTCATTTAATAGTTTTAGCTACTTCTAAGTCATTATTTGAACATACACATTCATGTTTGAATTTTTTGTTTGGTTGGTTTTGGTTTTTTGAGACAAGGTTTCACTGTGTAACCCTGGCTGCCCTGGAACTCGCTCTGTAGACCAGGCTGGCCTGGAACTAACAGAGATCCACCTGCCTCTGCCTCCCAAGTGCCTGGACTAAAGGCATTCACTACACTGCCAAGGCTTACACTTTTATGTTTTAAGCTACTTAGGAATTATCTTGTTTTCGAAATGTTTCTATCCTTTCGGATACTCCTGTTTCAGCTTTGAGAGCAAGCCCAGAATAAACATCAGTCAGAAAACAAGATTCTAATATTAACAAAAATTTTACCTAAACCTTACTTAGTTTTTCAATCCCTTTCCATTTCCTTACCGTGATTTATAAAACTTAAGTTTTCTTAAAAGAAGATTTGAAATCTGCCAAAATTTAGTGATTAGGGAGAGAATATTCTTGAGCAAAAGGAAAACTAGCTCATCTCAGCATGGTGAGCTGGCTCTTTCTTTAAGTACTTGATTACAAATATACCCAGAGGGAGTGACCTGATGTTTATTTATTTAAAACAATCTTTAGGGTTAGGGTATAGCTTGGTTGGTGGAGTCCTTGCAAGATTTGGGGTTCAATTCTTAGTACCATAAAAAGAAAACTTTACAGTGTGTGTGTGTGTGTGTGTGTGTGTGTGTGTGTGTGTGTGTGTGTGTGTGTTACTTAAGGTAAGAACATATATTAAGCATATCTTTCAGATTCTATTATTCCAGTAGGAAAAGTAGAAAGAAGCTACAATGGAAAGAGCAAAAGACTTTGGGCTTTCAAGCACAAAGGCCATATCTATAATTCCAAAATTTGGGAGCTAGAAGATTGTAAATTCAAAGTCATCCAGGTCTTAAAAAAAAAAAAAAAAAGAAAAAGAAAAAGAAAAAAAAGACTAATGGCTTTAAATTTGGAGGAAAAAAACTTTCAAAACTGGCTATGTAGCTAGCCACCTTCCTCAATTCTAACACTCAAAAGTACTAAAGTGACCATCTTGCATGTATGTGATTTGAAAGTTATCAAAACATTCAAATGAAAATTCTAACAGTCCCTTTATTACTAAAGAAGGGAAGATGCATATTTTCAGAGATCACTGCTAACTCTTTCTTTCCAATCACAGATAACATAATGGTTCCAAAGGAATCTGCTCAGGTCCAAATACACACATTTCACAATCAGGACACAACATTAAACTCTGAATCACTTTATAATTCAAATATTCTTAATGACAAAAAAGAAAGAACTAGACACCAAAACTGCTCAAACATGGAGTCTGAACTATAAGGAGAAGGCCAGAAAAGATTATATTGTGCTCATCCATGCTATATTATCCCAGGATAAAAGTGTTTTTGAATTGACAGCATTCTAGCATATTCCAAATGGAAAATTCCTTTTCTCACCATCACAAACCAAGTTCCCACGATACACAAACAATACACGTACAAAGTGAGGAATTTTCCACTGGGAGCAGAGAAAATCTTTGGAGAGGAAAACAGTTTTAGGAACATGGGATGTGTTTTTCCAGTGGCATCTCAGTGAGAGGCCTCTAAAGTAGAAAGCTAAGACAGTTGGAGACTCGACTGCCTCTTTCTGCAGTCACAAATGGTGAAGGACACGCTAATGCTGGCCGGATAGTTGACACCAACACAGCTTTAAAGCAGGATTTATCCTGGAATAAAAATAGTCTATTATGGACATTTCACAAAAGTAATTTCAATTTTCCTCTTAAAGAGTAGGTGATCACAGAGAAAAATAATAATTAAGAGGACGTATACAAATTGGTCACTAATTTCACTCAGAAGTCACCAGATGTTTGCAGGTGACACTGGTAGTTATCACATGGATTAAGTTTTACAGGCGAGGGGTAATATTCATCCATGCCTTTGCTTTTTTTCCTTCCAAAAAAGATGTCAATTTTTTTTTCTTTTAGCCAGTTCAACTTCACTGTTTGCACACTACTGAAACAAGACCTCTTCAATATCCACCGGTTTGCTGAAGATGTTAAAGCGTTTATCTGTGGCCAGCCTCTTGGTAACATCCCTGAGGAACAGCCGCAATTCTCGTAATGTATTTTCCTCCTGGTCTTCCATCCGATTCTTTTCTGATTCTGACAACTGCCGAGGAGGAGATGGCAGTGCAAGTGGAAGCGCCTCCATAGCACGAAGAGCTAAAAGAGAGGAAAGTGAAGCTGAGATGAGCCAGGACTCAATGGTATTCTGGCAACCCTCAAAACATCTGTAAAGAAAAGTAAAATTACAAGTCTGCAAACCATGAAAATCCTATAAGTAAAACTTCAAATGGAAATTAAAAGGAAGTAATTAAATAATGCACAACAGGTCTCCTAGCCCTCTAGAACTCTACCCTCATATTCTGAACCACAAGGGACAGTGAGCAACACCTACAAGGATGGAAGAAAAGTAGAAATAGAAATTTGTGTGCATGCACATGTGCACTTGTGTCTTTATGAGAGTGTGCACATATGCATATATGTCTAGTCCAAAGGAGGGCACCAGTGTCTTCCCTATCTTTCTCTGTTCATTCCTTCAACGCAGGGTCCCTCGCTGAAGCTGGAGCATATATTTTTCAGTGAGAATGCCAGCCAGCAAGCCCCAAAGACCCTTCTGTTTGTGCCCTCCTCCACACCAGGGTCACATGTAGTCCCAAGCCATTCTTGCCTTTAACATGTCCTGGTGCATGGACTCTTGAATTTCAGCCTTCATGCTTGAACAGCATATGCTCTTGACCACTAAGGCCTCTCTTCAGCCTCACAAAGCAAAAGACTCAAAAAAAAATTAATTAAGGCTATGGAAGACATGGAAAACAAGGCTGAATATGTAAAATCTAAAGTATTATTAAGTACCTAAAAAAAAACTGAACGCCATTAATTTTCTAATGACAACATTCTCTAACCCTTTAAAATAGATTGGCATGGACTGTACAATATTAAACAAGATCACCTCTACTTGGGGACAACCCTATATGTTCTCTATCATACGTGGATAGTGGCCTACATATTTAAACATGTGTATGCGGATACAAGATACAGAAAGGAGAACAAAAAGGGGAGGGATGAGGAACAACAGAACACAGGAGTCGTGAAAGAAGGTAGAAAGCTTTCCTGTTTCTAGCTTTAACTTTGCTGTGGAATTTGTTTTCTTGTAGCAGGTAAATACATAAGAATATACTTGACAGAGGATGGCTCTAACTTCCTACAGTCTGTTGGAATGTATGCATAGACTTTGGGTCTGGGCAATGCTTGTTTGGGTGGCTGTTAAGCTACCTGTGTGGTGTTTCTTATTTCAAGTTCATTATAAAAATGTAATTTCACAAAAAGAAATAACATGGGTTATCTTATACAAACTTTACCCACTGATTAAATCTTGTAAGACTACAATATCCTAATGTAGATGCTGGTGTTATAAGACATTTCTATCACCATATATAATTTTTTCTTATTTACCATCTATATGCTTTATATCACTGGCCCATTTTATTACTGAAATGTTTTTATTTTCTTCTGTAAAGTGCTGAAAGATATATTGTTTTCATCATATTCCTTTGTCCGGTGTTTGAACTGAATTACAAAATTATCTTTCAAGACCAATGTGCAGGTGCACACCTTTAATCCCAGTGCTCTGGGAGCAGAGGTAGGTGGATACCTGAGAGTTCTAGGAGAGCCAGAGCTACATAGTTGAGATTTTCTTGGGGAAAAAAAAAAGAAGAAGAGGGAAGAGAAGAAGAGAGGGAGAGAAGAAAATAAATCTTCATAAAGCTTTAAACTTTTAATAAAGAAAAAAATGTTCTCTTGACATCACACTAAAGCTCAAGACTCAAATACTAAGTATTTTCACAGAGCATTTAACATGAAAAATGAAAGTCAATGAACCACCCCTTCAGAGGGGTATAATAAGACAATCATGAGCTCAAGGCCAGCCAAAGCTACATAGTGACTGTCTTTAAAAACCCAGAGGGCCAGTGTTATGGTTTGCATATGCTTGGCCCAGGGAGTAGCACTAGTAGAAGGTGTGGCCTTGTTGGACAAAGCCTGAGGATGCTCAGTCTGTTCCTGGGTTCCTTTGGATGAAGATGCAGAACTCTCAGCTCCTCCTGCACCATGCCTGCCTGGATGCTGCCATGCTCTCACCTTGATGACATTGGACTGAACCTCTGAACCTGTAAGCCAGCCCCAATTAAATGTTGTCCTTGTAAAACTTGCCTTGGTCATGGTGTCTGTTCACAGCAATAAAACCCTAAGACAGCCAGTAAGATAGCTTAACAGGTAAAGTACTTGCCTTGAGACTTGAGTTCAATCTCTAAAACCCACATGAAGGTAAAAGGAAATAACCAACTCCATAAAGTTTTCCATCATACACAAATACAGTTAATAAGAATTTTAAGCATAGAGGAAAAAAAACTCTAAAAAGCAGAAAATTCAAGCCAGACATTGTGACTCCATTCTAGCACTGAGATGCTGAAGCAGAATGAGTTTCAAAATAAATAAAAATAAATAAATTCAGATTGATGACACTAAAATATATTTATCTAAGAGTATATAAAAGTAAAATAAACTGTTATTAAGGTAAAAATATATGATATACTAACAATATAATACATAAACAATAAAAACCAAAACAAGTAGATATTTATGAAAACATAAGAACTTGGTGCCCCACAAGAACAGTTAACCCAAATGTAAGCAAACAGGGGAGAGACTAAGGGGACAGGGAGTGGATCTGGAGGAGTCGGGAGAAGAGTGGGGGTACATATTAAAGTGCACTTATGCAGGTATGAAATTCTAAAGAATTAATTAGAATGGCTTTTTAAAAATAGAATAGGCAATGTAGACGTAAAATTATTTTAACAAAAATGGTATTTTCTTGTAGAGGTTGAAAGATTAGCAATAGGACCTCATCTTTTATGTACCTTTAAAAGTAGAAAAAGAAACCTTCCTCAGTGTCTTAGACTGCAGTCCTTCCCTAATTCAGACAGCTGAAGCCCAACAAGTTCTTGAGGTTTTCTAAATGCTATGGTTCCAAATCCAAGAAAAATAAAATGCTTAGAACAAGGCTATAGTAGACGTTCAAATACTACATAATATATACTAAATAAATGTTTTAGAATTAGCAAGTAAACCAGAAAAGACCACATTCTAACCAACTTTTGTTGTTAACTTCCACTGTCAATGTGACTGAATGTGCAATCACCCAGGAGATTTACCTCTGATTGTGTCTATGAGCAGAGAGGTATCAATGAAGAGGGTCGACACCTCCAGTGTAAAGAACACCACGCCGTGGTCTGGGGCCCACACAAAAGGCACACTCTGCACCAGCATTCACCACCCAGCTTCCTAACTGAAGACAGAGTGTGACAAGTGTCTTGCTCTCCTGCCACTGTGGGGCTTTTCTTATCGTAATCGACTGCATCTACTCAAATCCTTCCTTCCTTATTTTTGTCAGGCTTTTTGTAGCAACAAGAGAAAAGTAACTAACATACCACCTCTCAGATTATCAAACTTGCCCTGCTCCACAAAGCAATCAATAAGGTTATTCACAACCTTCCATTTCAAGAACCAGGTACTTCAAAGAGTAGAACTGATAACTCTTCCCCCTTGGCTTTCTGAGCTGTTGAATGCAGAATCTACCAAAATTTCTGAAGTTGTGCTTAATAAAACAATAACAAAGATGTACTCAACCTTGGATTAGGTAAACACACAACCATTTCCATCATGTCCATCTAGGCCAGTGAGATGGCCCACTGAATAAAGCTGTTTGTCACCAAGACTGATGACTTTGCTTTCCTTGTAAAGCTTTGGGACTTACCAGTATGTTTCCTTCGTGGTGGTGCCATTGATGCCTGATGGAGAATAAGTTCTTGGAAAAATCTTCTTCGATCTTCTTCAATAGGCCTCTGAACATATAATACCTCTTCATACTGTATTCTAAAGATACATTTGACCTATACATACACATACACAAAAGAGAATATAAAATTAAATAAAAGCATACATGTTAAATCAAATTAAAATTCTATTTCTTGTCCCATTCCCGATAAACACAGCACATTCATTCTGACAAAAGGTTTGACTCCATAAGCTAAAAAAACAATGAAAATAGTCCAAGGCATTAACTAGTGGAAGTGTATATGTAAAGATCATCAGGTAAAACAAATCACATAACTGAGTGTACAGCTATTACCTAGTACCAAAATATAGTTATTTAGAACATACAATGAGGAGCTATAAGCATATTAAGGATAACTCTTTAAAATCTTATTTCTTTCTATTTCTCATCTACCCTCTAGAATCCTGATTCTACTGTCAATAAACTAGAGTTTGAAACACTTCACACAGACTATTCCATCACACAACTCTAATGAAAATTCATCAGTAGTTCTCTCAGCATGTACTGTCTGCTGATTACCTACCTCCTCCCATCTCCTCACCTGCTCTAGCGAGGCTTTCAATACACAGCTCCCTCTTCTAAGACATCCTACTTAAAGTCTTGTACACCATCTACATTTGTCACATGACACTTAACATTGCCTTTGATTTTTTGTCTGGTTGGTTGGTTGGTTGGTTGATTGGTTGACTGGTTTTAGGTCTAACTAACTTCTACCTTCTAGAATCCATTTTCTATGATAAAAAGCTTTTCTTATTGCTTCAATTATTTCTCCCATATTATGGTTTACTTTTCACTCTATAGAAAATACCCACTGATACAAAAAAAAGTTTTTAATTTTTGCAAGATCCGCCTTACTTATTTTTAGTACTTTTCTTCTGTTTTTGATTTTTTTTTTTTTTTTTTTTTTGGTGCCATGTCCAAGAACTCATTATCAAATATGGTTTCATAAAGTTTATTATCATGCTTACTTCTAAGAATCTTAAAAGTTGTAGCTCTTACTTATCTTTAAGTTAATTTGCATTAGGTATTAAAATAGGCATTCAACTTCATTTTTTTTAAAGCATGTAGAATAGACTTTCCAAGATTTAACAGTCCCAAAACTTTTATCAAAAATATCACTTGATGGGACCGGGTGGTAGTGGCACACACTTTTAATCCCAATACTTGGGAGGCAGAGGCAGGTAGATCTCTATGAGTTCAAAGCCAGCCTGGTTTCAGAGTGTGGTTCAGGACAGCCAAAGCTACAGAGAAACATTGTCTCAAAAATCAAGACACACACACACACACACACACAAACACCATTTGATGGAATTTGTGTGTGTGTGTGTGTGTGTGTGTGTGTGTGTGTGTGTGGTTAAACATGTACCACAGCATGCCTGTAGAGGTCAGAAGGACAACTTCCAAGAGTCAGTTCTTTTCTTTCACCACAAGGATGGCTCAAATACAGGTGGTCATTTTTGGCAGCAAGTACCTTTACTCACTGAGCCAACTATAAGCCAACAGAATTACTATATTATTAATTTCAAAGTTTTTTTAAACACATTTTTAATGTCATTCAACAAAAAAAGACCTATTTCAAAGCTTATCTACTAGTCCGTGAGTTGTTTTCATTTTTAATAAAATCCTTTCGGTAATAAAATTAATATTTCCTTTTTGTTTTACTATTGTAGCTTTTCAAAAAAGATAATATTAATTATATGTATAAATGTGTGAAGATGGAATTGTGACAAAAGAGTGTCACAGCCACTGCAGTTGGTGTTACAACGGGTTATAAGGCTACTAATGTGCGTGCTGGGAACCAAACCCAGAACCCCTGCAGGAGGATAGCCATCTCTTCAACTTCATGCTATAGCATTTCCATATTTTTACTTTTTCAATGTCTCTCTTTCTTCTAAACTTTAATTCCTATAAACCAGTGATAATCTATTTTTCATATATTCGGATCATTCACTCAGTCAAGATTTACTGTAGATGAAATACATGTGTACATAAATGTCTGTGTGTGTTTACAGGTATATTACCAGAAACTATACTAAGTAGTTACTCACTGTTGATAGAAGGGTAAAAAAAACAAACAGCACCTGCCTTAAGTAAATTCAGACTTAGCAAACCGGCACCTTAATAAACTAATAGGAATTGAGTGATAATCCTAACTGATGAAGATGATATTTGGCATCTCCTTGACCCCTCATTGAACCTAAAACAGGAAACTGCACCTATGGCATCTTAAAGAATTACTATCAGGAGGGATGGAGAGAGAACTCAATGGCTAAGAGCACTGGATCTTCTTCCAGGACCCAGAGTCAACTGCCAACACCAACAAGGCAACTCACAACAGCCTATATTTAACCCAAACTCTAGGGAGTCCGAGGCTCTCTTCTTGTCTCTGTAGACACCAAGTACACACAAGTACACAGATATACATGCTGGCAAAACATCCATACACATAAAATAGATAAGAGAATTAAAATTTTAAAAAAAGAATTACTATTAATGCATGATCTTGGAACCAAATAAACCTGAATTATTATTTTTGTTCTGCCATATGAAATAGCAGTGAGATTCTAAGCGCTACAGTTTATTAGCCTCCATTATTACAGAGCAATGATTTCTGAAAATTTTGATCACACATTTCAAAGGTCAGACACATGAGCATATTTCCTCTAAAAGAGCATGTTCCTTTAACACAGCATTCTAGTAATATATTATTTCTATTACAAAATACATATACACTAAGAACAGAAGAGAACATGAAAATTAACATGAATGGAAGTTCTAATGTTGTTTTAGACTACTAGAGTAGAAGATAGAAACATTAAAAATATAAAGAATATAAAAGAATATAAGATTATAAAAGGGGTTCTAAAAATGACTGTCATTTGTAGTAACAACACAAATCTCATGGAAATAATTCTTTTAAAATAGAGTAGAACCAAGTATCATAGCTAACATTTCGAACAATGATACAAAAGAAAAAGAACCTAAGATCTGGGGTTCCATGCTAACAAACTTCTGCTAATTAAGGATAATCAATCAATATCTTAGTTTTTCTGAATACTACATAAAGCTAAACTATGCCCTCTATGACAATAAGCTAGAAGTTATGGTTAATAGCCTTCATATTCCATCAGATACTAAACATTCAAATTTTATTTGGAACACATGAATGGCCCCACAGTTAAAAGTAGAAGGCTACTCTCTTTTTTTTAATTGAACAACTTTATTTTAAAAAACAAAGATAAATGTACAGATTTTAAGCATTTTTGCAAAAGTATAAGAATACATTTTTGTCAGTACTTGGTTTTGTTTAAAGGTTTGATAGTGTGCATTAAGATCTTCCTAGTTACAATGAGCATAAAGTACATATAAAATAAGATGTAACCTGGAATTAGTCAAAGTTTTCTTGGTGTGTAAAAATTAAGCATAATGGTTTTTCATTTTCTTTTCTTCTTGAACATCATATAGTCTGTGACTTGTTTCTGGGGTGTTCTGAGCTTTCTGGGGTTAGTATCCAATTATCAGTGACTGCATATTATGTCTGTTCTTTTGTGACTGGGTTATCTTACTCAGGATAATATTCTCTAGATGCATCCATTTTATTAAGAATTTCATAAAGTCATTTTTTCTGATAGCTGAGTAGTACTCCATTGTGTAAATGTACCACAATTTCTGTATCCATTCATCTACTGAAGGACATCTGGGTTCTTTCCAGCTTCTGGCTATTATAAATAGAGCTGCTATGAACATTGTGGTGCATGTATCTTTGTTGTATATTGGAGTGTCTCTGGGGTATATGCCCAGAAGTGGAATAGCTGGATCTTCAGGTAGTACTATGTCCAATTTTCTGAGGAATCGCCAGACTGATTTCCAGCGTGGTTGTATCAGTTTACAACCCCACCAACAGTGGAGAAGTATTCCTCTTTCTCCACATCCTCGCCAGCATCTGCTGTCATCTGAGTTTTGGATCTTGGCCAATCTGACTGGTGTGAGGTGGAATCTCAGGGTTGTTTTGATTTGCATTTCCCTGATGGCTAATGATGTCGAGCACTTCCTTAGATGCTTCTCAGCCATCCGATATTCCTCAACTGAGAACTTTTTGTTTAGCTCTGTACCCCATTTTTTAATAGGGTTGTTTGATTCTCTGTTGTTTAGCTTTTTGAGTTCTTTGTATACCTTGGATATTAGGCCTCTATCAGATGTGGGGTTGGTAAAGATCTTTTCCCACTCTGTTGCCTGCCGTTTTGTTTTCTTTACAGTGTCCTTAGCCTTACAGAAACTTTGCAATCTCATTAAGTCCCATTTGTCAATCTTTGACCTTAGAGCTCGAGCCATTGGTGTTCTGTTCAGGAAATTTTCTCCTGTGCCTATGTGTTCTAAGGTTTTCCCTACTTTCTCATCTAATAGATTCAGTGTACCTGGTTTAATGTGGAGATCTTTGATTCATTTGCAGTTGAGCTTTGTACAAGGAGATAAGAAAGGGTCTATTTTCATTCTTCTGCATGCTGAGTGCCAGTTGTACCAACACCATTTGTTGAATAGATTGTCCTTTTTCCATTGAATGTTTACTGCTCCTTTGTCAAAAATCAGGTGACCATATATGTGAGGGTTCATTTCTGGATCTTCTATCCCATTGATCCAAGTGCCTATCTCTGTACCTTGCAGTTTTTAACACAATTTCCTTGAGGTCAGCGATAGTGATTCCCGCAGATGTTTTCTTGTTGATGAGGATGGATTTCGCTATTCTAGGTCTTTTGTTATTCTAGATGAAATTGCACATTGCTCTTTCCAACTCTATGAAGAATTGGGTTGGAATTTTGATGGGGATTGCATTGAATCTGTAGATTGCTTTTGGTAAGATGGCCATTTTTACAATGTTGATCCTTCCAATCCATGAGCATGGGAGATCTTTCCATTTTCTGAGATCTTCCTGGATTTCATAGAAGGCTACTCTTACAGAGGACCCAAATTCAATTCCCAGCATCCAAGTCAGATAGCTTACAACTAACTAACTGCTTGTCACTCAAGTTTAAAGGGACATAATGTCCTTTTATGACCTTTGTATGCACGTGCACACACGCTCGCACACTCTCACACTTTAAAAATAAAAAAGCCTACTCAGGACGGTAAGATGCCTTAGCAGGTAAAATTATTTGCTACGCAAGCCTGACAACCTGAGTCTGATCCCCAGAAATGACAATGTAAGAAAGAAGCTGGTTCTCAAAAGTTGTCCTCTGATATACAGATCATAGCCTGCACACATGTACACAATCATATATTATTATATAACTATAAACTTATACATATAAATTATTATTATTACTACCATTATTATATAAAATAAATTATTTCATACAAAAGCAATAAAATAATGCAAATTCATTCTATCAAAACAACTAGCAAAGGTAAAACATGAAAAAATTCACTAAACTAATACTTGAAAGATAAAATTCTACATAATCAGGCTTATATTACATCTAAAATATGTAAATATTTAGATAAACATCATTTCTACAATTATCTCCTGGAAAAATATTTTTCAATGAGTAGTTTTTAAAAATACCATTTGAAGGTCATGTAAGATTGGGTATTAAGTTTTTTTAATAGGAGCTGGAGAGATGGTTTAGCAGTTAAGAGTATTGACTGTTCTTCCACAGGACCCAGGTTCAATTCCCAGCACCCAAATAGCAGTTCACAACTGTGTGTAAATCCAGTTTCAGGGGATCCAACACCCTCACACAAGCAAAACATGCAGGCAAAATGCCAATTCACATTAAATAAAAATAAATCATTTTTTAAAAATTTAATCAAGTTGGACAGTCGTGGTACACTCCTTTAATCCCAGAACTCAGGGGAAGCAGAGGCAGGCAGATCTCCTTAAGTTTGAGGCCAGCCTAGTCTACAGAGCAAGTTCCAGGACAGTTAGTGCTACAGAGAAACCTTGTTTTTTTTAAAGGGGTGTTAGACAGATAAGAGATAATTTTGTTGAGTTTCATTCAAAGCCAATTTCTTCACCTGAATCAATTATAGCTTTACTTTTTATTTGAATTTTTAAAAGAAAAATGCACAATAATATTTAATCCAAATAAAATCTAACTTTACCAATGAAAAGCTATAGATCACATCCCATCAACTGATCTCACAAAGACTGTAGAGGGCGTTATAGAGGGACAGTAACAGAAAAGCTCAGGCTCTCTGAGGAAGCTGCACCTGTCAGCCTCTGCTTCAGGCATGGAACTGTCTCATCTTCACAATAGTCAAGTGAATGGTGACTAAAAAGCTGTAGATTTGGTATAATAAGTGTGATATTTATGTTAAAGTTGTTTAATAAGTCAACAATTTTTGAACAATATAATAAGGCAGGCTAGAGACATGGCTCAGCCATTAAAGGCTAGCACACAGAAATATAAGGCAAAATAGGTATTTGAGCACTTCTTACCTCTTCAGGCAGCTCACTGTACATGGTTTCAGAGGTAGACAATAAAAATATAGGTGAAAAGGACGGTATATCCTGCAGCAATGTCAGAAAAGTTGCTCTCACAGTCTCACTGACAGCGTCCCACCAGTCACCAATATGAGGCATGTAAACAATACTCGGTACTGTTCTTCGAGCTTCTCGAAATATCTAAGGAGAGAACCAGTGTTTGAAAGCTTAAATTGAGTATTTTAAAGCCTACACATCAACCCTTGGATAATTAAATATGTCAATCATCCCCAATCTTAACTTCTTAAGATTGGATGCAAGAGCCTATATATGTAACTCCTATGTACTCTTGCCTCATCATATATAAAAAAAGTATTTTATAATTTAACCACTCCTAATTGAATACACATTAATAGCATAAAGATAGTAAATTGCTTACCATGTTCAATTAATAAGGCACACCATTATAATAATGCTGCAATAAAAAATAAGCATACCATTTCTATTGCCCATATTAATTTTACTGTTATTAGTGAACTTCAATAAGGAAGAAAAGGACAGCATTGTTGAAATACTTAAGTATTTATACTTAAGTCTAAAATCACTGACCACAAGAATACATGTTAACCAAAATGCACTACCCTAGAGCTTAAATTTAATGAACTACTTTCTGCTTACATTCTTATTCACTCTGCCAACACAGAACTATAAGAACCAGATTGGCTATTAACTGCTAAACCAGAACTGCTTTCCTCTACAAGGAAGTTAATATCTGTTGAGGCCATTACTGAATTCTTGTATGTTAATATGCAATCTTTTTAACAAGTTTAGATAAAAATGTTGAACATCTGACAATATGTCTTCTAACTAGAAAGTTCTATATTTTAGTTAGTTCCCTTATTTTAAACACGTCACAATGAGCCTATGCAATGTAAAGGATAAATAAGAACCTAACACAAATGACTAAGAGCAGATGTAGTAACATATGCCTATAATCCCAACATGTAGGTGGCTGAGGCAAAAGAACTGAAAATTCCAACACAGATGGGGTTACAGAGCAAGGTTGTGGGCAGTCTGGGCTTTACAGCAAGATCCTCTCCTCTTCTCTTCTCTCTCTCTCTCTCTCTCTCTCTCTCTCTCTCTCTCTCTCTCTCCCTCCATCCCTCTTCCCCCTCAGACATACACACACACACACACACACACACACACACACAATTATAGAAAATGTCTAAAGAATAAAAAGAACTATTTTTATTTCATGAGTGTCCTTACCACTTACACAAGATTATTCACTAATATTTCACACACTAAACCTTTTGAATAAAATAAAAAGTGCTGCCAACACAGTAAGTAACCAGTTCACAGAGGCTCAAATGTACTCTGCCAAGGTGGAAGGAATACAGACGCTCCTATCACAGTTTCAAAAGAAATGTTTGCTCCTTCCTTTGCTCGATATTTGCATACCCACCAATCCAGAGCAGCTGTAGACCGTTTCTTCAGGACTCACAAACTCTGACCTTTACTGAAAACACAGTTATCCTCAGTTTTGGAAATCTATGTTTTTTCTTTCCCATTTCAACGTTCTTATAGAAAATTTTTTAAAAAAGAAAAAATAATTGGCTAAAGGAAGGAACCACACAGGAGTGCAAAGGCAACTGAAACATTCATTTAAAAAAAAAAAAATTGCTCCATGTTGCCAAGACCAGCCATGGTTTGAGGAAGACAGTAATCCATTCTTATGGCTACTTTCCAATTCCCCTGTCTATTGTGGTAAAATTAAGAGGAAGGGATATTAAGAAGAGTGATCAAAGAAAGACTAGCAAACAGTAACCTCACACACGTCATAAATGGACCACTGCAAGTCACCACCCCATGCCTGGTGCACAAAAGAAAAACGCATGCCTCTGCAAAAGATCTTTGCCCTATTCTAGCACTTCTGTTAGGCTGTCTAGGAAACATGTTGAGAACATCCAGCTACAACCAAGTGTCAGCGTGAACGGGCACTACAACAGGCTAGGGATAGGAAGGACTTCACAAAGCCAGAGTTGAACAATGTGAGCGACAAGGGCTCTGCTGACTACAATGTGAACTGCACATACTCAGTTCTCAGAGACAAGATTTTGTTTATATTTCTTTTTTATTTTCATCAAATTCTCTTCAAAATTTATAACTTAAACATAATATTCTATTATTTCCAATGTCTCTAAAAATATCCTCGCTTTTAATAAAATTTTACAGATTAGAAAACCCAGAGCAGATGAGTTTAACACAAATATGGAAAAATCCAAAAAGTTTAGCCTTTTTAATCCATGAGTATAATGATATGACTGAAGAACTAACTTTACTACAGAAGACTACAAGAGATAAACAATATCTATAGATTATTTCTACAGTGTTTCCTCTAGGCCTTTAGTTGGGAACTGTTTACGTTCTAGAAAAAAGCACTGAAGGACTTTTCCTTTTAATTCCTCAGTTTGTATATCACAATGTTACAGAATACTTTCATAGTTTTAAATATAAAACCAACTCATTCTAATTTCCCACTTTTATACTAAAAATTCAAAAGGAGAGCTGGAAGTTTAACTTAGTGAGGAAGTGCGTGTATAATGTTTCTGAGACTCAAGTTCAATTAGAAGTACTGAATGAATGAATGTTCCAAAACACGCATTTTAAAATTCTTAAGAGTATAAACATCAAAGAAATAGCATTTTATTGTGAATTGTGGGATAGTGATTTACGAGTAATGTAAAAACAGCCTTTCAACAGTTTACTCATGATCATTAGACCATGTTTTAGTGTTGAGAAGCAGGATTCTGGGGATGACCCAGGGTTTCACAGAATAGGCAAGTATTCTGTCACTGAGCTACAGCCCATGTTGGAAATTTTTAAAGCTGTGGACTAAAATAATCTTTGTGGAATGAAATACCTGTTAATTCAGAGGGAAAACAGAGCCCAGTTTTAAGGAAGTGGCAACTGGCTGGGAACAAGTGATGCCATTGGAGAACTAGGAATACTCACCTATAAGGTGTCTTGGATTGGTGGATGTGCAAGGTGTAGTAGAAAACAGAAAAACTGTTATAGAGAAAAAAAGACAGTAGGCCAAATTACTGAACCAACCGTTTCAAACACCTCTGACATGACCAGCACTTGCACACTTCAAATGAGCATGTTCCAGTGCCTGTTCACACTGTTCTTTTCCTCCTGGCTTCATTCTTGACCCAGATACTACACAGTCTCTTAACCAGGTTCTCTTTTCCTTACGTTTTTTTTTTTTTAAATCACAAACTACTTACGCTAAATATCAAAAGCAAAACTGAGCTTACTGGACTAGCAGTACCCATCTTAAACTACACTTATATTTCTAGAAGTTCTAATGTCTGAAGGGCAAAACTGAGAAGGCAGTGTTTTAGCCACCAAACTAAAGTGTCTGGGGCAGAGCACTTGCCTCGTGGGACAGACTCAGCTTGATTCCCTGGCACTACATGAAAGCAAGTTCAATGTGTGAAATGTGTGTCATTTTCTCTGTTTTGGCAGCTCTGGGGATCGGATCCATATCTTTGCACAAGTTGGTCAGTGTCCTACCAATGAGTTATATATACCCAGCCCTACACATGTGAAGAATTTACAGCCTCATTACAAACCATTTTGCTTAAAAATTGAAATCAATGGGAAAAAATCAAATGCACATGTGAATAAAGTAGAAAACTCAAAGCCAGATATGTTCTGACTTACCTAAGAGGGGCTATCACAGGCAAGAGGCAAAGAACTTTATTTCATCAAGAAAATTCTAGAATGTCACTTAGTATATTAAAATTATAAAACACAGCTAAAAGTAAACTTTGGGGAGCTAAAACTCAAATTTTATACAAAGCACTTTATTTTAAAGCTCTAATGAATTGAATTTTTTATATCTTGCTATAAGATTATGTAGTATTACTGGTGATTTATTTTATTAATATCATCTTAATGTATTTATATTCTATTCACCTAAGATTTACTGAGCAACTTCTGTGAAAACAAGGCACTGTATGACCCCTAAATTCAAGAATACAAAAGAAATGATACCATGCTTTTATACATAAGTATAGTACCAGCCACTGAGGAAGTACTGCTTCTGCACAGTGGCAACACTACAAAACTTCTGTGACGTTAAATTTTCTGATATTTTCATTCCATAAAGACTACAATTCAATAACTATTACACATTCTAAAGTAAGACAATTTGATCTGTTTACAACCTTAAGGTGAGTGTATACCACAGAAAAAAACTAGACATCATATGAACAAACACAAAACAACCAGTGTGCACGTCAGCTACACATACATCAAAATTGGAATGATACTGAAGATTGGCATGGCCCCCAAACAAGGATGACATGCAAATTAGTGACGTGCTCCATATATTTTGAAAGGAGGGTGGATGTAAAGCTGGGTGGGTAGGATAATAGGAAGGGTCTGAGAGGAGTTGAAAAAAGGAAAAACATGGTCAAATATATTGTATAAGAAATTTTTTAAATAAACTAAAAGGGGGAGATTGCACTGAGATAAGTATTAATCTGTTAATATTACTGAGTCAAAAATGACTTTTCCAACCTTTACCAATCCTACATCTAATAGAGGTCTAGTATCTAATACACACACACACACACACACACACACACACACACACACACACACACAAAAAGAAGTTGGACTACAGAATGAGGTACAGAGATAAACAAAGAATTCTCAACTAAGGAATACCAAATGGCTGAGAAGCACCTAAAAAAATGCTCGACATCCCTAGTCATCAGGGAAATGCAAATCAAAACAACCCTGAGATTCCACCTCACACCAGTCAGAATGGCTAAGATCAAAAACTCAGGTGACAGCAGATGCTGCAGAGGATGCAGAGAAAGAGAAACACTCCTCCACTGCTGGTGGGGCTGTAAGCTGGTACAACCACTCTGGAAATCAGTCTGGTGGTTCCTCAGAAAATTGGACATAGTACTACCTGAGGACCCAGTTATTCCACTTCTGGGCATATACCCAAAAGTTGCTCCAACATATGACAAGGACACATGTTCCACTATGTTCATAGCAGCCTTATTTATAATAGCCAGAAGCTGGAAAGAACCCAGATGTCCTTCAACAGAGGAATGGATACAGAAATTGTGGTACATTTACACAATGGAGTACTACTCATCTATTAGAAACCATGACTTTATAAAATTCCTAGGCAAGTGGATAGAACTAGAAGTTATCAGCTAAATCCACCACAGCTCCCAGGGACTAAAACACCAACCAATGAGTTCGCATAGAGAGACCCATGGCTCCAGGTACATATGCAGCAGAGGATAACATTTTCTGGCATCAAAAGGAGAAGAGGCCTTTGGTCCAGCTAAAGCTCATTTTCCCAGTGTAGGGGAAGGCCAGTGTGCTGAGGTTGGAGAGGGAGCACCCTCATGAAGGCAATGGGAGAGGGAGGTGGGATGGGATGGGGAAGGGGATAACATCTAAAATGTAAATACCGAGAATAACCAATAAAAAAAAAAAAAAGCAAACAAACAAAAACTGGCTTTTCCTGAGAACACCCAGATATATTTTCTCTCTGGGAATAGAAAATTATAAAACTTTCACCAAATAAAATATTTAATTCACTATTTGAAATTATTCATAACACTATATAATACCTAAATTTCAAAGCTTTTGATAAAACACACATATAAAAGCTTAAGATTTGGCTCAGTGTTTGAGAACATACATTGCTCCTCCTGAAGACCTGAGTTTGATTTTCAGATGCACATCAAGCAGCTTACAAGTGCCTAAAACTGCAGACCCTGGGCCTCTGACATCTCTGACTTCTGTGGGCACGTGCATTCATGTGCACATATACTCCCCTCATATACAGATATTTAAAATAATTATTAAATCTTTTTTAAAAAGCATATAAATTAATAATCTCTTTAATAATACCTCTTTGAACAAAAATATAAAATATTTCCTCATCCTTTTTCTTAGTCAATAATGAGAACAATACAGGAGACAGCATGCACGTCTGAGAATGGAAGAGAGAATTACAATTATTACTGGGGTTTGTTCTGGTTTTTTGTTGTTTGTTTTTTTGTTTTTGTTTTGTCTCATGAGTCTGGAGGGAAGTTAAGAGAAAAAGTTTCATGTAATTCAGGCTGGCCTTGGACTCATTATGTAGCCAAGAATAATGCTGAACTCCTGATCTACCTGTTGCTACCTTATGCACTACCCAACTGACACTAGTTTTGAGCAAGTCTCTTACTGTAGATTACTAATACCTCAGGACTTAGGTAGGGCTCAGTAACTATGTGTGAACTTAGATACCAAACATGAATGTTCCAAGATTCCCACTCACCTTGAACATGCTCAATTATGTAAGAACAGCGCATATACACACAAAGAACCTTATTATGCCTACTAGTAACAGACAGAAACCACAAAAGTACTATATCTCAAAAATGTACTCTATTTAAGACCTAAAATAGTAATAGATTGGAGCATGAATTTAAAATATAAGTTCCTAAAACCTACCCCAAATTCAGTAAAATAGGACCCCTGGGTCTGGAGTTAAAAAATTAAGAAATTTCAGTAAATGCCTCCAAGTAATTCTAAGACACATTAAATCTCAGTGAGGGAACTCTTCAGTGGGAACCAATTTCTCTAATTTATTTCTCTCCTAATATTAATTTATAAGTTAATATAGACAGGTTGGGAGAGGAAGTCTTGCCTCTCACATACGTGCACTTTGTATGTACATATACATCTTGCATCTGTATGTTTTTAAAAGCAGCTAAGCAGTTAACACCATAGATGCAGTGTAAAGAACAACTCTGCATTTCCCATACATAAGAAATGTATTTCCGGAGGCTGGAGAGATGGCTCAGTGGTTAAGAGCACTGGCTGCTCTTCCAGAGGTCCTGAGTTCAATTCCCAGCAACCACATGGGAATTGACCATCTGTAATGGGATCTAATGCCCTCTTCAGGTGTGTCTGAAGACAGCTACAGTGTATTTATATAAAATTAAATAAATAAGTCTTTAAAAACAAAACAACAACAACAAAAGAAATGTGTTCCCTTAGCAGCATGAAACCAAGTTGTTTAAAATGTTAGTTAGAACTCCATAAAACATATTTTCAAATCTATGCGGATAAATAAGTGGTCGTGGCAGGAAGGACTGTGCTAGTGCATAAGGAGGACAGTGCAACTGTCTTAACATTTCTTCGGGTTTGAAAAAAAATTTTATACAATATATTGTATATACTGCATATCACAATGTTAAATTAAACTATATAGTAAAAAAAAGTAAAGAGAAAAAAATGTGTTCCTTTAAGGGTATTGAAGTCTTCTCTATTTCATTGTCATGCTATACTATTAAATCCAACTTATTTTGTATTAAGTATGTTAAAGTGGGTAACGTTGCTTGATTAAACCAGATGTCATACATTCAAACCCATAAACACATACTGTAGAAACATCTTCAAAAAAGTTGTTCTCCTTCTCCACTGTTGGTGGGGTTGCAAGCTAATACAACCACTCTGGAAATCTGTCTGGCGATACCTCAGAAAATTGGATATAGTACTACCTGAAGACCCAGCTATCCCACTTCTGGGCATATACCCCAGAGACACTTTAATACACAACAAAGATATATGCACCACAATGTTCATAGCGGCTCTATTTATAATAGCCAGAAGCTGGAAGGAACCCAGATGTCCTTCATAAGATGAATGGATACAAAAATTGTGGTACATATACACAATGGAATACTACTCAGCCACCAGAAACAATGACTTAACCAAATTCTTAAGAAAATGGCTGCATCTAGAGAATATCATCCTGAGTGAGATAACCCAGTCACTGATAGTGGGATGCTAACCCCAGAGGCTTGCACTCCCCCAGAAACAACTCACAGACTGTATGAAGTCCAAGAAATAAAGAAAACAAAACAAAAAAAAATATTTACAAAACAAGAAAACTTTAACTATTTCCATGTTACATTTTGTTTTACATGTACTTTATGCTCATTGTAACTATTAAGTTTTCAAGGCATACTATCAAACCTTGAAAAAAATCAAGTACTGACCAAAAAATATATATTCATATAGTTTTATGTAAAAACTATGATAAATCGGAAAAAAAAAGTACTGACAAAAATGTATAATTTTAAGCAAAAAATGTCTAAAATCTGTACATTTATCTTTGTTTTGTAAAATAAAGTTCTTTTTAAAAAAAGTTGTTCTCTAACCTCTACATATATATATATATATATACATATATATATATATATATATATGGCATGTATTTCTGCCCATGCATGCGCGCGCACACACACACACACACACACACACACACACACACACACAAATAGATAAGTAGATAAACGCAAAACTTCACAAACATTAGAGAAATGCATGCTAGGAGTAACTTGCCATAGACTGACTCTTCTGCTACACATTTACTCAGAGATGATCCTCAGGACAGAGTCCTAGTCCCAAAGAGAGAAGGCAGAAAGAAAGGAAGAGGATACAGAAAACTTTTTAAATGCTATGGTTTAGTTCTTGAATCATACCCACTACCCTGGGCTTCTTTTCTTATCTACTTAGACCCAGATTTGCTGACCTTTTTAGGTTATTTTTAGAAATCAGTTTTACTTAAATCTGTTGAAAAACTTCTACATGTATAAACAGTGATTGGCTGGTCACAGCACAGCCCAGGTCCGGCCAGCGCGTGGCATGAGCTCTGCATCTAAGAAGCTTTTGAACTGCACTGAGAAATTGACTTTTCTCAAACTGCACAGACAAATGGTGAGACCAAGGTATTATTTTTCTCCCATCAACAGGTACCCCTCCCTCCACTTTCACCATCCACATGACCAAAAAAAAAAAAAAAAAAAAAAAAAAGCCAGAAATAAAAAAGAACAAAGAATGTGAAGTTAGGATTCAAATTTAGCCAAGTTATGGCTTTTCTTTAGAAGGCCCAGGCTCTGAGTACGATGAAGCTACAGTTTATTATGAGATGTCCTGAGGGCTGTGTATGTGTGCTTTACCACACTAAACCTATACCCTGGGCCTCAATACACACAGCAGACAACTACAGAACACAGACTCCTGCTTTGAAAATGATTCTCTTAATGTGACTTTTTTAAAAAGTGTCATACATGTTATCTCCAGCTGAGTTATACCTTTTTGAAATGTTCTTACCTCAAACCCTACAGAGTCCTGGAATCACAGGTGTTGGCCAACCCAACCTAGCAAAATTATTTAAAGGGGCAGGATTTGGGGAGGGATAGAAAAGATAATTTACTGAGTAAGGTTCTTACTACCCAAGTATTCACAGTCAGGAGTACCTGACCTTGACTCCCGCTGGGAATATGAATTTGTAATACCAGTATTGGAAGGTAGAGACAAGAACATACTTGAAGCTTTCTGGCCAGCCAACGTAACTTAATCAGTTAGTTCCAGGTTCCAGTAAGAGAACCTACTTCAAAAATAAGGTGCAAGGCTCCTAAGAAATGACACTGGAGGTTAACTTCTAGCCTCAAAAGGCACCACTGCATGTTCAGGAGAGGAGAATCTCACAGTACCACCTGGTTGATTTTGAATATCATGGCACAAACTATTCTGCTTCACCCTCTAAGATTGAGAATACAGTGACAATGGACAACGCACCTGTCTCCTGTGACCTTAGTTATCTTTCATTAGCTTGATACTCAAATACAAATGCCATAAAAAGAAAAGGTTACAAACACTACAACAGTTGGTATTGTAGTTGGGACTTTTTCTTACTTTATATTGTAATTATCTGTATAAATTAGTTGGCTAAAAATTTAGCTCAGTAAAAGCACCTGCCACAAGGTCCTAGGTCTGATCTTCATCACTGCAAAACTAAAAACATAAAAACAGAAAGAAAGAAAACAAACATGAAAGTTTAATCATTCCCAATTCCTACCCCTAAACCAAAGCAAACCAATCAGGAACAGATTGCACACTCGTGCACACTCGTGCACACGCACACACACACACACACACACCCCACCTTTACTTTTTCATATCAAACTGTGTAAACCAACCCCATCTCTGTTGGTGGCCCTATAGTATGCACATGACTTGTCTCCCAGCACCCCATTATAGAACTTTTATTTGTTTGTTTGTTTGATCATATAAAAGTCCACTGTAGCTGTCTTCAGACACACCAGAAGAGGGCATCAGATGGTCATGAGTCACCATGTGGTTGCTGGGATTTGAACTCAGGACCTATGCTCTTTACCACTGAGCCATCTCTCCAGCTCCTATAGAACTTTCTATTTGCTTTATGAATTATGTTTGTCAGCATGCACAAGGTTAAAGAGATGGCTCAGTGGTGAAGAACACTACATGCTCTTCCAAAGGACCTAGGTTCAAGTCCCAGCACCCACATGGCAGTTCACAACTGTCTGTAACTCCAATTTCAGAGGACCAGACACCATTAAACAAACATACATGTAATCAAAACACCAAAGCACATAAAATATAAAAGTAATATAAAACACAATCATGACAAAAAGCCATGATTAATATCCTTCTGCATCTGACAATGAATTCTTATAGCTAACAAATCTTTAGGGGCAAAGTTTTTAAATACATAATTCCAGATCAAAAGGTTATACCTACCTTAAATTTTTTATAAGAAAAAAAGCATAACAATACTCTAAAATATACAAATTTACATTTAATTTTAACTAAATACAAATATTCAACATCTCCAGCATTTCTAGAATTAACTTTTTAAGTTTTTGTTAATTTTAAACAAAACTTGTGATTTTCATGTCTATGTATATGAGAAGGCAAAAATCTTTAACTAGTTAGTTGGGTTTTATTTTTTTTAATCTCCTTATAAATACAAAGCAAATTTGTTCTTTTTTTTTTCCTTTGCTCTTTGGCAGAGGTTGGAGGAGAGTAAGATTGGTACTCACAATATAATCTGGTATTATCATGAACTTTTGATTTCCCTACATCAGCTTTTAGAATACTGAAAATTACAGGTTTATCCCACTATATCATGCTAGGTTTTGCAAAATTTTTGTTAGATTTTTATTCTTTATCGTTCCTGATTTAAATATTATTTATATTTAAGAAATTTTTTCTTTTTTGATTGATTGATTGATTTAATTTATAGGAGTACACTAGCTGTCCTCAGACACACCAGAAGATGACATCAGATCCCATTACAGATGGCTGTGAGCCACCATGTGGTTGCTGGGAATTAAACTTAGGACCTCTGGAAGAGCAGCCAATGCTCTTAACCACTGAGCCATCTCTCCAGTCAAAGAAATTTGCTCTTGATATATGTATAAAATATATATTTTTACCAGACAATGTGTATTAATTATATTTGAAATATATATTTGCTATATAAAACTTAAATTTTTCTGTAGTCAAGTTCCTTTATTTGTGTCCTAGTTTTATATTGTTTAGAAACTACTTTCTTAAACAAATGATAATAAGTATATATAGGTCTTGTGAATTCTCCCAGCTGCAGTTCTAAAGCTGATCTAGAATTTTGTTTGCATTTACATATACAGACAAATAGGAAAGTGAATTGTTTTGTTTTTCTATTGTCTGTAGTTAAATCCATCTGAAACCTTGCGTTTTTTGCACCTGACTACTTTGTTCCAAAAAAAAAAGCAATGGATACTTTTGTTTAATGTGCCCTAGGCATGAAACAGCTTTGGCCACCAAGCTAGGCATCAAGCTAGGATGAACAAAGGACTGCCATCTGCTCTGCCCCTGCCTGGTGTAAGAGCAACACCACAAACAAGGTGTCCCTTTGCCCATTGTCAGGAGTGGACACTTCTTATACATGAATAAATGCTTAGATCGATAGTTCATACCCTACTTACCCATCCATTCTATTCTATGTCATGCCACATGGCTGGGCAACTGTTACTCAGCTTCACATGACCATCTTCTGTGTCTGGATGGATCTCCCTGCACCTGACACAATCTCAGAATTCCTCTTTCTCACTGTTGGCTGTCCCTCTAATCCTGCCTCAGCTCATTGGCCAATCAGCAATTTATTGACAGGTGAATGCTTTTACACAGTACACAAGAGACTATCTCTCCAACTGTCCCTGTTAAGGACAGCCAGTTTTTTAAAAGCACTCACTAAACAGCCCATTTCTTCCATGTTACTGATATAGACAGTGTTGGTAGGAGCCATTCTAATATGCTGTCTCTACAGGTCAGGGTGTGTTTTGTTTGTTTTGTCTTTTTGGTCCTTCTATTGTATCTGTTCTGGTACAGGTACAAGTTTTTTATTATTGTCATCCTAGCATACCCATAAAAAATATCAAACATTTTATATTATACTTTTTCCTCTAGAATTCACCTTGTGATTCTCATGTTGATTATCTGGAAGAAAAAGAAATCTTGTTCGGTTGCTCCCCTAAATTATAGTGGGATTATAAATGGGATTAGACTTAAAAATTATGAATAATTCAGAAAAGAACTCTCAGCTTTCTTGTTTTGGTCTTAGCAGCAATGAAAATGAAAACCATGATGACAGCTAACAGTTGAGAGCACTGACATCAAGCCTATTTGATATATTTATTTTAATACAACCCCAGACTATTATCTTCATTTCATTTGTAATAGATTCAAGGTTCAGTTGAGTCCAACGGCAAGATCTAGGTTATAATAATGAAGCCGTGTGGCTAAGGTTCTATGATTTAATCTGACTTGGGTCTATACCTGAATTAAAGTATAATATAATAATTTAAAACAAGGGTTTTTTTTTTTTTTTTTTTTTTTTTTTTTTTTTAAGTACAACTGTCCCTTTTAATTGAATTGAACTTTTCTTCTTAGGCCTTATATACTAATTTGTTCAGTTAATTCCTAGGTAACTTAGTAGCTGTTTTAAGTCATCCTCTCTATCCATTGTATTTCTAACTTATTGTGATTAATAAATAAGAAAGTACCAGTTTTAGACCATTACATTTGCAAGTGCCTACCTTATAATCCTGTTATAATCCTAAACATTTTAATTCTGTAAGTTTTCCAGAAACAATGATATCACAATCAATACTTGAAACCATAACACAGAGTTTTCAATATTTAATTCCCTCAATGTTTGAATCAATCTTGCATGTCTCAATAGTGACTTATCACTTTTTTAACTAAAAGGCTCCATTCAGCGGTGCTTTCTTTGTGGCTGCTGTCTAAGGAGGCTGGTCTATTTTGCCATTCTCTCAGCTCTCCTCCTCTCCTACGGCTGGAACACTTCAGCATCAGAGTCATAGTAGTCTACAGAATGATTCGCCTGTCAAACTGTATAGGTTGAGTGCTTTTATAACACATTTCAATGTCCCCTTCTACAATTAGTGCTGTTTAGATTCTCACGTTTCTAAAGTCAATTTTGGTAATTTATACTTTCCTAGTCCATTATCTGAATTTACTTGAACTGACACTGAATAATACTCTTACTTGTACAAACCTGCAAATTTTTCTCATCCAGAAGAAAACATATGAGCAAACATCAAAGTAAATGTTACTGGAAAAGATTCACAGTTAAGATATGTCAAACTGAGAGCAAAATACTGGTATATAGTTTTATATTACAGCCACAGAATTTAGAAAAAAACCTTTAAACAAAGTTCTCTAAGAAATACTGTTAATTACCCGAGAACTGTAAATAAAAAACAAATTAAGCTGAAACCACTAAAAACTTTTTAACAAACATGTATTTCCTGCTACGAGCATCTAATCTGGGAACAACTTTCAGTTAAATAACCAAAACACAATGATCAAGTTTTTATAAATGGCACCTCACCAATTATAAAAGCCATATAAAAATGGACAAAACATTCAAGTTCAAATTGACACTATCTTACTTACTGGAAACATGAATATTCAAATATTTAACAAGCACTTCATGATGAGAACACTGTCAGACATCTGAAGCCCCAGTTACTAAGGAGGCTGAGACTAGGATTTCCAGGCCAGTCTGAGCAACTAAGCTTAACACTCCTACAAAACTGAAGCGCTGAAGAGATGGTTCTGTATCCAAGTCGCTAGAACTCATGGATATGCCAGGTGGGTATGGCAGCCACCTTTAGTTACAGCCTCAGAGAGCAGAGACAAGGGATCACCAAAGGAAAGTAGAAAGCAAGATTATCTATATAGGCAAGCTCTGGATCTGGTGGGAAAATCCTATCTCACTGAGTAACACAGAAGTTCTACCCAAGTTGTATCCCAACATCAACCTAAGGATGCCACATAAATTTGCGCCCACACACATGAAAACATGCATGCACACAGAGACATAAAAATGGAAAAAGACCAAAAATAAAAAAAAAAAAAAAGAAGGGGGAAAAAGCCCTAATGAGTTCCCACTATGTACACACCACGGATCCAAATATGCACAGTTTAACTACTATCACTAGTTTAGCACAAATCCTAACATTGCAGCTAAACACTGTTTCCTTCTTACGGTGAGGCTCTAAGTAAAGACATCTAAAACATTTTTAAAATCACACCTTTAAAAGGGGATCCAAAAGAGAGATAAAGGCTTTTTTTTTCTTTTATAAGACATTAGATTTTTTAAGACATTACATTTCCAATAAGGAAGCATCATAGGAAAAAAAAAAAAAAAACCACAAGGAGCTCCTAAGTACTATATACTGTACTACCATCAGAATATTAATAAATACCCAATGAAAAGGTTCATATCTTACATACTATGTGCATAATAACAAGACAAAAGGAGCGTGCAAACCTACCTGTGCACATGATTCTTCAGGTGTTTTGGCACTGACTGAGTAAAGCGCTGGGAGATCAAGCCTGTGCACAGAGAACCGTTCTAGTGTATGCAAAAGTGCTGGAGCAAGGTGTGAAGTTTGTCCTGAACCTCGTTCTCCAGATAGCAACAATCGAGGCCTGTAAGAGGTTGGCTGATGATATGGTGACCTGTAAGACATAATAGTAATTTTAAAGTTACATATTCTGAACATAATATGCATGAAATTGCAGGGAAAATATTCCTATTACAAGAATAAAACTTAAGGGCTGGAGAAATGGTTTGGTGGTTCGCTGCTCTTCCAGAAGACCTGAGTTCAATTCCCAGCAACCGCATGGTGGCTCACAACCATCTGTAATGAGATCTGACGCCCTCTTCTGGTATGTCTGAAGACAGCTACAGTGTGCTTATATAAAGAAATCTTTTAAAAAAACAAAACTTCAAATTCATAAAATCGTTCTTTCAGTATAGTCTTTTTCATTAATCATGATTCTAAAACATTGACTATCTGTGACTATAATAACCATATAAAAATCCATTCTAAAAGAGAAAAATTAGGCAGTATTTCATCCTATCATATTATGTATATTAGCTTAGTGCAAGACTGTATCAAGAGGCAGAAGTCTTTATTTAGCCAGGGTGTCTAAATAATGAGTAGGGCTAAATAATGTAGCTGGCTGCCTACGCTACAACCCCACAACACAGCAAATCACAATATGGCCAAAATGCTAATTTTGTGTTAAGTGTATTTTTTCACTGCTATATTCTATGCCTCCCCACAAAATCATTTTGAAACTTAATTACTGTGATAGTAACAAAAGATAGGATAATTAACAGGTGATTATATCATAAAGATAAAGAGTTTTAAAGCTAGACAAGGTAGCCCATAGCTTTAGTACCAGCATTGTGAAGGCAAGGACAGGAGAATCTCTGTGAGTTTTGAAGACAGCCTGGTCTACACAGCAAGTTCCTGGCTTGTCAGGAATACATAGTGAGAGCTTTATCAAGGGTTCTGAAGAATGAGCTAGCCTTGTTAGTGTATTCTGCCATGTATGGGGACAGAGCCTTCAAGGTATCATCTTGAAAGAGCAATCAGGCCCTTATCAGAAATCAGTGTCTTGGCATATCCAGCCTCTCTACCTATGAAAGTTGTACTGTTTATAAATTATCCAGTTGACTGGAAAAAGTAGGCTGAAATGTCACGATTTTTCAATAGAAAAAATTTTAGGGATGGCAATTTTTGTTTTCGTTACAATAAATACTAACCGCTCTTATCCTAATGTGACATGTTATGCCACACACTAGAAAATAAAAATATATTAAAGCAAATCTAACTTTCTTTTCAACATTCTCTATTACAACTACAATAAATAAATAAATAAATTAGAAGGCTAAAAAGACAGCTCAGAGGTTAAGAGTGCACATCATTCTTCCAAAAATACCTGAGTTCAATTCCCAGCAATCACAACCACCTCAAACTCCAGCCCCAGGGCAAATGCTGACTTTTCTGGGCTCCTTGGGAACCTACACACACTTGTGGACAGATGTACAAACACACACACACACAAACATAAATAAAATAAAGAATAAAACAGATCTACTCACTGCAATGCTGCAAACTCTAAGGCAATGTACAAAACATAAATAAAACGAATGGGAAAAAATGAGGAAAAACCTGTTACCACTAAAGGAAATGATAAATTACTAAGTGCAAGAGAACCACTAGTGCTATTAGACCTACCCTACCAGCAGAGAAACAAGACAAAAGCAGAAAAAGAAAAACCATATTTACTAACTATGGTCCATGACCAGTGTAAAAAAGTAAACAATAAAAAGAGATCCTACTCACAACTGCAAAAGCAATATAAAAGCTAACACAGACAACAGCAAATAATCTTAGCAAGAAGCATGAAATTCAGCCAATATAAAAACCAATACAATACATGAAAATGCCAATTTTTATAAAACATTTATGCTTTACTTTATATATCTGATAGGTCCTAATAAAAATCCTACAGAATTTGGAAGGAGAAAAATTAACTTAGTCTCAACATTATTTAAAGTTATGAGAACAAGAGGGCTGGAGAGATGGCTCAGCTGTTAGGAACACTGATAATCCACATGATGGCTCACAACCATCTATAATGGAGTCTGAAGACAACTACAGTATATTCACATACATAAAATAAATAAACCATTTTTTAAATAAAAAAAAAGAGCATCAAGAAGTTTGGGGAAAATATGCTAATTTCCCAATACCAGATCCTGCTTCATTCAGCTTTCAAGTCCTGAGATTACATATGTGAGGTATCACCTATGACCTCACTGTTCCTAAAAATTCTAGAAAATATACAATTTCATTTAATTAAGCAAATGGGAAAACCACAGCTCAGAGCAGTTAGGTATGGGATGGTACAAAAAGGAGGCAGAGTTCAAACTCCCATTCAGGAAGTCAAGATGCAGCTCAATACAAAGCTTGACTGACATTGAATGGCCAAGGATTTGAACACTAGAAACATAAATCAAACAAAAACAAGGCATTTCACTCAGGTCTGTGTGATTGCAAAACCCAAGTTCAAATTGCATTAAGATGTGACACTGTATTATGATGTGGCTTGCAAATATGAAAGCATGCAAGGATTCATCTTGTTTTATGAGTCTCTTGCTTAGCTAAATAGCTAGAGAGCCCCCAAGGAATTGTCAAGCTCTACCTGCCCAGAGCTGAGACACAGTGCATGCTGCCGTGCCCAGCATTTACACAGGTGCTAGAGAGCAGACCTTAGGGCCTCATGCTTACATTGTAAGCACTTTACCAACTAAGCTACTCCCTAGCCCTGTATGTAGAAATATTAGAAGAATGTTAAACACATCCTAACATGAAATTACATTCCTAGAATAATGGATAAAAACAATAAGTCACAGTCCTGGTGATCAGCAGTTAGGTGCACTTGCTACTTTTCCAGAGGAACTAAGTTCAGCTCCCAGCACTCAGCTTCAGGAGATCTGACACTCTTCTGGCCTCTGCAGGCCTTTACACACACGTAGTGTACACACACACACACACACAGACACACACACACACCACACATAAATAATATTTTAAAAGCAGTTACACTAACTCGTGGATAGAAATAATGCATAGGTCTTATCAGAACATGAAAGGGTGATCACAAAACTTAAAAAAAAAAATCACCTTTGGCTGCTAAGGATGTAATTCATACTTCTGTCTTTAAATTCTTTATTACTTGAATTCTTAACTTTCTAATTAGAAAAAAAAAAAGCTATTTTCATTTGTAAACCAGAAAGCTCTGTTTCTAATCCCAATGGCAATATAAAAAGGAAGAAAAAAAGCCTATTTTCATCCATATGTCTTTCTCTTCATGGTGCTAAACTACTGACATGCATTTTTTCTTAGCTCTAAAAAATAGACTTTGGCCCTGTTTTGTGAAACAATCCCAGAAACCTGACAATAAGGCATAGGCTGTCTTCTTACCAACTGCCTTGTCTGAATTGACCTTGCTACTAACACATGCTACTCAAACAGAAAGCAAACGCAAAATCTATGTCTATTCCTTGCAAAGACCATTATCTTCATCTGCATGCTTCTTGAAAAATATCAGATAGTCAAGTCCCCCAAAGAAAATATAATTATCAATCATGCCAAAAACTCAACTTTAAGCTGGTTCTTGAGAGGCTGAGACACAAGAGGGCTGCTTCAAGTTTATGGTCAATCTGGGGGTACATGGTGAATTTAAACTAGACAGGGCTACAAAACAAAATCTGATCTCAAAAGAAACAAAATAACAAATAAGGAATAAGATCAATTTGGGGGATGGTGGGAAATCCCAGGAAACAAAGAGCATAGAGCTCAGGCCTAAAACCCACTAGAGAAAAACAAACAAAACTTCTAGACGTCTAGGTTTACATGTGCTTCAGTTTCTTCATTTATAAAGTGACACCACATATGTATGGCCTGTGCATATAGCACACATCTAGTTTGCTGCAAGTTTCAGATGCTTCTGCATCCCTGCTTTCTCACAGGAACAGCAATTGTGACTGAACATCCTATAAAGCGTTTCTGCACTTCTCAGCAGAAACTTCACTCACATGAGACACATAACCTTTACCAATGCCAATAATAAAAATTTCTTCAGACTAAAGTAAGTTGTATCTAGCTCCTTCTTGTAATTTTAACAGCAAAAAATAAATCCAGACATAGCAGAAACAAACAGAAAATGTTTTGAATGAGTAAATAAAGAGATAAACTCCTGAAGTATCTAAAACAAAAAGCACATGCCGGACATGGTAGCAGGTACCCATTACTCCAGCACATGGATGGTGGAGGCAGGAAGAGAAGAACTTCCAGGCCAGCTTTAACATCATAGTGAGTTTAAGGCCTCCTGCCTCAATGAGAGCTTGCTCTAGAAAAGAACTCAATTGGTAAAATAAAATAGCTGTGTAAAGGAAGTTAAAATTAAACAAATCAGCTAGACCAGTGACACATATAAACCAGTAGCAGAATAATCCTAAACAAAACAAGCAACAAATGCAGCAGCAGAAACAAATCACTTCTGTGTTCCTTTGCTAGCAAGATCTATCATCTTACAATACTGAAATAAAAGACTGATATTTTTTTTTTATTCCTCCTAATGTATAATTCAAATTTAAACTAAAACAAAAAATTAGCAGCACTCTTACACACAGACAAGCTAGTTGGGTAAAAGAGCAGAAAAAAAATATTTAGTTTGCCTATAACTATCAACAAAACAGACTAACAAAAAGCTAGTGAAGTCTAAATAAGCTTCCCTACAAGCAGAAAGGGAGAATGTGGAACTTCCTGATGGAAAGTTTGCCATGAAGAAATACAGCAAGGAAAAAGAAAGCAGATGTAAGACATTTCAGCTCACTTTTAAAACATGATGAACTATAAAGAGTTAACAATGCATATAGTCAAACCAACATTTCATCATCACAATCTACAAGAAAGAAACTTTAATTCAGGCTGAAGACTTAAACTTGTTCAAAATACTTTCTAAAAATTACTTGAAAGAACACTAATCCAACCAAACATGATAACTCACATCAGTGATCCCAGCACTTGAAGGTTGAGACAGGAAGATTACCACAAGTTTGGGCAAGCCTGGACTAACTACACAGTGAGTTACAGGCCAGACTAAGGTACAAAGTAGACCATGTCTTTAAAATAAAAAAACTAAAACAAAAAGAGAAAGAAGAAACCCAAAGAGAACACATACTGCAGTCTCCTTAATGCAAGGACTATTAAATCTACCTGAATGAAACTTAGTCCTTTAACTATGGTACTAATTATGTAAATGGAAGTAGTGATACTTTAGTATTTGAAAATTACTTGGTCACTTAATTTAAACTTACATTTCCACACTATGCCACAGACAGTAAAAAGATAAAGGTAAGTAGAAAACCAGTAAAACTCAAATTACAAAAGTGTAAACTAATGCTCTGTTAAGAATCAAAATGTTATTTAATTACTGAACAATTTTTAATTCAAAATCTCTTTAGTAGTTTTAGAGTTTCTAAACCTTCATCTAAAACTTATCACAAGTTAATGTACAATGGGAGGTGGTAAATATTTCTTAACTATCCATTTTAGTTCAAATAAAAAGCAATAAAACCAGAAGCAATGAGTTGATTTCCAAAGGTAATAATCCTTCCTCATCCCCCAACAAACAGCACTACACTTTTTCCTATAGACAAATTAGCATATGACATCTCTTTCTTGAGAAAAAGGTATTAGGTGACCAACAACATAATTATTTCCACACACCAAAAAAAAAAAAAAAAAAAAAAAAAAAAAAAAAACCCACAGTAAATGCTTTTCTGAACTGTGTGCAATCAAAGAAAAATGCCTTAAGAATATAATCACCAGCAAAGTACACTGTGTTCTCAAAACAAGGCAGAAATCCCATTCTAACTTACTCACATTGTAAAGTGGAGATAAGGTTTAGTGACAGCAGCAGCTGGCGATGACTTCTTTGGTGATCCCGAGTGACAGCTCATCTCAAAAATTGATAAAGCATTCTCATCTTCACTATCATCTAAAATCAAACTTTCTATATCTGCCAGAAGTAAAGCACAAGAATTATAAGTCTTATAAGCTCATAATAACAATGCTAAAAGCCAAAGACAATGGGTTAAAATCAAGAAACCTCAGCTAACACACTATTCTAGCAAAAATACACATTAATCAGGCAAAATGATGACATTGTAGTATTTTTCTAATTTATAAACATAAGTAGCATGTTTTGGAAATTATCTGTAAATTATTCACACTTACTATAAACTATAATTTGGGAGACTGATGACTAGCAGTCTGGGAAAGAAATGGTGCTCTCATAAACACAACTTGAGTTTCAATTGGAACCAAACCAGCCCACTTCATATCCCATTCAGGTACTAAGGCAACTGAGCAAAAGTCAGTTCTTACAAGAGCAGCAATAAGCAAACTGGGAAAAAAGAAAACACAACTGACCTGTTCTTTTTAGTTAACCTCATGTTTCAGTGAAATGTTGCCTAGTTAACATAATATTAGGGTAAGAGGGAGTACTTTTATCCCAGCACTTGGTAAACAGAAACAGGAATATCTCTGTCAGTTCAAGGCCAGATTAAACTACATAACAAGTTCCAGGTCACCCAAGGCTACCTAGTAAAATTCCTTCTTGAAAAGTAATGAATTAATTAATTTTAAAGGGAAAAAGAAAGAGAAAACTTGGGGGAGCTGGAGAGATGGCTCAACAGTTATGAGTACTTGCTGCTCTTCTGGAGGACCAGAGTTGCTGGCATCCATTTGTCAAATAGCTAATAACTACCTGTATTCCAGCACCAGAGGATCCAATGTACAGCACATACTAACATAAGCACATACAAAAACAAGCCTTAGGAAAAACGCACACTGCTCTTGCAGAGGACCCAGGCTCATTTCCTAGCACCCACATCAAGCAGCTCACAACTGCATGTAACTGGACCTCCATCATAATCCAACACCTTTGGTCTCTGCAGGCACCTTCCTTCAAGTACACATACCCACATATAAATATATATTTAAAAATAAAGTAAGTCATAAACAAACAAACAAAAAAACAGAGTTAGATAGTATCAACTCAGAGGCACACATTCAAGTAGCATTGGTTCTTCCAGGGGCCTGAAGACTATTAGTGAATTAACTATAACTAAAATTTCCGCTGAGAACACAATACTTTTCCAGAACTTAATTATTAACACATATATTTCACATACATGTCTATTAAAAGTGCCAGCTCAGTAGATAAATGCAGTGCTCTTATGTGTAGCCAATAAAGAACTGATATTGGCAGAAATCAACTCTGGTCACACACAGTACAACATTCCTGTGGTATCAGCTACTCGGAGACTGGAACATAGTAAGACCCTAAGTCAAAGTTCCAAGGAAACAGAGAGGAGGGGAGGGAAGGAAAAAGGGAGGGAGGGGAGGGAAGGAAAGAAGAAAAAAGAGGGAAGGAGAAAGAAAGGAAGAAATAAATCATATGCCTCTAAAACAGAATAGAATGCTGTACAAAAATAAGATAGAGGCTGGGAGAAGGCTCGGTGGTTGAAGTGCTCACCATGAGTTCAGATCTTCAAAACCCACAGAAATACCACGTGAGTGAGTACAGCAGCTCTCCTATAATCTCAGTCTTGCAAAACAGAAACAAATTCACAGAGCAAGCTGGCTAGCCAGACTAGACAGCAGGCTCTGGTTTGACTGGGACTCTGCATCAGTGAATTAAGTGTAGTGCAAGTAAGGATTCCTGAGGAATCCAACTGCTAACTGTACACACACCAATGCATGTTCATTCACACACAGAACACACGTGGCTAACAAACAGAAAAAAATGAGGAGAGACAGAATTATTCAGGAAGAGCTAACAGTGACTTTTTAAAGCTAAACATTTAGTAAAACTAATAGCTTTAAATTTATTGGGGAAATAACAAAATCTTTTAGGGGATAATGTCACAAACAAGGAAAGAATACAGGTCTAAGGAAAAATATTAAAGAATAAAATAAACTAGAAAATATATGTAAAGTAATGAAAGACAGTATTTATAACTTGAATAAAATGTAGTTGTTATCCCACTAATACATGCAACTTAGTTTTGTTGGCTATAAGTAAAGCATTTACAAAAATAAAAGAATATGAAAAAAAGAACAATGCCATAAAATGGAAATTCTCAAATGGAGAAAGTACCAAAAATCTCTCACAATAGGTAACTTTTTTTCCATTTTACATTCTGATTGCAACCCCCCTCACACAGCCCCTCCCCCACCATGCCCTCTTTATATCTGAAAAGGAGGACCCCACCACCAAATCAACCACTCTAGCACATCAAATCACTGCAGAACTAGGCATATCCTCTCCCACTGAGACCAACCAAGACAGGCCAGTTAGGGGAACAGGATCCACAGGCAGGCAACAGAGTCAGGGTAAGCCCCTGCTTCAGCTGCTGGACGACCCACATGAATAGCAAGCTGTGTGTCTGCAGCACATGTCTGGGGAGCCTAGGTCCAGCCCTTGCAATGCTCTTTGGTTGGCGGTTCAGTCTCTGGACCCCAAGGGTCCAGGTTAGCTGACTCCGTTGGTCTTCTTGAGGAGTCCCTGTATTTTCTAAAGGAACAAATGTTTTGTTTTAAGTTTTAGGTAGGATATCTATATGTGCGGTCCCAGTTATAAAAATCATAGATTAACTAGGGTGATGAGCCCCTATCTGTAACATCTGCACTCAGGAGAGTCGGACTGGAGGGTTGTTATAAGTTTAAATAGCAGCAGGTGCTACACATGCCTATCACAGCACAGAGCCTGACTGATATGCTCAGGAACAGTTGGCCACACACTGCCTGTCAAAAACTTTAAGGAACAAAAAGTTCCATGTAAAGTTTTCCTTTAAAGAAAATTATATTTATAATGACAGTCAAATTGAATAATATTCACGATTCAGTGAATACACTCATTTGATATTCATTAAATAATGTCAGTGAATTTTAATGTTACTATAATTCTCTGAACACTTTTCTATTTAGTATAAGCTACACACTAAGTAAAGAGGGAATTAAAATAAAATTAAAATAATCAAAACACACTATCTCATGCGAGGTGCAAGACTTTAGTCCCAGCTAGAGACAGAAGCAGGCAGATCACCCAGGCCAGCCAGGAATACCCAGTGGCACCTGTATTCAACGAAAAAAAAAAGTAAAGCCCTCACTATTTCACCTTCAAACACAATGGCTCTTACTTGATTTCAACATAAACCTAAACTTCTTTTGGGAGGACTAACTAGGAGATGAGACAAGGTTTCATGTAGTCCTGCTGACCTGGCCCTCAAAAAATAACCTGAAACCTCTTCTGATCTTGCTCCTTCTCCGCTTCAGTGGTACAGGTATACACCATTATGTTCAGCTGGCACAGAACTAAGAGCTCAGAACCTCAGGTGTCTCAGTCAGGGCTTCTATTCCTGCACAAAACATCATGACCAAGAAGCAAGTTGGGGAGGAAAGGGTTTATTCAGCTTCCACTTCCATATCGCTGTTCATCACCAGAGGAAGTCAGGACTGGAACTCAAGCAGGTCAGGAAGCAGGAGCTGATACAGAGGCCATGGGAGAGATATCACTTACTGGCTTGCTCAGCCTGCTTTCTTATAGAACCCAGGTCTACCAGCCCAGGGATGGCACCACCCACAGTGGGCTGGACCCTGCCCCTTTATCAGTAGTTGAGAAAATGCCTTACAGCTGGATCTCATAGAGGCATTTCCTCAACTGAGGCTCCTTTCTCTGTGATAACTCCAACTTGTGTCAAGTTGACACAAAATCAGGCAAGGTAGATAAGCTTGCTTCTCACTGACTTATATCTCCAGCAGAAATTTCTTTTTTTTTCCCTCATGAGAATGTGTGATTTTTAGGATGATATTCTGATTTCATCTCAGGTCCAAAGTACAGTCTTGAGACTTAATTAAACTTAAAATTATGAACAATTAGGTTGAAATTTACTCCCTTACCAAGGGCTCACATTTTAATCAGCACAAATGAAAAGTGCTCTGTCAATATCATCAAAATGAACTGAATCTACAGAAGCATTGTAACAAAGCACAGGTCATGCAGGCAGGCTCCCGAGTTGAGTCTGCCTCACATCTTACTGAGTGACCTTACATAATCCAAATTACTTATAACCCATTGTGCTCAATCTCCTCCTAACTCATAGAACTTTGATATGGATTAATGAATAATTTATGCAAGTACTTTAAGATAAATATAAGCTATTATTAACTTTACAAGTACAATAACACCCCTATATTAAGAGTGAATAAACATTCACCAGGCAACCCCCATTTATGGACAACATGTGAGTTCAGAAATACTCAGTGATGAGTGAAATAAAGTTCTAACTAATCTTATGAATAAATTTTTTTTCTTATTTTCACAATACAGAAAAGTAGTTTACAGTACCTTCTTTCTTGTCACTCTGGCTAATTTCTGCATGAGGAAATATTTTTTGCAGGACTGCTAAAATGTTGTTGAAACTTCTTTCTAGCAGTGGCCTTATAATGGGGGACAGCGCCTGTCCTGAAGCCATCACAGCACGCTGGGAAGCAGGCACGATGTTGTGCATGGCATGGTAGAAGTCTTGGGCACTGAGCACTATGGAGGACACGTCCAGCTGCAACTTGTGACTGCTGGCGTAGATCTGAGGGTAGCGCCTGCGAAGGGCCGTCAGGGCAGCTTCAGTGCACAGGGCCTTGATGTCAGCTCCACAGTAGCCTAATGCACAAAATGAGAAAAGTAACAAAACTAAGTTAATTCTTCCAAAAACCAGTATGGCTTGAAAATATATACATTTCTATCTAAAATAATCAGTAATTACTATTTTATTGGCAACATTGAAATGAATCCTTTAAAATTACCTAACAAAACTGTTCAATGATGACTAAAAATGTTCTAAGTATTTTAAAGTAACAAAAACATAAGCTAATAACATTAATACAAAAAGTCCTGTATTATGTGTCAGAAACCACTGACTACAATGTATAGCTTTCTACATTTCAGACTCTCATAACTAATCTCAATCAATACTTTATCCTCACGCTATACCACTGTGCAACATTCTTCATCTTTCTTTGATTTTGAGAGCAAATCTCACTAAGTTGCCTAGGCCTTCTGCCCTGGCCTGCCAGGACCTATGATTATAGGTGTGTGTCACCACTCCTGGCCTATTTTTTCTGATATTACTAATGTCCTAAACACATATGAAAAGGTTATACAAAGGCATATATAAGGAGAATCTTCAAAGGTTGTAATTTACCATCAGACCTGAGCATACTGCAATAGTTGTTAACAAGCAACTATCCAAAACACTGTAACTTAGCAGTGTAATTCACCCAACAGCTTCAAAGCCATTAGAGAAATTAAGACAAAAAAAAGTTTTCCGTTGTTTTCCACATTGACTTTCATTCTATACATATTTACTTCTATAAAGCATACATTAAAAAAAAAAAACATGATCTGCTAAAGACACATGTCACAAAAGGGAAAACAAACAAAAAAACTTCAGATTAGCCAAAGACTGTCTTTTCCTACAAGCAACTAAATTAAACTTAACTTGGTCATCCCTATCAGTTACACCAGCAGGGGGAGCCATTTGAACAAGTTGTGCCCTAAACTCAGGGAACACTATTTAGTTTCTCTTTATACTTCACATTGACCTTATGAAACTTATAAAAACCAAAATGAAAACAGCTACAAAAGAAAAAAATTACTCATGAATTTATAATCTGTGAGAATTTGCCTCAAAAACTATAAACAGATTAAGCATAAATATTATAACAACAATCTACCTCCCAAATAGTATTCAGAATAATTGTTTATTAGTCTTCTGTTTTATACTTCTCCATTAATAAAATTTCAGTACATTCTTCTTTGACATACAGTTGTTATACTATTTCAACAAAATGAGTACAGAACACTTGTGTAACATTATAAAGAGGAAAATAATCACAAGTTCATGAATTTTGTAAAAATAAAAACAGTGCCATCACCAAATAAGAACCATAATCATATTTCTGACAAATATCTGCACAGTTAATGAACATGCAGTGGTCCTCTTTACAACCGCAGCTCAAGTCAACAGGAAAAGCTCTGAGGCTGGTGAGATGCAATAGTAACTACAGGATCACTCATAAATTCTCTGAGGACATAAAGCACTATATTTGCGAAATGAACATGTTAATTATATACAGTGGCAATATACTATTTATTCTTTCCTAATTGAGTCCACAAAACTGAATTTATTAACAATAATAGACTCCATTTTCGGTGGATAATCACAATCAATAGACAAAAAAAAAGGCAGAAAATATTTTATCTGCTTGTGAGAAAGTAACTGGCCTGTGTCTGTGGTTCTCAATTTTAAAAAATCATCAGAATAAATACAAACTCCCAGATCCCACAACAGTGACTCATTCTCTGAGAGTTTAAATTTTTAAGTATGTATTTTGGAAAAAATATAGAAATCATTTTGGTGCACAAAAATGTTGAGAACCATTTACTTAATATATGCTTCACTAGATTTAAATACTGAATTAAGGTTCATCCAAATTATGTCCAAAATGGCTATGCTTTGGATAAACACTGGCCTCCAAAACAGGCCTCTTGTCCTGCTGTAACTGATATCACAACTTACATTCTCATGAGTGTTCTGGTTTAGGAAACAGATGACAATGAAAGACTAATATGACCTTAAAAGTTAAAAGTTGGTACTTTTTTTTTAAAGCATCCCTTTTCCAAACTCAGATTTCACCACTCCTAAGCAATGCTCTATTGAACTGAAGCAAAGAAAAATGGTTCTTTCATGTTACTATTAAGTTACAATTTTTGTGAAGATTAAAAATATAACTATAAAAGTCAAAAGTTTTATGAGGCTTTTTTATAAAACAATTTCAAACAAAATGAAGACCCCAAATACAAATATTTTATAGACATGTTTTTATTGTTTTAAGCCTCTCACTCAAAATAAACAAAAAACATTAGATAACCCATTTTATTAAATTTAAGCTATTATTTGTATAAATGTTCTTGATACAAGCTTTTTAATGAAATTTATTTATTACTTAAAAAGAATGCCTGATAGGCATGCAAAAACCTCCAAGTTATTTCAAGGTAAAAGTTACAAGTCCATAGCCTATAAAAGGCCAACTATCCTTACAGATATTCATCAAAACTGCATAATCTTTTGTTAGGCATAAATCTCACTGAACTGAAACCATACATGTTAAAACATATTTGGAGTATATAGTAATATTCAAAACACATTTAAAATGTATTACTGTTCTATCCTCACTTGAAGACCTGCATTTGACTACTCTTAACATGGACTGCCTTCTTAAATGAAATGAATGCCATAACTGAACACACAATCATTTAATCTCAGTGGGATTTATTTACCTCTCCAAGAAGCCAATGGTACATAAACATATTTCATACATACTGCCACCCCATGAAAAGAGGGAAGGCAAGAGAAGTTTCAGTCCAGTAAGATATCACATGGTAAATATGTTTTAAAGACCAACTACAAGCTAAAATAAATCACTTGGGAAAGTGCAGAGTGCTGACTGACCTTTGGAAACACATATGAAAACTGAGATAAAGAACTAAACTAGAGTGTGTAAGATCTCAGGTGAAAGGAAGGGTAATAGAAAGTGATTTTAGAATAGCTACTTAAGGGATTTATCACTTCCTAAAGACGTCAGTAAATGTTAACTAAGGGTCATTCTGTGACAGATTCACAGAAAACTCTACAAAGGTTCCCAGTCTGATCTGAACTCTAATACCATAATGTGATGAATAAAGCAGGGGATCTAAAAAGGAAAGACTTGGGTTTGGTTTGGTTTGGTTTGGTTTTAACCAAGTACCACCCTTTCCCATAAAGCAGCACAAGGCTTTGCAAAGATCAAGCCAAATGTAAATGAAATGGGTCTGGCGCATGCTCTCTTATACCAGGCAAAGCTTAAATTGGTGCCGTGCTGGAGAGATTTACGTTTTCTCCTCACCAGAAGATGTTCGAGGTCTTTGTGGTTCAAAAGCTGAGGGATGCTGCTTCGGAGATGGAAGTCCCTGTGGATGAAGAGGATAATTCGGATGTAGCTAACTGAATGGACTAATGTTCTATTTAAGTTTTAATTATTTGATAGTGGATCACAATGAATTTTTTTATCTAAGTTGTTCTTTTTAAGGTTTTGGTAACTTTAAAGTTTTCCCAAGTAGATATTATTGATGAATTTATTTGAGAGGGATTTCTTCATAATGCTTAAAATATTCATGGAAACAGGTATTTTTTATTGTTTTTTATATTTTGCAGAGTATGAAAGAGATCCATGAACTAGGTTAAGTGCATGCTCTCCTGCCGGAAGGAAAGAAGAATGAGGGGACGTTCCTTGTGTACATTCAGTTACTACTGCTCTGATTTCAGACCTAATTAGAAGAGAGGAGGCCTGGAGTCCACATCCTGTGCTTATCAGTGCTCTCATCCTTTTAGGACAACAATGCTTACTTTACTCTGGGGTGCGGCTTTCCACTGTAATGTATTTAAATTTATAAATAAGTTTTATATTGGAGGCAATACTGGCAAATACCAGGAAGTATTTTTGTTAATGATTCCTCCCACCCAACTGCTTTCTAGACTACAGAAATAAATCTGAGCCCATTAGTCCTGTTCATAAAGCATATTAAGACTGCAGTCTTGTCATCTACATGTACCTTTTTCTCTATGTCTATTTTTCTTAGATAAATTTCTGAGACGGGATAAGTCCTAAAAGGAAACACTGTAGTAACATGAAGGATATTCAGCATTCAATGAAACTCATGTCGCTTCTAAGCTTTGTTCAAACACCTGACACAGTGAAAATTCAATTCAGTGAAACTTTAAGTAAAACATTTGTATAACTTCTGAATATGAATGCAGAGCCATCTTTCACACAGTTAAAGACATAAAACTGTACTCATTCACATTTCAACATAAAGGGAACAGGATGCTGAGTAGGACAAGCAGTGACAGTCAAGTTCAAATAGGAGCACTCACCAACACATTTTTCTGCCAATTCTCCTAAAAATGCATCAGACAGTTTTGGATTCCAATCCCTGGTATGGATCTGCAAGATGTGCTTTCTGGCCTACGAAGAAGAGCACAGTGGCATGAGAGAGCACCGACTTCTCTTGTGTTTGCTGTAACAAACTCCGCCTGGAACCCCACCTTGGCATTCACATTGACCTGTTAGTTATAAAACCTACAATTTTGAGGGGGCTGAAGAGATGGCTCAGAGGTTAAGAGCACCAGCTCCTCTTCCAGAGGTCAATTCCCAGCAAGCATATGGTGGCTCATAATCATCTGTAATGAAATCTAATGCCTTTTTTCTAGTGTGTCTGAAGACAGTGTACTCATACACATAAAAATGTTCTTAACCCTGAGATTTTTACCTCTGTTCTAGGAGGTAAAGAAACTTCACTGGTGGCATTGAATAGTGAATAGAAGTTAAATTTTACTGTCCTACATACCACTTTCATATCTTATTTACCATCATCTGTGGTAGGGAGGTAGGCAGGGGTGTGCATACACATCACGTCACAGAAAAACTGTTGAGATCCTCTCTCTGCTCCCACTATGGAATCTGGGGATCAGAGGCCCACAAAAAGCCATCAGCAGCCTGAGACTGTTTTTCACAGCAAGACTTTGAAACATTGCCTCCAATCTCTTCTGATTGTCTCCTGAACAAACTTTACTCAGATCAAAAGTACTGCAACCCTGCTGAGAGCCACTGGTAACTTAAACCTGCTGCTAAATACAAAAGCAACAAGTAACAAGTTGGTCACACCCATGCTTTCCCGACAGTCTATTTATTTGTTTGGCTTCAAGAACATCTAACTATCCCTGTAGTCCTCACTCTCTGCCTATCCTGTAGGACAGAAGATAATAAGGCACCTCATCTAGTCTCATGGACTTAAATACTACATAAGAGCAGAAGTCAGCATAGATCTCTTCCAGAAGCCAGACCCAAGAACACTGACAATGTCTCTATGAACAAAACATATCTCCTATGAACTGGTAGAACCACATCCTAGATGTAGCCTGTTGTTAGCTATCACAAACTGGTAATTCTCTATATCAAAACACAAAGTACCCACTTTGGTATATCTTCTACAACTAAGTCCACCTCTAGCCCCTGAACTGTTCTGATGGCTGCACCTGAGCAATCAAAATGAGACTAAATCCACCCACCCCACCCCATGGCTGGGAGCATCAGAGAAGGGGCAGAAAGGATATAAGAGTGAGAAGGGTGAATGTTGTGGAATGCTGCTTTCTGACACAATGAGGCTACTTAATTCATGAATTCACACCAGCTGTCATTACGGCACAAGATAGACAACGAATGAAAAGAGGGCTGCAGAAAGCCCCAGCCCTGACTGAGGAGCAACTGGGGGTGTGGGCACTGGTAGGTTGCCCGTGCTCCAGTGAATGACCATTTACTCCGTGTGTACGGGCAGCATGAAGTAGACCCACAGAGACAGATTTTTAAAGGGGTGGGGACCAAGGAGAACACAAAGTAGAGAGAATGGGTTGCTATTGAGGGAGGATACAGGTCAATCTGGAGGGAGAAAACTGTGGGTGAATATAAGCAAAACATATTATATACAATTATGAAATAATTAAAGAATAAATTTAAAATATTTTTAAAAGAGCAAGAAAGGCTATATATGCTGTCCTAACAAAGGTAAATTTGGTAGCATTTTGAAGCCTTTAAATTCATTTGTGGATCCAAATTTAAGTCTATGACAGGTAGTTGTACAGACAGATGTCAAACAAAGGGATCAGAATATCCTACAAAGGTTATAGTCTGCCTGCCAATCCTAACCACTAAGTCTTCTACATCTAAGTATGTAAATCAGGCATTTCACAGACAGCAGTATCTAATTCTAGTGTATCCTCTACAATATGAGTTCTCCATGGAAATTTAAGAAACAAACCATTTCCATGGAAATTTAAGAAACAAACCAACACAAACAAAATTTCAATTACTATTAGAAAGGAAAGAACTTATTATAACTTACTAAAAACCATTTTGTATAATAAATGACTATATATTATTCTGTCTTTAGGGAACATTTTTTAAACACCTCAGCATAATAAATAATATTTACTGCTTTAAACTAACAAGACTTTACATGTAAACTATAAAATTTTGAGTACAGGATATTTAAGGACATATTTTTAGGGAGGGTGGCTGGGGAGCTAGCTCAGCCCCAGATGCTCCAACTTCAATTCCAGGGGATCCGGTGCCCTCTTCTGGGCCCCCACAAGAATCAGGCATGCACTTAGTATATTTACATACATGCAGGAAAAATACTCATACTAATAAAATAAAAATAAACGTTTAAAAAAGTTTATAGGGGGGCTAGAAAGATGGCATTGTCTGTCTGCTCTTCCAGAGATCCTGAATTTAATTCCCAGCAACCACGTGGTGGCTCACAACCATCTGGAGTCCTATTTCCTCTTCTAGTGTGTCTAACAGCTACAGTGTACTCATATAAATAATAATCATACATTTTTTTTAAAGTTTATAGGGGAAAATACCTAGTTTGGTCAACTAGAGACACATAACAAGTAAACGTAATAATTGCTTCAGTGAGGGTATAGGTGTCAAATAAGCATTGGCAGAAATCCAACCAGGCAGTTTCCTTTACCTGAGATTCTTGAGCACACTGATAACTGCTAGTAGAACAAGAATGAATTGTTCAATAATTATACAGAGATAGTTGGCTGCTATTGTTTTAGTTGTTCTAAGATACCATGTAACCCGAGCTGGCCAAAAGTAGAATTCTCATGCTTCAGTCAGAAAGTGCTAGGGTTATAGGCAAGCATTAACAAGGAGCGCTACACAAGGTTTTTTGTTTTTAAGTATTAACTAAGATATCCCATAAGCAAAAATTAGTGAAAATACAACCTTCAAAGCTTCTGCTGCTGAACTTTGGGGGCAGGTTCTAAAAGGCAACTATGTCTGCAAGGCTGTGGTGCAAGGCCATTTTTGCTGGCTATAAGCGAGGTCTCTGGAACCAAAGAAAGCACACAGCTCTTCTTAAAATTGAAGGCGTTTATGGTCAAGATGAAACTGAATTCTACTTGGGCAAGAAATGTACTGATGTATATAGATAGAAAAAACAAAACAAAAAAAACCCCAACACAGTGACTTCCTGAAGGCAAACCAAACAAAACCAAAGTATTTTAGGGAAAAGAAACTCAGATCCATGAAAGCAGTCGCATGGCTAGTGCCAAGTCCCAATGCAACCTTCCTGCAAAGATCATTGGCACAGAACCATGTAATGCTGTGCCCTTCCCAGATTTAAACTAATGCAAAGTAAATAAAGCAAAGTGTGGCAAGGAGGTACCACCCTCAAAGTATAAGCTTTGTAAGTGAGTTACATACGCACATGTGTGTTTGTGTATACACATACATACGTATATATGTTCATGTGTATATACATGTATATATGGATATATATATACACATGCATACAGACATACAGCACACTTACACACACACACACACACACACACACACACACACACACACACACACCTGCAACAACAAAAACCCCTTACCCTTTGATCAGGCAGGTTGAAAAGAAATTCTCTGTCAAAACGACCAGGTCTCCTGAGTGCTGGATCAATAGAGTCAAGTCTGTTTGTAGCACCAATAACAACGATTTCACCTCTGTTATCTAATCCATCCATAAGAGCAAGGAGGGTTGACACTATAGAGCTGTTTAAAAATTAAAAAAGTCCATGCAAAACTTAGTGAAAGAAAAAATATAAACATTCACGTTAATAATAAAATCTTAAATACTAACACAATAACTGTACTCCAAATATATATTGAGGCAATACAGAGAAAACAATGCTGAGCGTGCACAGTGAGCTGGGGAGGGTACAGCACTCTATCTTTAGTAGAGAGCAACCCCGGCGTGGCCCACGTGTTTCCGTCTGGAGGTGTACAGTCTCTACAATCCCCACTTTCCCTACAATGGTGTCTGTCTTAGTTGCCAATGGGGCTTACTTCCGTTCTTAATTTCTACTGCTGGAAAACACAAACCAGGTCAAAATAATTTTCTGTCCCAAACACACTATTCTAGCTGTGTTTTAAAACTTACAAGTGAAACTAAAATGTGAGATACTATTTATATTTATAGGGAATATCTATGATTTATGTTTTCTAATCGGATGGCTGAAATTTTATGATATAGGCATCTTACCCAGAAATAAAGTGAGCTAGTATCTTTAATTATAAATTTATGTTTAACCACTGGTCTCATTTGAATCTGAAATGACCCACACAGGCTCCTGTTTTGGATATATGGTGCTCTACTGATGGTACTGTTGAGTTCTAATCTTAACTTTGGCTTTGTGAACCATTTAGAGTAGGTTTTGTATAGAATGGGAAGGGGAAGTCCAAGTAGTTTCAACTGAGGAAATATAAGTTCCATGTACCATTTATAGAAGAGTTGTCTTAAATATTTAACACTTCTCTTGGAAATCAGCTGACTATAATAGACACAATGGTTTATTCCTGGCATCTCATCTATTCAATTTGTCTCTGTGTCTGTCTGGGTTACAACACTTTAATAGTATGTCTTGAAATTAAGTGTTATAATGATCTAGTTTCCTTCCTAGTCCATAGGGTCCCTCTGATGAGTCAGGGTGTTTGTGCTTTCATATGAACTTTAAGGCTGTCTTCTAGTTTTCTGAAGAATGTCAATGGTATTTGGGGGAAATGCATTGATGTATGACAAATAAACATAACTTTCTTTTTTTTATTTCCATTTTGTCCTATTCAATCTCTTAATTTTTAAATTTTTATTTACATGTGTTTGTGCAAATGTGTGTATTAACATGTATGTGGGAGTCTGTATGGACCAGAAGAGGGTACCCAGGAGCTGGAGTTATAGACCATTATAAGCCACACATCATGGGTGTGGGAGTCAAACTCTGATTCTCTAAAGAACATCAACTGGTCTTAACCTCTGAGCCATCTCTTAAGCCCTGACCATATAGCTTCTTTTCATCTAGAAATCTCTTATTACCTAAGTTACACTAATGTGTAGGTATTTTGTTTGTATTGTGAAGTACTTGCTCTCTTGACTTTCTCAATAAGTTTAATATTAAGTAGAAGAGTGCTCCAAATGTTTGAACACTTCATTTATGGGAAGGGTGCATGAATATCATGGCAAGCATGCAGAGAAGAACAACTTAGGGAGCTGGGTGTCTTTCACGACAATAGTCCACAGGCTTCAAGACAGGCAACTGCTGCACCATCACAGAGTTTGCATGTCAGTTTTGTATCCTGCAACGTTACCCATTTTCCAAGTTTCTAAGTTCTAAAAATCCTTTCAGTAGAGTCCTCTCATTTTTTATATAATGAGTCATGTTATCCAACAATAATGCGCATCCTCTACTATCTTGTTTACACACTTTAATTTCCTTCTTCTGCCTGATTATTCTGGCTAAAATTTCAAGTACTAAAGTGAACAAGAGCTGTGAGGGTAGAAATGCTGAATGTTGTTACAGATGTTACATGTTACAGATGTAAACACGTACAGCTTCAGCCCATTCAGTATGCTGCCAGGGACGTGTCATACACAGCCAGCATTTTGTTGCAGGAGGATCCTTCTGTATCTAGTTTAAAAAATTGTTTATCAAATCATTCAGTTGAGGTGGTGGCTTGAATATAAATTGTCTCCCACAAGCCCACATATTTAAGAGCTGGGTTGCCAGCTGTTATTGGTTCTCAAGAAATGACCCCAGAAACTCTAAGCAACAGAAAAATTCCTTAACAGACTCCTAATATTCGAGTTAGGAGGCACTCAAAAGTATAATTTGGGAAGTAGGTCACTTCATTTTCCCCTGAAAAGTTTTGCTCTACTTTCTGGCGCACATGAGATGGGCAAATTCGCTCCTGCACTCTTACTCCTGGGCTGTCTTACCAAACACCCTAAACAAACAGCTGGCTCTGACAGACTGAGCATCTGACACCATGAGCCAAATCGATCTTCCCGCCTTGCTTAGGAGAGGTGTATTGACATGGAAAGGAGTACGTAACCAATGACGATATAATAAGATGTTACATCTACTCATTTGTATATGACGAATTATCCTGAGATCACTAGGACAGATCTCCCATAACTGGAATGGCTGGTGTTTTTGATGTGCTGTTCTGATGTGCTCATATTATGTAAAAAATATTGGCATTTATGTTCATCAGAGACACTGGTCTATAGTGATTTTTGTTGTTGTGTTTTTGTCTGGTTTTTAATATTAGGGTTATACTAGCCTCATAAAATGGGTTTGGAAGGCTTCCCAACATTTCAAGCTTTTGGAACAAATAAAAAAGAATTAGTATGATGAATACTATTTCTAAAAGCCTGGTAATTCAGAAATGAAGTAACTGTTCTTAGCTTTCTCTCTACTGGGTATCTTTTTCACTAATGATGCATTTTTATTGTTTGTTTCATGTTTGCTTTTGCTGTTACTGTTTTGAAAGAGGGTCTTGTCTCATACACCCCAGACTAGCCTCAACTGCTGAGGCTGTTCTTGAATTCCTGATCCTGACCTTCATTTCCTCAGTGCTACGATTATATCAGGCTCAATATAGTTAGTTATTATTGTTCTAGCCAATTTTCCTATGTCATCAGTGTTCACTTTCAAAGTCAAGTGTCCAAAATAATGTGTTCTTTTGTTTTACATTTTCCTGCTATTATATAATTTTTCATAAAATTCCCACTGTTATATTTTTTAATAGCTATTAAATGCTTGATTTGAAATTGCATTTATTTGGGAGTTTTCTCTATTTTTTTCTGATTAATCTAGAGGTTTGTCAATATTATTTTAAAAATCTTTTCATCACAGATCACTTTATTTTTTATGTTTACAAGTTTTCATTTATTTCTGTTCTAATTATTACTTCTTTTACTAATTTGTGTTTGGTTTATTCTTGTTTTACTGTACCTACTAGATGCATCATTAAGTTATTTTTTTGAAATTTAACTTTTATTTTGGGCTTAAACTGCCTTCATACATACTGCTTTTAGTACAGCTCTTAGATTCTGGTATGTTATATATCTATTTTTGTTTTTTTTTTTTTTTTTCTTTTAACCTCTGTTTCACTAACCTTTTGTATTTTTAAAGATGTACGTATATGTATGTACATGTGTGTATACATATATGTGTGCAGGTATGCACCAAATGTTTGGAAGCTAAAATGGGTACCCAATTCCTCAAAGCTAGTTACAGGCAGTCGCAAGATGCATAGAATGTTGCATGTGTGTTGGGATCTGAACTTCAGTCCTCATGATTGCCCGGAAAGCACTCTTTCCAGCCCCCAGAGTAATCTCCTCTCCTCCTCTAATACTAATTTTTATTTGAATTATTGAGTTTCTCATTTATGTCAAGACAACTATTGTTCAGCTGTCTGTATTCACTTTAATTCATTAAATTTCATTATGCTATTTGTAGAATTCTTTCTTACCACTTATATTTTTCCCACTTATATTACTTGAGAGCTACTATGCTCAGATGTCACATCACAGTATTGCTTTTCTCACAATTTTTGTGAGCTTACAGTGACATCAATGTATCTGGCTAATCAGGTATCTCTGCCCCTTTATAGGTGGCATTTATTTATATTAAACAGCTTTCTTTGAAAATAGGTCTCCAAGTTCCAGCTTGGTAAATTATGTAGGCTTTGGGTCCAATACCACGGTACAGTCTCTCTATGGTTTCTTTTATGGCAATCAGTGGATTTGGATGTGGCATATGGGCACAGGGTCAAAAATCCTTCTATTCCAAAATGCTACAATCACAGAAGCAGCACTCCAGAGCAGGATGTGAGATACCCAAAAGTATTGGTGGGAACTAACTGTGGCTCCAGAAACATGCAAAATGGGTGTTTTCTGAAAAGTAGTGCCAGCTTCTTAGACCCAACAATGACGCTAATGAACAGAAATCAAATATGGCCATACAAGGAAATAAACAACAAAACTGCAGAAGCAGGGCCTAATGTGGTAGATTTGGATGGGGATTAAGCTGACTACTGTCTTTGACAGACTATGGCAGGCAGGAACCTGACCTTCAGGAAGAAAAGTGAAATAGGGTCACTGTACCAAGATGTGTATGGACATTCAATGTTGCAAACATTTTCTGGTGAATGGTTGTGTCTGTGAATTAGACACCTCTGTAAATAATCACTGTGTCAAACAAGCAAGTGGGATGAATAACAGAAAAAGTAGGCTTTGGTGTGGAGTGGGACAATATAAGGAGCAATTCAAATTCTCTCAGTTTGCAGGAACATAACAAAGGACCGTGGGGCTGAAAAGATGGCTCCATGGGTAAAGAGATGGCTTTCATGGGCAATCCCTGAAAACCTGAGTTCAATCCCTAGGACCATCATGGTACGAGAGCAGCAAAACCCAAAAGCTCTCATCTGCACACACACACACGCTCTGCTGCTTGAACAAACTGGACAAATTAATGACGAATGAATGAATGAATGTTGTTTAAGATTTTTTTAGGAAAGCCTGATTTGGTGAATTCTAAGCCATAGTTATGCTATAGAACCCTGTTTCAAAAGAATAAAATTTTAAAAGTTTGGCAAGATGACTAAGCAGAAGAGAGCTTGCCACCAAGCATGACAGCCTGAGGACATACATACATACATACACACACACACACACACACACGCACATACACACACACATATGCTCCCTCAATTTAAAACATATTTAATAGGAGTGTTAACTTATAAGCATATGCATTTATTATAGATATAGTGATTGCTAACTTGGACATTTACCCAAAAAAGGTGAAATACAGAATCACAAATACAAATTCACAACAGGGCTATCACAGTAGCCCAAACTAAAGGTAGCCAAATTGCTAGACTCTAAATTAATCCTGTGTTGAGTGAAGGTACTCCAGGAAATAGACACATTTAGAAATTCTTATAAGCCTTCAAGTGTTTAGACAAGGACTAAAACCAAATATTATGTCAATGAGTGGGAAAAAAATCAATACAGTCAGTTCAGGAAAAATTACCTGTGGATCTGATCTTGTCTACTAGAGCGAACAGGAGCTAAGCCATCTATTTCATCAAAAAATATTATCGAAGGCCTCATCAAATATGCCTATAAAGAGAAAATGAATACTAATTAATTGTCATTTTTGAATTTGACTTAGTATTTTCTTAATAATGAACATAATAAAAGCAAACAATGCAACATGCAGCAGCCATTTAAAAGCACACAGTAAAGCTGAGGAATATAGTTGAATGGTAGGACATTATTATTATTAATGTGTGCAAAACCTGGGTTCAAAACATTTTCCTAATGGGTACAAGGATCTAAAATCAAAACTAAACAAAAGAAACAAAGACATCACAGTACAAAGGAAACTTGATCAGAGTCAGCTAAAAGGTGTCCCACAGCTCACAAGTACTATTTTCAGATATATTTTATCTTTTTATAATAATAAAAATTGAACCCAGGGTCTTACTGTGTAGCCCTGACTGGCCTGAAACTTCCGGTGTAAACCAGGATGACCTCAAAGTTAGAGATCTACCTGCCTTTGTCTCCCATGTGCTGACTGGGGTTAAAGGCATGAGCCACTAGGTCTGCTCTACACTAATAAGGTTTAGTGATATCTGAACTGTTTCATCAACTATACATCTATGTCACGTTTGCGTGTAAAGGAAATTTAGTTTTAAGATTTCCATTTCTATAACCCAAGCGTGTCTGGATTTCACCATAAAGACCAAGCTGGCCCCAGGATCTCCTGGAATTAGATGTTTTAGACAGCAATCCTGACTTACAAAGGATTTCATATATATCAACACAGAAATGCATGGCTAATAAATTCTTAACTATATTTTTATTCACGTATATTATTGATATATAATAAAATATAAAATAAATTGCCAACTATGACATGCTTCCTTTGCTAAATCCAGCAAGCACATAAAAACTTTTATTAGGACTAATTTTTTAAGTGCAGGAAAACTGGGATTTGCTTGTTGTTTGAGACAAGTTCTCACTCTCTAGCTCAGATCAGCTTGAAACTCACAGCAAGCCTCCTATCTTACTCTGCCACGTGCTAGGATTACAAATACATGTCCCCAGGCTTAGGTCCCCGTGATCCTCTCACTTCAGGATCAGGAGTGGATCCCCTTTACTCTTCTGATATTTGTTGTGATTCCAGGGATTGAACTCAGCCCATATACACACAGTGATAAAATATCTGGGACAATTGCATACTACCATGTTCTGTTTGGGAAAATAATATTTTTAAAGTACCTGTTACATTTAGCCTACTTATTTATTTCATTCTGCCTTTTCAAAGCATTCACTTGTTTCTGAATTCCACAAATCCAGTGTTTATACTCTGGTGTGGTCTGGGTATGTATACCTGAAACATTCCTTTCTTACATTTCTGAAACTTTAGGGTAGCACCTAGATTAAAGATGGTAGAATGTTCAGGAGGTGGTGTCACTTCAGGTCAGTGAAGACACATCTTGAAGGAAACTGCGGGACCCTGGCCTGCTAACATTTCACCTTTCCTTCCTGGCTAATGAACTCAGGTACTAAAAGTTCTATTCGGACATTTGCTCCAACGTTTTGTACTTTCTTACCGCGGAACCAATCAAGGACTAAGACCAGAAACATGAGAGAAGATGGTACTCATTCTCCTAAGAAACTGTCCCAGATACTTACTATGTGACAGAAAAGCATCTACAATACCACGAGAACAATAAATAACAGACAGGTTTATAAGATTCCTCCCACAAATATTTAACATTTTCTGTGTATACCATTTCCTCAGTAACAATGCAATCTAAGATTACCTTACATTCCAGGTTTCCAGTGAAACCTAACAGTCAACCACAATAGGTGTCTGATAAATCATCATAAATATTCAAAAGTACTAGAAAATTGACTTAAATGTAAGAAGTTTTCCACATCTACAAGTTCTGTACAGTTCATGCATGTTTCAATCAACTGCAGATATAAATTTTTTAATCCTGGATCTGAACCAAACATGTACAAAGATTTCTTTTCCTTGTCATTACTTCTAAAGTAACAAATGTGTCCAACTCATGACCCATGTGCCATTTATGTATGAACACAGACCAAAGTAAGATTAGAAATATACTTAAAACATTATGTAATATTTTTGTATATGACTTTTTTTAATTCAATTGTATGGCTCTGGAGTGTGAACTTAAAACAGAAAACAGTATGTTGTTGCCAAAACTGTTTACATAGTCCATATATTACATGAGATATTAAAAGAAATGTAGAGATGCTGTTAAGCACACATAAAGATGTATATAAGCTACATTTAAATCCTTTATGATTATATTTATGAGACTTGAACATCTGTAGATTTTAAAATCCTAGGGACTGCTGGAATCAATTTCCCGCAGATAACAGAGGATTCTAAGTATACCTTTAAGGCTTAAAATTACTAATCCTGAATTTCACACTTTAATTGGAATATATATCTCCTCCTAACTGTATTTGCTGACAAAATATAATATTCTCTTTTTAAGATTTATTTTATATAAGTACACTGTAGCTGTCTTCAGACACACCAGAAGAGGGCATTAGATCCCATTACAGATGGTTGTGAGCCACCATGTGGTTGCTGGGAATTGAACTCAGGACCTCTGGAAGAGGTTCTTAACCACTGAGTCATGTCTCCAAAAATATTCTTTAAAAAAAAGCACGTGAATTAGTTAGTTTCCTTACCTGATCAAAGAGAAGCCTAAGTTGCCTTTCCGACTCCCCGACCCACTTGCTCAAGCAGTCTGCTCCTTTTCTCATGAAAAAGGCTACCTTTTTGTCTCCTTGACTGCATTCATTAGCTAATGCTCTGGCAACCAAGGTTTTGCCTGTGCCAGGAGGACCATAAAACAAACAGCCCCTAGAAGGAATTAAAGAAAACAGTCAATGTCATCACCAATTACCAAGTTAAGATATCCCTCTCCCACATAGAACTCTGGATGACTATATAGTAATTAAGCACTGATAAAGCACTTTTTAGTGTATCTGCAAATTTTTCAATTTGCTGAGTCCTTGAAGGACCAAACTCCTACAATCAAGAAAGGTTAAAAGTATAGGATGATTCTGAGAGGCCTGGAATTCAACAGTTCCATAAAGAATCCCATCTTGTGCCTAAAACTGACTCCTAAACTCCAAAATAGATAACAAGCCTTTATGCTCTGAAGAATAATTTTTAAGAGTCATTGTTAGATCATGCCAAATAAATATAAATGAAAATTTTATAATCAAAGACAAATTAACTGATATTCAATCAATTAAAAATAATAGTACAATAATTAAATCTAATATATGACATACCTTGGAGGTTGAATTTTAAATTTTTCAAAAATTTCTGGATATAAAAGTGGAAAAACTACCATCTCCTTCAAAGCGTGTATGTGATGGCTCAATCCACCTATGCTATCAAACCGCACCTTGGGGAAAGAGGGGAAAGTTTAATATAAAGTAATTTTATTTGTTTTATCATTTTGTCTGTCTATTTTTGAGTCAAAGTCTTACTATATAGCCCTGGTTAGTCTGAAACTCACTGTATAGACCAGGCTGGCTTTAAATTCAGAGATGTGCCTGCCTCTGCCTCCCAAGTACTGTGATTAAAGGCATTTACCACCACACCCAGCCTAGGTTCTATTTTTTTTTTTTTTTTTAATTTATGAGTTCTATGATTCAAAACTACATTCTTTCAAAAGTTTTTCTTTTTCCTTTTTTATTTTTTCCCATTTTTCAAAACATGGCTTCTCTATATAGTCTTGGCTGAAACTCATTCTGTACAAGGATGGCCTTGAACTCAAGAGATCACCTGCCTCTCTCTGCCTTCCCAGTACTGGAACTAAAGGCTTGCACCTCCAAACCCCTAGCCCTTTAGAAAATCATGAACATGCATGCAAGTAAGTTTGACAACCTACAAATAAGTACAGAAAATAAAGTCAAAGGTAAAATTCAACTGAGGTAACTAAAGCTATTTTTCTATAATTCAAGTAACTCAGAAATAAGATAAATACCGAACCTAAAACATTAATTAATCTATAGAAGATGCTGCATTTATACACTAATACTTCATATGCCTGTCACTGTCTCATAGATCTTATGCATCCTCAGCTGGGGCAATACTGTCTCCTCCCAAAACAAAACTTAGTTCAGATAGAACAAGAAAACCTTAGTTACCAAAGTGGCTCTCCAAACCACAAATTAATCAAACAAAAACTTACTTCACAGTATTTAATTCTTCTACTAGGAAAAAGACTTAATTTTTCTCCATAGGGAACAATAATGCACATATTGGAAAGCACTGTATAGATCAAGAGTGACAGAGACTGTCCCTCTCACTCATAGCAATTACACCAATTAAAACACTTTGTAAAAAGATGACAAAAACCTGTGCAGAATGTTAATGAATATTGCCTACTGGATGGACGCTGGTAGAGCCTTCCCTACTAGTCATCCTACCAAGGAACTTGGAAGTGTTTTATGAATTATTTTTCCTTAAAAACTCATTAGCAACAACACAGCCAGAATAAAACACATAAAGCCCAAGTGCTATTATGAAATCAGGTACTTACAACAACAAAACATTGGCTCCTGTGGTATATGGAACCGTAAAGCATTTCCTATCTACTATATATTCCTTTGTTTTTGTTTGGTTGGCTTGGTTTGGTTTTTTTTTTTTTTTTTTTTTTTTTTTCAAGACATAGTTTCTCTGTGTAGCCCTGGCTGTTCTGGAACTCAACTCTGTAGAGCAGGCTGGCCTTAAACTCAGAGATCCGCTTGCCTCTGCTTCCCAAGTGCTAGGATCAAAGGCATGTACCACCTCACCTGGCATCTGCTATATATTCTAATTACAGAAACAGGAAAAGACTTTACTAAGTGGCCCAGGTTTTACATAAAAGTGTCAATACTGGTCATACCTAAATTTCTACTTTTAGATGGATTGTTTTAGAAATAAGGAAAATCTTAAGAACATAACAAAAAAGCTACTCTGTAAAAACATTTACAAACTTACTGATTTATCAATGTTCATTGGATCAACATCAGCCAAACTTGCACCCACTTTCACCCGTTCTCGGAGAATGCCACTGGCTAAATCTTCTGCTCTGAAGTTCATAGGCAAACATCTGAAATGTGTAAGACATGAAGATAAAGGCATTAAAACACTTAGGGAACCAGTGACACTGGATCCCTGGGATCCACATAGTGGGAAGCAAGCGTCAGCTCCCACAGTTGTCCACTGACCTTCACGCGTGAACATGATGGCATACAAACACAAATGTTAATGTTTTTAATTTCACACTTTAATGTCAATGTAAGTTAGTCTTTAACATCGACCCTGCACCTCACCTCGGCAGCACAGTGGAGCTAAACCTGGCAGAGGGGCACAAGTGACCCAGCCCTAAGGGCAAGAGCAAGTGAGAGCTAGTCCTGCCACACACTAGCTGTAGCTCCCAAGAGAGCAGGCCCTGCACCTCACAGGGTGACACAGTGGAGCTGGCCCTGACGGCAAAGGCATAGGTGAGGCTGCCCTGAGGAAAGAGTGAGCCCCAAGCCTGGACTAGGCCGCACAGTGAAGCTGGCTCAAAAGGGTGCAGGGGAGTGGACCTCAAGGGCTTGAGACTAGGACGCTGTGCAAGTGAAGATGTGTGAACAGAGGGGTACTCTGTGGGTCACAGTGCAACACACTACAGCATCCATGACAAGATGTTTTCTATGCTTTGTTTTGTTTGATGTGTTGAAGGGAAGTTACAAGGGTGGAGAGGCACATCCCATACAGATGAGTAGGATGGGGTACATGATGAGAAACTCACAAGAATCAATAGTTTTTAAAAAATATTTAAATATTCTTTAACATGCTTTTCATCATTCTGCTTTCTCATAACCCAGAAAAACAACAGCAAAAGGTTTCATGTTTTAAATTATTCTTCCTACTTTCTTTTTTTTTAATATTTATTTATTTTATACATGAGTGCATTGTAGCTGTCTTCAGACACACCAGAAGAGGACATTAGATCTCATTACAGATGGTTGTGAGCCACCATGTGGTTGCTGGGAATTGAACTCAGGACCTCTGGAAGAGCAATCAGTGCTCTTAACCACTGAGCCATCTCTCCAGCACTTTCTTCCTACTTTCAAGTGACCAAAATCAGTAATTCACCAGATAAAGCAAACATGAGAATTATTCTATTTTCTCACAGTTTATCTCCCAATAAGAAAAGATAGGAGCTTTTGTTATGATATGAATAGTAGGACCTTAAGAAGGTGAAGCCCCAGTCAAAGGGACTCTGGTCACAGGGAACACAGCACAAGAAGAGAGTAATGCCTCACATGAAACCTGTGCCAGTTTCCATGTCCTACTTCAAGCAAGACAGCCTTTTGACCATGTGTTCCTGCCACAATGACATCTGCTTGAATGTGATGTGGCTATAGGGGCCTATGCCAGAGAAAATATGTTGTATGCACTTAGCCTCCAAAACTACATGTGAAATAAGATCCTTTAAAAAAATTAACCTAGCCTCCAGTGTGCCATTATAGCACAAGAATACAGTTTAGTACAGGTAAAGATCACAATATGGGATAGCCTAAAAAGTATGTAATTTCTATGATAACTCCAACTTCACAAACATTTCTGAATCCTAATTTACCTTTTAAAAACATATCAAAATAAGTGATGGTGGCATATGATTAAACCAAGCACTCGAGGCAGAGGCAGGTAGATCTCTGAGTTCAAGGCCAGCCTGATCTACAGAGTGAGTTCCAAGAGAGCCAAGGCTGCACAAAGAAAAGAAACCCTGTCTTTAAAAAATTTTTGCTAAAGTAGGTAATCAGAACCTGGAAATACAGCTTACTGTACCTACTCACATCTGTGAGGCTGTTTGGGATCCTAGAACCATCATTATATATTCTCACCCTCTCCCTCTCTCTCTGTCTCTCTCCTGCTCCCTCTCCTCTTCCCCTCACTCCCTCTCAGAATAGAAGATCAAATTGAACAGCCCTTAAATACTTGTATTTAAACTTAGATTTTAAATGATTACAGTGGCACGCATGTCTAGGGTGAGCTGTTCAAGAATCTTAGAGGAGGACCGTTTGACCCCAGCCTGAGAAGTACTATGAAGCACCTGACGCAAAACAGACTTATATTCTTCTCTTACATCTTCTCTCCATCATCTAGAAAATTTTAGTACATAATTTATAATAAATAGGTGATACATAAAAATATGTAAAATATGTAAATATGGTATTTGGGACTATCAATTTCTAATTATAAAAAAATACATACTTATTTTATCAGTGCTATGTTGTGGTTTGTTTATAATTTTGCCTTGAACATACTAATTTAAGGGACCTATCTTATAAGAATCTCCAAGTGGCACTACCTCAAACTCAAAAAAATATTTAAAGTACCCAGGCGAAAGAAATCGCACTGGCTGCTCTTGCACCCACATGACAGCTCACAATCATCCATAATTCCAGTACCAGGGATCTAATGCCCTCTTCTGTCCTCCAAGGAGTGGGTTGATACATGATTGGACAGTGGAGCGGTAGGCAGGAAAAAGGCTAGGAAATTCGAAGAGGAGGAGAGGAGGAGGGATTCCGGGAGGAATGGAGATGGAGGCAGATGTGTATGTTTCTTTCAGCACATCTCTACCTTAATAAAGTTGTGTTATTATTTCTAAGGGTTTCTATGGATCTTTTTATCTCATATAGAAGGGCAGTTTGTATCTTTGTCCATTGGTTGTAAGCTTATTGTGTAGAGGGTTTGTGGATTGGGAACTTAATATATAAACCTGCTTGTTAAGTTACCAGACTGTGGAGTCATGTATGTACCAGGTGGTGGAAGAAAGGAATAAGTCAGGGCAGTCATATCCACCCAAGACAGAAGCAGCAGGGGCACTAGGGTGAACCACAACAGAGTTCATGGAGGCAGCATGGAGCACCAAGCTGAGTGAGATCACATGGTGTGTGCTTGGCTCCATATTAGAGCAGCATCCTCAGAGTGAGACCACGGGGGCCTTTTTAATATTTACCACAACACCAAGGTCCCTAGGTATGCACATGGTACACATACATATATATAAACATATATAAAATAAAATCTAATAAACAAGGACTATCAAGATGCCTCAAGAGGTAAAGGGATTTGTCACCAAGCCTGAGGACCTGAGTTCATGAGTGCACATGTCGGAAGGAGAAAACTAACACCAAAACTAGCTGAGCAAGCAAACACACACACACACACACACACACACACAATGTAAAAATTTTAAAATATTAGCATTAACAAAATTCCATTATAGATAAGAAACATATCTTAAGAGAAAACTGTTTTTTCTCTTCTATCATACAAGTATCACCAAAAAGCTTATTAACCTGTTTCTTGCTCTTGCCATGCTTTTTGATTTCCTTCTTTCGAAGCGTTCTTCATCAGAAGAAGTTGTATCACTACTATGAATGGCATGCTTCTTCCTCCTATTGGAAAAGGAAACACACAAACCATTATGGTGCCCCATAGCTCTCTACTTGGGGTCTTCTGTGTCACTTGTGCTGTGTCCTCCTTGCTTTGGTGGTGCTGCTCTTAACCCAAGGCGTCCATATCCGCTGCTCCTCCTCCACTACTGAGCTAAGACCTGGCTAGCGATAGCTTCATAAAACAGATTCTTGTCCTATCTATGATTAGCTCTGGAGAAAAATCCATTTATTCACATTGTCTTCATGCAGTTTACATCTAAGAAATAAAGGGTAAGTTCCACAAAGAAGAATAAAAACAAGAACAGAACACGTGTATCTTTTCAAATACAGTAGTTTAGAAGTTAGTCAAGAACAAGTTTACATCTGTCATTGTTATAAAATAACAAGACATTTGTTGTTTTATTATTCCTCCTTTCCCAAATTATCATAAATAGTTCAATCATTTTAAAAAGTAAATATACATCTTTACAGGAAAATGAAGACTTTGACTTCCCAATAATGACTTTTCAACCCTGTATAAAGTCTTACCAAATGCTTGAAATATCCTTTTTAAAGATTTTATTTATATAAGCATACTGTAGCTGTCTTTAGACACACCAGAATCAATTACAGATGGTTATGAACCACCATGTGGTTGCTGGGAACTGAACTGAGGACCTCTGGATGAGCAGTCAGTGCTCTTAGCTTCTGAGTCATCTCTCCAGCCCACGTAAAATATTTTTAATAAAAAAGAAAATAAACTTAGCTAGGCTTGATGATGTGTCTGCAGTCCAAGGTATTTGGGAAGAGCATGAGGTAAGAGGATCTCCTACAGCATAGTAAGATCCTATCTCAAAAAAAAGTAATAGAGGAGCTGAAGAGATGACTCAGCAGTCAGGAGTGCTGGCTGCTCTTATAGAGGGCCCGGGGTTCAGTTCCCAGTAATCACATGCTGACTCACAGCTGTCTGCAACGCCAGTTCTAGAGGATTCAATGCTCTCTTCTGGCCTCCAGAGGCACCAGGCATTAAGTAGTGCACAGACATTCGTGCAGGAAAAATACCCATACGTAACATGATAAAAGAATAATTATCCAAAATAAATAAAATAAAATAAAATAAGATCATTCAAAAAAATAATAGTGTTAAATTATTACATAATTTGCCAGGCATGGTAGTACACAACTTTACCCCAGCATTTGGAAGGCAAATGTAGGCAGATCTCTAAGTTCAAGGCCAGTCTGTCGGCATAGCAAGCTCCAGGACAGCAAGGACTACATAATAAGGTCTCAAACAACAACAACAAATTATTACATAACTGGTCTAGAAACTACAATAATTTTAAAAGCTTATAACACTGTATCCCTTCAACATATCCTAACAGAATTTATCACCAAATTAAATTCTTTATTCTTTAGAATTGTATACTTCAAGACACAGGCACAGCAATAACTTTCTAAATTAAGATTTCAATTGCAATAGCTCAAGAAATAGTAAAAAGAACTAACAAATAAAACTGAATCAGATTTAAGCTGGGTATAGTGGCGTATGCCTAGAAATCCCAGCACAGAGGGGATGGATAGAACTGTGGTTCTAACCCAGCCTAGGCTTTATAGCAAGATTCTGTTTCAAATAAATAAATAAATAAGTTTTTCTATATCACAAATAAAACAACTATCAGAGTAAAGAGAAGTCTAGAGAAAGAAAAAAAATCTTTGCCAGTGATTTATCAAATAGGGGATTGCTATCCAGAATATGTAAAAATTCTTAAAATAAGCAAAAAGGCTATATAACAGTCCAACATATACATAGGCACTATGGAAAGAGAAGCAAAATGGTCACCACAAATTCAAAGCCAAACTAATATAGCAAGGAATTGTCTTCAAAAATTAATAAAATGACACATTTCTACATTTCTAAACATCAATATCTGCTTGTTGTGCTTTGTTTTGTTTTTAAAAGTATAAAAAGGGGGGAAATGCATTAAGACCTAGTGCCCAGCTCTGGTAGGCAGTGAGCATCTTTATTCCCAGCTACTAAGGAGCAGAGGCACAAGAATCACTTGCGAGAGGAGCTTCTGGAAAGCCTGGACAACAAAAGAAAACCAGTTCTCTAAAGGAAATAAACGTTATTCAATGTCTCAAGGAAGGACACCATGGGCCGGCCTCCAACTCTTAAGAGACTTTACCTTACCTTTTTGGATGTGAAAGTCAAAATTAATTTAAAAATTAAATGTAAAAATAAAATGTGAACCAAACAAAACACAAAAGTCATGTGTAGGATGATAACTGATCATCACTAATGAGAGGAAGGACAGCAGAAAACCAGGAAGAAAACAAAGAATGAATTAAGTCTATCATTTCTCCATATGCAGCTACCTTTTTCCAAATCAAACAGAACTTACCTGATATGGCTTCTTCTTGCTGGAGACCTGTGAATATCAAACAGCGTATTTTCCCTCTTTTTTTGATGAGCCGGTACTAAAAGAGAAAAAAAAAGACAGAAATAAATAATAAGTCCATGTACTAAAGGAGCATAAACTGCCTCTGTTAACTTTCTATGAGAACCTAGTCATGTATCAACTTCCACACTATTGTCTGGAACTATAACAAAGACATAAATTTTGTATTAGTACTATTTTGCTTCAAATAAACATTTTAAATAGGTATGATCCATTTTTATAAAGCTGTAGTAGGGAAGAAAATAGCATAATAATATCAGTAATAGTTCCCTACAAAAAGATAAATGCTTGAAAGTACCTTCACAAGAGCTAAGAACCCAGGTTAGCACACAGTTATAGCACAATATAAAATATGCATATTAGAAAAGGTAGGAAGAAGAAGTTACATGGCCTGCCTTACACCTCCCCCACTAGAACAATGGGCTAGGTTCCTTGAGGGCAAGACCCTACCCCTCTGTGGTAGTTTTAGTGAGATGTCCCTAATCTGCCTCAGGTATTTGGATTCTTAGTTCCAAGTAGGTAACTGTTTGGGAAGGATTAAGAGCTGAATGAGGCTTTGGGCCTTTATCACAAGCCTTTAATCCCAGCACCAGAGAGACAAGGACGGGCAGATCTCAGTAATTTAGAAGCCAGCCTGGTCTACAGGGTGAGTTACAGGACAGTCAAACCCACAGAAAACCCTTGTCTCAAAAAAACAAAATGGAGAAGAGAGAGTGAGTGAGAGAGGGGGTGTCAGTGGGGAAGGAAGGGAAAAGGGAGAGACAGACAGAGAGCCTTGTTGGAGGAGATGTCACTGAAGGTAGGAATAAGGTTTCAAAAGTATCTGAATGAAAGAGAAGGCAAATTGTAGTGTTTTAGTATTTCCAAGCTGGGTATGGTGGTGATTTTTGCCTATAATTGTGCCATTTAGAAGACTGGGAGAGGAAGACCCCAAGTCTGAAGCTACCCTAAGCTATCCAGTAAATTTCAGACCAGCCTAGGCAAGAATGAGACTTTCAAAAAATTTAAGAAAAGAGCAAACACTTATAATTCATTTGTATACTTATCTAAAGAGATAAGTATAGATTAGGTACCCAAAGAATAACACAAGGGAGACACAAGTGACAGAGCAGAATCTACAAAGGAATGAGGGAACCTGGGGCATTGATGAGTGTGTAATCTTCACTGTGGTCAAAGCTTCACAGGGTGCAAACAAATTATAAAATTCGCCAAACTGTAAACTACAAATACATACTTTGGACTTTATTTCAGCTAACAATTCAAAAATTGAAAAACAAACATCAGAAAAACGATTCCCAACCTTTCTTCTGCCATAACACATCAGTGGGAGAGCTGAGACACAAACTACAACATACAAGCAAATTTATACACACAGAAACAAGACGGAAAGAACAAGTAATCACACTATGTATGCCCAGTGCTGTCATTGCCACCATAACTACCACAGCATGTGGTCACACAACTATGTAGAAAAAGACACACAGGGCTTTCAAGAGGTTACATTATTTTAAATTCAGTACTGTTTGTTTGTTTGTTGGTTGGTTGGTTGGTTGGTTGGTTTTGTTTGGGGGGGGAGGTATTTTATCGGAAAAGATATCTTGCCAAAGATAAAGGCCTGGGCTTAAGTATTTTAACTTCAGCCTCCTAAACAGCAAAGAACACAGGACTATACCACTAAACTCAGAAGGAAAAAAAATGAAATGCTTTTGTCTCAGAAGTGGTAAAGCTACCCAGTTACAGAAGACAAAAGAAATTGTTAGTCACCTACCTATTGGCGGTGCTTGGTATCGATCCACTGTTTTTCTTTGTCTCAAATTATATGGTCTATCATTTTCTTCTCCTTCTGCCTCTTCAACTTCTATGTCTCCATCCTCCTCTTGAGATTCTAGTTTCCATATGAAAAGAAAGAAGCATTTTAATCCACAGCTGTGGTCCCATCTCAATAGAGTATTTACTTCCATCTATTATTCTTTCTACACAATGACATTTTTAAATGTTAGCAATTTATAATACAGTATAAACTAGTATAACCAAAAATAAGCCCAGGTAAATATAAAAACAAAGAGTTCTTCCTACCAATAATCAATACACTTGTGAAAAAATTAAACCACTGTGAGCCAGGTATGGTGATGCACACCTTTCATCCCAGCACTCAAAAGGCAGAGACAAGCAGATCTCTGTGAGTTAGAGGATAGCCTGGTCTACAAGGCTAGTTCCAGGCCAGCTAAGGCTACACAAAGTAGCCATGTCTCAGGGGGGAAAAAAGATCATCTTGGAAAGTAATCTATATTTTCAATATACCACATCTCCTGAAATCCATTCTATGATGATCATTGTGTAGAGAATTAAACCCTATGGGTTTATTGATCACAAGTTCATAAACTGACAGGGCCAATGTGCTCTCTTTATGTCCCTAGTTCCAGCTCTACAGGTTTATCCGTGTTTAGTTCAGAACTAGACAGATGTCAGGCAAAGACACTGCAACTCCTTCCACTACTATTAGTACTTCTGTTTTTCTCTATATACTCCTCAATCTATAACAAAAATTAAAATCTGAATAATCAAAGACTTGGAGACTTTAGTTAGAAGATTAACAAGTAAAACAAGAGGGCTACCCACCAGGCAGGCTAGCGCAGCCAAGGCTGACCCACCAGAGACAAGTTAAGGACTACCAATAGCGACTATTTTGCCAGCTAAAGGAAATAAAAATTCAGAAACTAGCTGAATTTAAATTACTTTAGATTATACAGTATAGATGTAAAAGGAAACAAACAAACAAAAACAAAAGCAAAGCAACCCTACTCTAACTATATAGTTATTAGATTCTTCTTCCCTCTCAGGCTTCCTAGTATTTCCATCACAAGATGCTAAACAGACCTTCTTCCTCGCCCTCAGTAGAAACTTCATGATGATTCTGTATCCCATAACTATTTCTTCTCAGTGATTTTCTTCGTCTTTTTACCCTTGAATACATATCCATATTTTCCTTTAAAAAAAAAGAAATTTGTCAAATATTAACATAGCATTTATTCTCTGCCATAAATAAGTCAATAAATTAACCATGCTTGCTCAATATAAGTTACTATACATCTACTTGCAAGTCACAAATTCATGAAAAGAGTGTCCTAAAATCAGTAAGTATGAAGGAGAAAAGGGATATGTGCTATGGCCTAGCTCAGAGTCAGTGTTTAACATACATAAGACTTAAGTTCAAGCCCATAAAGCTATTTTCCCTTTAGAAGGAGGAAGGGGTAAAAAAAGTTTAAAAAAAAAAAAAGAAAGAAAAGAAAAAAGAAAAGTCGAGGAGAAGAAAAAGTTGGGGTGAGGGGTCTCAAGAGGAAGCAGACAGTAAAATCCTAAACAAAACATAGAATGAAGAGGAATAAACAGTTGTTAATTTTAAAATATATGACATTGGGGAGCATGAGAGATGGCTTAGCAGTAAGAGCACTGGCTGCTTTTCCAGAGGGCCCAGGTTCAATTTCCAGCATCCACTTAACAGCTCAGAACTATCTATATGTCCAGTTCCAGGGGATCCACACGTGCCAGCAAAACAACAATGCACATAAAATAAATAAATGAATCAATAAAACTGCTGCTGGACTGGGAATGTAGCTCAGTTGGAAGAGTGTTTGCCTCCCATACACAATGTCTGGGGTTCCAACGCAGCACTCCATGAGCCAGGCATGAGGCCACATGCCTGGAAGTGGGAGATCAGAAGTTCAAGGCCATTTTGGTCTACATAACAAGAAAAAAGTGGGAAGGGGATGGAAAAGGGAGGAGATCTGCTATTCGTCCAGTTTCTGGACTCCTAACTCTTTGCAAGTAAAAAGAAAGATATTTCTCTTCCATACAAGTTTGCTTCCCAGCACCCACATCCGGAGGTTCACAACCAACTGTGATGCCAGCTCTAGAGGATCCAATGCCCTCTTCTGGCTTCTATGAGCATTCACACACGAGGCAGACACTCACACAGACATACATGAATAAAACTAAGGAAAAATACTTGTAAAAATTTCCATAGCTAATATACTCACAAATTCTGTATCTGTCCACATTCGAAGCCGCTCTACTTCGCCTGATCGACGATTTCGTCGGATATTAATATTATCCATTTCTTGTAATACAGCTTCAGCAGTACTATAGTCATGTAATAAAAAGAATTTAGACAATGATGGGAACACATTCCATATTATCAACATTAAAGGGCTCATCAAACAAGTTTTAAATTCTCTTGATATGCAACTATAATATCTCAATTGAATAACTTTCATAACCAGAATTTACCAAAACACAATACCCAATTATAAAGATGGCCAGCTGTGGCAGAGCACACCTTCAATCCCAGGTAGATTTCTGTGAGTTCAAGACCAGCCTGGTTCACACAGTACCAAACCAGCAAACACTAAATAGTGAGATATTACACTAAAAGATGAAATTGTTTACAGGACAATTCCCAACATCTATATCAGGTAACTCAAACACACGTGACTCTAACCCCAAGGAATCCAATGCTCTCTTCTGCTCTCCACAGGTACTGTATTTACACATATAAACATATATGCATAAAAATAATTTATTTTTAAGAGATGAAAGATTTTTCAACTTTTATACATTTATTAAAACTTTAAAATTATAAACCTTGTTTTTAAGGCTCAAAATAATAATAATAAATAATAATAATAATAATAATAATAATATAATAAGCATGGTTGCTTATTAAAACTTTAAAACCCATAATGTAGGTCAGGCATGGTGGAGAATCTCAGCACTTCAGAGGCAGAGATAAATGAGTAACTATAAATTCTTAACCAGCTTAGCATGCATAGTAGGTTTCAGGCCATTCAGGCCTGCATACTGAGACCTGTGGGGAGACACACCACCACATCATGGAAATAACTACTAACTAGACTCATGGTATGGGAGGGGGTAGTTGAATCATTTAATATTGAATTGTTACCAAAAAAAACGTGGAAAATGGATATATAAAAAGTTCAAAGATAATAAGGTTAACTGAACAATTTTTAAATTAAAGTAGAACACCAATGTCTAAGAAGCCTAGGATAGTATCTTTGCAATTGCTATTTAGGATTTTGTTTGTTTTGTTAGGCTCAGTTTATGTAAAAGTTGAAAATGGTGCCCATGTGAAAAAAGGCAGTAGAGAACAGCTACATGTGAGCAGGGAGGTGGAGACAGAAGATCTGCCTGGAGTGAGCGGCTAGCCAAGCTGGCCAACTGGTTTGCTCCGGATTCAGTGAGAGAGCCTGTCTCTGTCTCCAGCAGAGGAAAACACAACCCCTGATCTCCAATGGCACACACACCTCCCCATATATATTCAAATAAATGTACACAAACACATATACAACACATACACATGCACACACAAAAACAGTTGAAAATCAAAGTAGTAAATGAAATTACTTAATTAATAAACACTCATACCTATTTACTAGTTGATCAAATAATAAACTCTGATTCACACTTTCAAATCTGTTTTTCCTGGACCGACAACTTTTCCTGACTTCCATGTCACCATTTATACATGAAAGGTCGCCATCTCCTTTCTTTTCCCCTCGAAGGGGGTGGCTTCGAAGTGCTGCAAGAGAGATGATTTCATTTCAAAAAGAAAAGTACAGAAAAGTAGGGAAAAAAAAAACAAAAATTTAAAGGCTACAAAAACTGAATATAACCTCTTAAACGGCTTTAATAATAAACAATCAAGGTTCTCAATATTAATACTTTTTGTTATAAATGAAATTTAGTCATTTCCAACTAAGAGTACACTATTAAATCACTCTAAAGGGCTGGAATATGTGGCTCAGAAGTAGGAAACTTCTGGACTGTGCAGGAGGACCACAGTTTAATCTCTAGTCCCAAAAATTTTAATAAAAACAAAACTAAATGGCTGTCCATTTTCATACTTAACCTAATACCACTCTAACAATTTCAATATTAACCAGTTTCCCAGCAGGATACTCACACAAGCTACTATGTCCGTTTGGTAATGTAGCTCCAGGCTGAGAAGGTAACCTAGAATACAAATATGTTTAATATACGAACATATCAATATTTGCTTAGAAAAGTAAGAAATTAATAATTATCCATCTTTACAATGTTAATTTATTATTTTTCACAAAATAATGTATTTTACTTTGATAACCTATCAATTAGAATACACTAGTCATTTAATTATTTCAAGAGAAACTTTAATAAAAAACTAAATATAAACTGAATTAATTTTGTTGTCAACTGTACCAACTCAAATCCTATTAAAAGATTAAGGTTAAGCAGCATAAATTTAACCAAGACCATAAGGAGCCATGGCAACAGACAACAACTATAGGCTTCATTGAAAAAATAAATTTCAAGCTATGACAAATTTATTCAAACAAACTGTAAGAGAAAAAATACTTAAATATCAAAAACATTTGATAATTTTCAAACTAATCTATTTTAAAACACACACAAAAGACCTATTCCCCTTCTCTCTAGAAAACACATAAAAAGTCTATCTTAATACACTCTCAAAAGTGAGATTTCTCATTTAGCACCTTTGTACATCATATGCATGATACTCCAGGCATGTGAACGTAAGCAGAAAGCAACTGATTTAATACATGTACTCTAATATGTAGCTGTAAACATAATGATTTTCCGGAATTCTCCAAAATCATTCTCAAACTCATCTTAAAACCACAAAAGAATCCCTTTTATTTATTACCTGATAAGTACACTTTGACACTGGCCCCATTATAACATTAACTCAGTTTACTTGCAAATTATCAGCTTATTAATGGGTCTTGGTACTAAATAAATTTTGGATGGATGTAGCTATAAACAACTGAAGTTTTACATCATTAAATTAGTCAAAACAGTAAGATGAAACAATAAGAATCATTCGATAGATAGATTAGGTAGATAGATAGATAGATAGATAAATAGATAGATAGATAGATAGATAGATAGATAGATAGATAGATAGATAAAAAGATAGATGATATAGATAGACAGACAGACAGACGGACAGACAGACGAGAGAGACAGGTAGATGATAGCGACAGACAGACAAATGAGAGAGAGAAATGCACAGATAGAATGTAAAGCTTTTCTGAACAACAATAATATCAGAGGAAAAAAAGCACAACGTGATTCTGTTTTGCTCTAAGAGAGAGTTGATTTAGCTCTTATTTTGTTGCTTATAAAGCTGCTTTTAAGAAAAGAGGCCTGGGGCTGTGTTCAATTCTCAGCATAGCCTAACTCAATAGCCCAACCCCAGACCAACTACCCCTGCCTCACTAGGAGGTAGAGGCAAAGGAAAACAAAGCTATCAAGCAATTCAAATCCCTGACTGTAATAATCATTAGCATCTTTCTCTTTATGAAGAAAGGGCGCAGTAGCACACTCTTGTACCCCAATACTTGAGAGGTGGAAAGATCCAGAGTTCAACTTGCTACATAACAAGTTCTAGGCTAGCCTAGGCTATATAAGATTCTGTATCACAGACGGACAGACGGACGGACGGACGGACGGATGAACAGACAAACACACGCACATATACAACAGACAGGCGAAGACCAGTAAGATGCCTTTGTGGACAAAAGCCCTTGCCATAAAGCCTGACAACCTAAGTTTGATCCCCTAGATCTGCACAATCAAAGAAGAGAACAGACTCTCAAGTTGTCCTTTAACCACCCATGCACACTATAATGCACTTTACACATACATGTGTGCACATACAAATTAAATAAATCCTTTAAAAAGTAGAGCTAAGATGAAACTCAGAATTATAACTATATATATAAAATTATATACATGTATGTTATATCATGTTTATCAAGACCCATCAAAATCCCTATTCTTTTAGTAACAATAGTTTGTGCTATATATGTCTTTATAAAAAAAACATTTACAGTATATTTGAAAAAATAAAATTACAGAAAGTTTAAAATAAGTCTAATATCAATTATGACTATATGTGAGTATTTATAAGACACTTTCATTTAAAAAGAAAATTAACATCACTACTGGCCATAAATCATAACAAATAATCCATATACACATGAAAAAACAAGAACAGTGAGTGCTCACCTGGCCTGACCAGGTATGTTCCATTCCTCTCGCTGACCAGTACTCCGTGATTTTGATTTGTCTTTGCAAACAGAATCCGGCTGTTTCAAAGTGCGTTTGGCTGGAGGAGATACGTTGCTGTCACTTAAGCTTCCGTCAACTTCAGCTTTCTGAAAGACAGCAATAAAAATCTATGTATTATTATTCCTATCAAGATTACTATGTTCAGATAACAATGTTTTAATTCATATATTAGGAATCTGAACTAGCCTGTAAACACTGTCTCAAAAAATTAAAAAGTAAAAGAAAAAAAACATTCTGCTTGAGGTTCTAGTATGCATCATGCATCTCTCTGTGACATGAGGCCTAAATACTCCATTATACAAATCCCAAAGCAAGAACACTGACTACCATGGAGCCTTCCAGTTTAGGAAATTATAACACATAGCCAAACCATTCAAATCTTGCCAATGTTCTCCACAACATATCAAGTCCTAGATCCTATCCATGAGCTAGCTCGTTACACTTAACAGTAAGATCTCCCCTTCCCTTCACAGCAAAGCCTCAGTCTTCGATTCTCTTTAACAACCTTGACTGTAAGAATAGTTTTCAGCCTAGAATGATCACTCACACTGCAATCCCTCCTCAGAGGATAAGTAAAAAGTTTTCAAATGCGAAATCTGCCAGAACTACACAGTTAAGTTCTAGAGCTACACCACAAGGCTCTAAAACAAAACAAGAAGAAATAGGAGGGAAGGAAAGAGAAGAGCAGAGAGGAAACAGCTTTCATTCGCTAATCCAACCCTCCAGTCTGTGTCTAGGTGATTTTCCTCAAAATATGATTTAGACCATACATTTTAGACAGAATATATGAAAATAATGTTTTGTACACTAACTCACCCTTCCATAATACAGGTCAAGCTGATACCTGTCAGGTTTTTCCCATTTGTTTCACTACATAATATTCTAATAACTTACCAATATCCTGACTCTGAAGCAAACCTCCACCCAGACCTTGACTGTGACAGTGACCCTTACCTATCTGCACCAGTCTTTCTGCAGGCTTAGTGGCATTCTCCTTTAAGAAAAAATGTCCTCCCTGCCACTAATTTACTCATTTGTATCAAGTATAGACTCATGGGTTCTCTATACTACAAATCATAACACCTCACTCTTACTTTGTTGCTTGAATTAACTAAGATTTGTCTTAAAAAGTGATTCCTGTATCCTTTCACACACCCCATCATTTTGGTTATTTTTTTACAGAAAAATATTCAAGACTCATTTTGTACTTTCTCTTTCTGGCTCTAGAAAATAATCATTTCTGCAAGGATCCCTGGTTCCTTCTGGTAAAAGATGGTATTTAAGAACTAAGAACAAGAACTTGGAGCACTTGCTGTTACTGGAGTCTCACTCCAGTAAGCCCTCTAAGAAAAGAGTCACACATAGCACAGACATGGACATAGCTATCTGTAAGTCATAGATAAATAAAAGACATGGACGTATCCCAATACTGCTACTATCGAGCCCACACTGTAATTCCACCGTTCTTTTCCTCTTCTACATGTATAAAGCCTTCATGGACATAAACTTGGCTTCCACTATTATCAATACATTTATAGGCTCATACCTATAATCTCAACACCTGGGAAAAAAGCAGGGAGAGCAATAGTGGCTGGACATGGTGATACGCACCAGTAATTCCAGCATTTAGAAGGTGGGGCCAGAGAGTCCTAAAAATTTGCCCTTTTATTTTAATTTAATTTATTTTATTTTATAGTATAGAATAGAGTTTATTCAGGTCATGGGGGAGTTAAGAGGGTGGTAGAGGCAGAGAGAGAAGGTGAGAGGAATAGAGGAGCAGAGCACATGGAGAGAGAGGAAGGGAAGAGAAGAGGAGGAGCAAGGGTGCAAGAGCAAGAACAAGAGAGCAAGAGTACCCTTCTATTTTAAAATAATTTTCTGTATTCTCTCTTAGAAACTCCATTCTCTTATACTTATGGTCTCTAAAGAGAAAAAGCCATAAAAGCCACTTAAGTCAGTGATTCCTCCAAGACATTCACACTAACAATGCAGTATGAAGACCAACAGCACAGGCATCACCAGTCTGGAAACTATTAGAAACATAGACTCTGAGGCTGGAGTGATGGCTCACTCAGTGGTTAAGAGCACAGGATGCTCTTCCAGCACCACATGGGGACTTATTACCATCTGTATCTCCAGTTCCAGGAGATCCAACACCATCTTCTGGCCTCCACAGGCATCTGGACTCATGTAATGCAGACAGACATACATGCAGGCACCCACACAAGTAAAAGAAAAATAATTTTAAATATTAAGAAAAAAAAGAAAACACAAAATTTGCTGAGCCTGGTGGTAGAGACATTTAATCTCAGCACTCAGTAGGCAGAGGCAGGCGGCTCTATTTCTATAAACTTAAAGGCCAGTCTAGTCTATATATGGAGTGCCAAGACAGTCAGAGAGTTACATGAGACCTTGTATCGAAAGTGGGGAGGGGGAGCAGACACACACAGAATCTTAGGTTCCATTTTCAGACATTTTCTAATCAGAAATCATTTTAACAAAAAAACTAGTGACTCATGTACACATTATAGTTGGGATGTATACAATGGCCGAGTGCTTACTTAGTGTTTCATCTCTATAAGAGGTGAATATCATAAAACATATTCTAAAGTAATTACTGAAAAGAAATACCATATCTTCTAAGCTCAGGTATACTGTAATACAGAAACTAATACCGATAAACTAATACCAATTTAGATAGCATAAGTCGGCAATATACCTTTTTTTTTCTTTGATACAGGCTCTCACTATGTAGCTCCTGCTGTTCTGAAACTCACTCTGTAGACCGGGCCAACCTCAAACTCAGATCTGCCTGCCTCTGCCTCCCAAGTGCTGAGAGTCACACCCTGCAGCATTATTCCTTCTAATCAAATCCTATCACTCACCATTCAAGAGTCTTCTTTACATTAAATCTTCTGAAAAAGCTCTAACCTAAATTATTGTATCTTCCTAATAATATCTTCAACATTTACACATCATCATTTCACAAGCTTAATGGCCAAGTTCTTTATCTGAAAGTACTAAAGTGTTCCAAACAAAATTCTGAAGACAAGTACTATGTACTAAGGAATTAAACATAACAACAAAAATAAATAAATAAATAAATAAATAAATAAATAAATGTTTTGAAGTATAGTAAATTTTAAGTAATCTGTTCATATAATTTTCTAACTATCAATAAGTAAGTTTTTAGTAGCCCTTCTAGTTCCACAATTAAGCTTTAGACCAGGCATGGTAGCATATACCTTTAATCCCAGCTCCCTGGAGGCAGAGAGGCAGGGGGAGCTGCAGGGTAGAAATATATTATATGAGAAAAGAATAAATAAAAAGTAATAGAAAAAAGAAAATTTAAAAGTACCTTTACAAAAACAAGTTTTGCTAGACATGGTAATATACACTTTTCATCCCAGCACTCAGGAGGCAGAGGCAGGCAGATCTGAGTTGGAGGCCAGCCTGGTCTACAGAGTGAGTTCCAGGACAGCAAGAGCTACACAGTGAGACACAGTGAGTAAGTTCTGGGCTACACAGAGAAACAAAAACAAAACAAAAGCGTCTCTCAAACTGCTGTCCAAATACCGCCTACATCAGAACTATATTAGTCATCATAGACTATAACTTGCTGAACTAGAATCTCTGGAGGTGGAGTGATCTAACAAGCCTCCAACTGATTCTCAGTGTCCAAGTAGACTTGAGGGCCTCGGGTAAATAACACAATTCAAGGATCATCTGATGCACTAGACTTGCATATTCACTTCTTTTACCATGAGAGGGTTTCAACTTGGACATAACAAAGACCAGACCTCAGCACAAACAGTACTACAAAAAAGTGCCTCCTTACAAAAGAATCTAAGGATTTAAGTAATACAAATAACCAGATCTAAATAAGTATGAAATAATTATTTTAACACCACTTAATTATCTTCAAGGTTTGGGAAAGCTTTTATGTACAAACCCGATACTAACAATTTTCCTTGAATAGACTGATCATAATGCTCAACCTTAGCTTTTTCATCTTCAAAGCACTTTATTAGCTAATTATAACCTAGCCCTTTGAGGGTGGGTGTTACTGGTTTCATGACAAAGATATTTCAGAGAGATTATGCAATCTACCCACAACCATTTAGCAATCTGTTGGAGTAATTACAACTTATGAGTAGGAAAATATCTCAGACTAAAAAACTAAATTCAATTAGCAAACATTTATTGAAAACCTACTATGTACAGAAGATATCAAAAGAAGTAAAAATGACTTACTTAAAATCAATAGTTTGTTGGATTGTCATTCATATAGGACAATCAGAGTCACAACACTGATAGAAATATTTATAATAGCACAAAATTCTCAGAAAATGAAAAACCAGATATAATTATTAAAAGAGACAAAAAGTCCCACAGTTAAACCATACAGTCTGTAGGTATAAAGTCTTTTCCAATCTCCTTAGTAAGACCACCTTAAGGGGTAGGAGACGACTAGGCATATTCCAAGACTCATTAGAAAGCTCAAAAATGCAGAGGTAGCAGTTACCATGACTGCAGAAAACAAAACTGGGACTACTCTTTATTTACTTGAAGCTAGTTATTGTCTACCAAGTCCTGAAATTACAGGCATAGAAAATCTCCTGAATGTTCCTCAAACTTCTCAAAAGCAGAGCTTACTTACACTGTTTCTAAACAATCATTATTAAATTATGTGCAAGTACAAAAAAGACATGCAAGTGACAAGTGGCCAGAAGTAACAGAAAACAAAAGCAGTCTGCAATAACTTAGATGCACCTCTTCCAGGCAGAACTCTCTAGATGATAGTTCTTGTAGGTTCTAAGCTTGATCTTAAATAGTAGAGCAGTGGGAACAGATACTCCACACTATGAGCTGTGACTGAGTAGAGAAACTACCACAGACTTGGAAGCTGGCCACAACCCCACATGGAGCGCTACCACTATGAATCCGAAACTGTAAAGACGGTTGAAAGCGTGAGGACATATGGTCTTAAGTGCAGACACTCGACAGCTCTTATCTCCACTGATCACAGGGTGTAGCTGTCCCTACCTTTCAAGAAAGTTAAAACCTAACACCTAGATATATAAAAACTTAAGTGCTGAGACTACTGCAGAGTAAGGATAGTTTTATTTAGTCTCTTTGTTGGGCAAGTCTGTAAAAATTAAAACACAGACCAAGCAAGATGTCTCAGCAGAAAAGCTGCTTGCTTCAAAAGCCTGGCAACAAGAATTTGATCCCCAAGACCCAAGGAGAGAATGGACTACAAAGTTGTCCTTTGGCCTTGACATGCACACTGTGGCACATGTCTCTGTCTCTGTCTCTCTGTCTCTCTCTGTCTCTCTCTGTCTCTCTCTGTCTCTCTCTCTCTCTCTCTCTCTCTCTCTCTCTCTCTCTCTCACACACACACACACACACACACATTTTAATTAAAATAAAAACTCTAACCCAGATATTTCACTTGCCCGAAAAGAGGACAGAGTAGCACATAAGACTAATCCCAGCAACAGGGATGCAAAGACAGCAGGATCACCTCCAGTTCAAGGTCAACCTCGTCTACACAAAATTACAGAACAACCAAGGCTACCTAACAAGACCCGGTCTCATAAAAAAAGGGCAGGATACAGCAGACATCTGGGCTCACAAAGCTGTGGGGCGCACCTTGGATGTGGAAGCTAATGAAGACAGCCTGGCCACTGTGAGCTGGAGGAAGCTGTGTGCTCTAGCAAATGGCTGGCTGGCCCTGGCCAAGTGGTCTCAGGATTTCTATAGTGGTCACTCCCCTGCACAGTGCTTAGGGACAGCCTTCTGAGTAACTGCTGCAAGTGGAGCTACAAAAGGTAAATCTCAGCCTGTGCTAAGTCAAAACTGGGCTATGGAGTCATCTGTTTCCTGACACACATATCCACTGAATGCTGACATTTTCCAACCTACCTTGTACCCTGGGCCATGCCACCACAAAGACCAAGCCAAACATGGACTTGACCTTCATGGCTGATCTCTTCCCAGCCACAAAGCCCCTGCTGCAACCAATTCCCAGCTCTACTCAAAATGGACACACCATTTTTATTCAATTCTCTGGAGTTCAAGGCCAGCCTGGTCTACACACAAAAACCCTGTTTTGGGGGGGAAAAAAAAACAGGGTGGGGGTTAGAGAAATGGTTCAATAGTTGTTGCTCTCTTAAAGAAGCCAGGATCACTTCCCAGCACCTACATCAAAGGCTCACAACTATAAATAAGTAACTCCAGTTCCAGAGATTTAATGCCTGTGCGCCCTCAGCCCTCATAGGCAACAAGCTCACAAATAGGGCACACACGTGCTGCAGGCAAAATTCATGCAAATTCTCTACTTCAGAACTTGGAGACACAAAGGTCACTTGAGCCCAGGAATTCAAGTAATACCTGGACAAAAATGGCTAGACTCCATGTCAGAGAAAGAAAAAAGAAAGGGAGTAAGGGTGGTGGAAATACAGAAGTTAAACTGTATGTGTATGCAAGGTCAAAAATAAATAGTACCCCCCATCATGAAGTAAAAACTTTAAAGCTGGCCTGGACAAATAGTTCAGTGGATAAGACTGTTTGCTGCAAAAGCATGACCACCTGAATTTAAGTGCCCTAGCACTCACGTGAAAAAGAAAGAGCTAGGCATAACCACATGCACCAGAATCCCTGCACAGTGGTGGAAGTGCCAGAGTCTGACTACCACCAGCCTAACCAAAAAACAGCAAGTCCAGGTTCAGTGAGAGACCCTATCTCACAAACATATGCTCTTCTGACCTACTCATGTACTTATGGGCATTAACACCTGTTTGTGTGTGCACACAAACAAAAATCAATGGTCTAGAATACTGTGGAAAACAAGAAAAAAGTGACTTTAACAACAAAAAAATAAAGGTTTTGGAGAAAGACCTTAACTGGCATCTTAAAAACAAAATCAAAATAAAATTAGTATGGGTATGAGTTGCTCAAAGCCAGAAATTAAGGAAACAATGTTAAATACCTAAATGTCAGTAGAAATGTGGAAACGCAAGAACATTTATACACTACCACACACAGAAAAACAGAACATCTGGATTAGCCATTCTTTCCCATCCATGCACACTCTACTCGTCCTGTGATCTGTCTTCATACTCTCCATACCAAATCCACAGAGGCTTTATTTAACTGAGCAACACTGAAGCACTGGAAGTTCTGATGACTTCGAAGTGCATGGTTAAATGCAGTGCGCACACTCTGTGATGGTAGCAGACAGCATCAGACATTGACTATATGTATCCACAACCACTCAGAGGCTGAAAATAAAGAGCTAAAAACTAAACTGAGCTCTAGAACTCAATACTACTTATATAAACTTATGCATGTACACCTATGCACATACCATATTCAACAGTTGAGGACACTGATCCTTCTTCTGCACAAGCACAGACTGACTACAGGCAAATAAATAATGGTCACTCCACCTAGTAAGCACTGTTTTCCACAATCTAGAAAGGCCAGGCCTTATTTAAAAAATAAATATCTCATTGTTTTTTTTTTTTAAACTGTGATAATGCCTATAGCAGATCTCCAATGAAATAATAACTACAAAAAATGTGCTAACTCCCAGCAATGAGAACAAAAGATGATGAAATGTATGCATGAAAATATTCAGGCTCCCGCTCCCACAGTCACTGCAGTACATTGAGCTCCACAGAGACAGCGCCGGGGCAAGCGAGAGCCGGACGGACGGGCACTGGGCAACTCTGTGCCTCATGGAGGAAAATCAACTAAACATGGGCAAAGGAGATCCTAAGAACCTGAAAGGCAAGATGTCCTCATGTGTGTTCTTTGTGCAAAACTGCCGGGAGGAGCACAAGAAGAACCCAGATGCTTCTGTCAACTTCTCAGAGTTCTCCAAGAAGTGCTCAGAGAGGTGGAAGACCATGTCTGCTAAAGAAAAGGGGAAATTTGAAGATATGGCAAAGGCTGACGAGCCTCGTTATGAAAGAGAAATAAAAACTTACATCCACCCCCAAAGGAGAGACCAAAAAAAAAGTTCAAGGACCCCAATGTACCCAAAAGCCCTTTTTCAGCCTTCTTCTTGTTCTATTCTGAGTACCACCCAAAAATCAAAGGCGAGCATCCTGGCTTATCTATTGGTGATGTTGCAAAAAAAAAAAAAAAAAAAAACACTAGGGGAGATGCGGAACAACACTGCCGCAGATGACAAGCAGCCCTATGAGAAGAAGCCGCCAAGCAGGAGAAATATGAGAAGGATGTTGCTGCCTACAGAGCTAAAGGAAAACCTGATGCAGCAGAAAAGGGAGTGGTCAAGGATGAAAAGAGCAAGAAAAAGAAGGAAGAGAAAGATGATGAGGAAGAATATGAGGAATAGAAGGAAAAAGATGATGATGATGATGATGATGAATAAGTTGGTTCTAGTGCAGTTTTTTTCTTGTCTATAAAGCATTTAACCCCCCCTGTACACAACTCACTCCTTTTAAAGAAAAAAATTGAAATATAAGGCTACGTAAGATTTGTTTTTGGACTGTACAGTGTCATATATACACATATATACATATATATATACACGTATATATATACATATATATATATATATATATATATATATATATATATATATATATACACACACACATATACATATACACACTACCAAATATGTCTTTAGATAGCCCTGTCCTGGTGGTATTTTCAATAGCCACTAACCTTGCCTGGTACAGTCTGGGGTTGTAAATTGGCATGGAAATTTAAAGCAGGTTCTTGTTGGTGCACAGCACACATTAGTTATATATGGGGACAGTAGTTAGGGTGGGTTTTTTGTTTTGTTTTTCCATTTTTTTTTCTTTTGGTTTTATTTTGATTTTTTTCATCTTCAGTTGTCTCTGATGCAGCTTAAACAAAGATAATTGTTGTGCTGTTAACTGAATACCATTCAGTAATTGCAAAAAAAAAAAAAAAGCGGCTGCTTTGTTGACATTCTGAATGCTTCTAAGTAAATACAATTTTTTATTTTAAAAATATTCTAATGAGTAATATATTTCATTTAGTAGAGTGTTTGCCTAGCATGCATGAGGCACTGGGTTTGATGCTCAGCACTATATGAATTAGATGTGGTACACACTATAATCTCAGCACTTGAAGAGCTATATTATAAGTTTAAAACCAGTATGAGCTATATAAAGTCCCATTTAAAAGAAGAAGAAAAAAAAAGAAAGAAAACTAAATAAAAAAGCCCTCATGAAACCCACTACAGGGGCTGGAGAGGTGGCTCAATGGTTAAGAGCACTGACTGCTCTTCCAGAGGTCCCGAGTTCAAATCCCAGCAACCACATGGTGGCTCACAACCACCATCTGTAATGAGATCCAATGCCCTCTTCTGGTGTGTCTGAAGACACCTACAGTGTACTTAAATATATCTTAAAATAAATAAATAAATCTTTAAAAAAGAAAGAGAAAGAGAGAGAGAGAGAGAGAGAGAGAGAGAGAGAGAGAGAGAGAGAGAGAGAGAGCACTGACTACTCTTTCAGAGGTCCCGAGTTCAATTCGCAGCAACCACATGGTGGCTCACAACCATCTGTAATGGGGTCTGATGCCCTCTTCTGGTGTGTCTGGAGAGCAACAGTGTACTCACACACATAAATTAATTTCTAAAAAAGAAAAAAAGAAACCTATTACTTTGTATGTTACCTAAAAAATAAAAATAGCAACACTATAAGCCAGGGATGTTGGTGCATACTATTCTCCCAGTACTCAGAAGCCAGAGACAAGTACATCTCTACAGCCTCGTTCACAGCAAAGTCCAGGCCAGCCAGGGCCATATAAACTCTCTAGAATAATAATAATAATTGTTTTAAAAACATATAAATTACTTAGAAATTATCATCGTTTATGAAGGTAGATATTTATAAACTAATTATACTAAATAATGAAACTTTATAAAAATGACTTTTTTTAGAAAGTTGGCTAGCACTAAAGATCTTTGCAATAAATAAAAATACTAACACAAGAACCTTCATTATTCTCTATTTCTCTAAATTACATTCCTACAAAAATAAGACTGAGAGCTGACAGACAGGTTTTTAAAGTAATTTGAAAATCCAAAGTCCAAAAGTACCAGATCGCTGTACTGCCTCTCAAATACTCCTAAGGCAAAACCAGGTTACACTAAGCTCACTAACCACAGCATGCAAAGAAACTGGGTAACACGTGAGAGTAATGCTTGGTAACCAAAACCTGTCGATTCACTGCAACAATATCCTCTTGTTTCCTCATTTAAGTCTAAATTTGCTACTAAATGAGGTATCCAAGACTTTAAATACCTAAAAGGAGACAAGAACGAGTATAAAATTCTGTCACAATGACTAGGCAAACATAATTTCCAGAGGCTTTTGGCTCCATCCAAAATGCATGCAGGAACTGACTGTTACAGTGGTAGCTCTAAAAAAGCTAAGTTATCCAAATAAATGTAAACAGAGGCACCAGATTTCAAAGAAGGGTTAATTATATTTTTATAGTATGTACTTTTCTCCCTCCCACTAGGCTTTAAAAATTAAGAGGCGTAGATTTTGTGATATACCTACCTCATCCCAAGAGACTTCAAAAGTCATAACATTCAAGAAGCTACTGTACAACTCCAGAAACGGCAACTCAGGCAGACTATATTGTGACTGGGGCCTCAGCCTGCAGAACAGTCAGTCAGGGTGACGTGTGCTTAGCACCACAGTTCCCTGAGAAGCTGAGATAAAGTACAAACCCAGGGACTGCCTAAGCAACACACAAGACTGGATCTCCCTTGAAGCAACATCTCAATAAAACATTCAGAAGGTAGAATCCAGAACTGTAATTGAACTTAGCTAGGTCAGTGAGTTTGTCAGAACCAATTCACTGTTTTCTCATATGCCTATCACATATACATTTATAGCTCTTAATGTAGGGGCTAAATGTCATTTGTCCTCCATTCTTTTTTTATTTTGTTTTGTTTTGCTTTTTAATTATCTTTAATCTCTTTCTTACAGTCCAGTCATTATCCACCTCCAGGTCTGCTCTCATCAGTTCTAGGTTCCCCATCCCATTCCTCCTCTCCTGTCTCCAAGATGATGTCCCCACCCCCAACCTCAACCTGCCAGGCCTCCCCACTCCCTAGGACCTCAAGTCTCTAGAGAGTTAGGTGTGTCTTCTCTCATTGAGGACAAACCAGGCAGTCCTCTGCTGTGTAAGTGTCAGATGTTGTCCTCTATTCTTAAAGCATTGGATTTTCACAAAATAGGCCAGCTCATCAAATTACTATTTATTCAGCCATTAGCAGAAACATTGAATATCTTGTCACATGTTGGAGTAGGTCCTGAATAGAGGAATTAATAGAAAATAAAATACAGTGCCAGCCCTCATAATGCCTACAACCCCACAGTCTAAAGGTACTAGGTACACTATCTATAGTTCAGTTATTCAAAGACTTGAAGCAAAATCTCTCTTATCTCCAGATACATACAAAACAATATGAAAAAACTTACTACCAGCATCTTCGTCTCAAAAGCACTGTACTTTAGAATCTGACAGCAGCACACACTCAAATTATTTAAACACTAATACAAACAACATGACATTATATATAAGATCCTTAAAAGGGCATCTAGATGGAGGGTTGGAGGGTGGGGTGTATAGGAATAGAGTATGTGCTTAGCATGTGCAAACTCCTAAACTGAATCCTCACCACCTCAAAGGGAAAAAAATCTAGTTGATACTTTTTCTTGGCTTTGTTTGTTTTATTTTGTTTCATTTATTGAGACACACACACACACACACACACACACCTTGGTTTTCTAAGACAGGTTTCACTGTGTAGCAGCTCCAAATAGTTATAAACTCACTATGTACCCTTGACTGGCCTCAGACTCTGGCAATCCTTCTGCCTCAGTCTCTCTCAAGTGCCCAAATTTACTGGCATATACTACCACTGCCAGTTGTAGCTTACATCTCAAGTTAACACAGACCACATACAGTTTCTCCACCAGCTCTGTACATCTCAAGTTAACACAGACCACATACACTTTCTCCACCAGCTTTGTACTCCCATTTTATCCAAAAATCATTAAATCTTTCCTCCCAGGTAAGGCATTTTGCAGAAAAAGTCTCCCCAAGAAAGAAAACAAAATTGTAAAATATTCCTATTGTAAAACCCAATCAAGTATCAAGACATAAACTCAAATTGGCTGTGCACATAAATGTTCATTTCCTAAACAAAAAAATGTCCAACATTTCTAAATAATGTAGCACTTTGAGGTAGCCCCTTAAATAGCATAAATTTCCATTCCAAAGCAAACACAGTTGGCTCCAATAGTTCTCAGAGCACTTGGTAACCCTGCCACCTGTCCAGCTGGCTGTCAGAAATCATGATTCATCTATAATAAAAAAAAATTAGGAACATCCAGTAAAGATTCTAAGAAACTATCAAAAAATAGGATGGAATATTGGCTTACTCTGGGTTCAATCCCCACCCAAAAACAATTATCTACTATTTACAATCAGTGTTGCGTGCAAAGACTTTTGTTTGTGTGATGTACCAACTTTTATGGTTGTGTTGCCATTTAAACTTTAAAAAAAAATTAAAGAAATTCCTGAAAAAAAATCAAAACCCTAAATAGATGTTTCTCAAAAAAGGCACACAAATGACTAACAAATATACTGAAATTTTGCACAATATTTCTCATTAAAAATATATAAATTAAAAAAAAAAACTAAATGGGGTTAGAGATAAGGTCTTACTACATAGCTCTAGCTGTCCTGAAACTCATACAGCCCAGGCTAGCATCAAACTCATAGATATCTGCCTGCCTCTGATCCTGAACCTTTAGGCATTCTCTACTACACCCTGGCTTTAAAAAAAAAATTATTCTTAAAATATCCATCAAGTAGCAGTGTGTGGTAGTGTACACCTTTAAATCTAGCAGAGGCAAGTATCTCTGAGTTTGAGGCCAGCCTGGTCTACAAAGCAAGTTCCAGGATAGCCAGGACTACACAGAGAAACTCTGTGAGGGTCGGGGGATATCTATATATATAAAGTGTTGGTGAGGATGTAACCAATGGTTTATTTCGAATCAGTGGGTAAGGAAAAAGGTGTAACAACCCTGAAAAACAGTGAAAGATTCTCAAAACAATAAAAATGGAACCACCATATGATTCAGTAATCTCACTTTGGTATATTTACCCAAAGGAACTGAAATCAAGACTCTAGTGAGGTGTGCCCTGCCTAGTGGCCCACACCTTTAATTCCAAGCACACAAGAAACTGAGGCAGGCTTCAAAGACAGCCAGGCTTCAGAGAAATCCTGTCTTGAAAAATATATATATATTTCAAAGAGGTAACTGCATTTCCATATCCACTGTAGCATATTGTGCATAATAGAAAAGATATAAAAAATATTAATGCCAGGGCTGGAGAAATGGCTCAGCAGTTAAGAGCACCGGCTGATCTTGTAGAGGTCCTGAGTTCAATTCCCAGCAACCACATGATGGCTCACAACCATCTCTAATGGGATCTGATGCCCTCTTCTGGTGTGTCTGAAGACAGCTACAGTATACTCATATAAATAAATAAATCTTAAAAAATATTAATGGCACAAACCAGATAAATAAATAAAGTATGGTATATGTATATAGAAAGTATATACATTGGAATATTATTCAGAAGGAAATTCTTTCATTTACAACATAGCAAACTTGGAGCACACTATGCTGAGTGAACTAAGACAGAAATGACAAGATACTGTATGATCTCATTTGTATGTACAACAGAAGACAAGCAAACTCAGATATGCAGAATGAACAAGGATGATTGCCAAGAGCTAAAGGGATAAAGAACAGGGAAGCAGCGGCCAAAGCCAACAAAGTTTCAATTATGCCAGATAAACAATTCTGGAAAGCTACTATACAGCATATTAACTTCAGCTAAAAATACTGCATCACACCTAAAAAGAAATACACTGTATCATACCCACAAAGGAATACACTGTATCATAGCAAAAAGAAAACAATTGTATCATTTCTAAAAGTAAGATTGGTAACAATGGAAGTATTAAAGAAAGCAGGAAAAATATGAAAGTGATCCCTGTTCCTGTGGTTTTCAGGGTAGTAACAGTTTTACAGGTTTATCCCTTTTGTTTTAAAAGAGGTTATTTATTTATTTTATATCCAAATCTTCCCCTTTACAGGCCTGTTTGTTTGTTTTCTGAGACAGTTTTTTCTGGCTACACAGAGAAACCCTGCCTCTAAAACAACAAACAGACAAAAAAACCTAAGAAAATAAAATAAAAAAATAATTTCAAGACATCGCAGCATACATCCTAGTCTATCTTCTTCCCTACATAAACACCACTTAAGAAAAAGTCAAAACTCTAGAAATAACTCTTGGTACTATGATTTTCTGATGAAAATAAACAAGTAAAATAAAAATAAAACAAGTAAAATAAATGAAATAATTTAAAAATCATGAGGAAAGTCAACATAAAATATAGAAAACAGCACATAAATAGGGGGAAAAGGAACTCTTTAATCACTATGTACGAAGAAGAGTAAGGCTAAACTACTCTATAACAGAGATCTTCTAAAGCAACAAAGTAGCAATCCAATTCCCATCTAATTAGGCTTTGCAGACAGGAAGAAATGTCCATTAAAAACCCCACAAACACAGACGGAATGTTTAAGCACCAGAAAGGGTAAACTAGGAGAGCTAAATTCCAATAACATGCAAGTAGATTACAGGACTAACCAGATTCAAATCAATTAACTTCAGAAGTACACAAGAAATACATAAGCATGTTTTGGATAGGTAACACTACATAAACATAATAAATTCAGACCTGTAACTTTTCCTCTTCTACAGGTCCAATAGCTCATAGTATGAGAGTATCTTGAAAATTTCTCAGGGAAAGCAATTTAGATTCATCATCTGCTAGAGCTATAACATAAATCCCTTTAAGAATGAAAGTCAAATATTTCAGAGTAAATCTTAAGAGCCAACTGTTTATGGTCTTTTAAAACACTTTAAAGAGAGTTCTCAAGATAATGTTTCATTAGTATCCTTCTAGAAAAACAGTATCTTTCATTCTTGTGGCCATTTGGAAGCTACCAAGTGTTCATTTCTACATTAGACTATTGATTCTTTGCCTTTTAACATCTCCATAACAGCTGCCTGACAAATTACCTCACCTTATTCCTCAGGGGGTAAGGACAGCATGAGATCCCTGAATTCAAAAATGGGACCACAAACTGATCAGTGAGAGATGAGCTAATTGCCTCAGAGGAGTTTGACACTGCTCTGATAGACTAGGCATTCCTGGCAAGATACAATTACATGCTTATACTCTAGATGTTTAATTTGCACTTAAGTGTAGAGGACACACTGTTCCTTAAAATTATTTAAGAATGTAATAGCATCAGTAAGTAAGTTAAGAAATGTGTATGTTAGGATGGTTTCTGAAGAGAAAGTAAATAAATAAATACATAAATAAATAAATAAATAAAAACCTCCGGGATATTAAGCTCAACCAAAGAACTCTAGACACTCCTAAAAGTCTACTAACTTAAGACAGCTCAAAAATGCTTTCCAAATTTCTCACAAAAATAAAAATAAAAAGATTTCCAAAGTTACAATGAATATATTTCATAGCATGGTTGTTGTATATACTAAGCATATATATAGTACTTCTATTGTATATACTAAGATTCATTCTGATTAGTGTCAGAACAGTATAAAACACAGAGAAAACGTAAACAATCCACAACTTTGTAAATCCCTGGAAAATCTTACATATGCTAAGTAACAAAAATGGTGTCAATTTAAATAAACAGCACTGTTTAGCCAAATTACTCTTAGAAAGTTAACCTCTTTCTAGGCAAAATTAACCCTCTCCTGAACTCAGAACCAATCACGTAGCAACACAAACTTCTTGCTAACCTTAAAAGTGACATTTGTGCTAGCTTCATTTTACAGTACAGGTTCAGAATCTCAGATCTCATCTTTTAAGAACTAACGCAACACAAGTGTCACTTCTGCAATTTTAAGGCCCCCAACAATGCTGGTATGACTTTTGTAAATCATTTCCTTAACAGAAATGTAGAAACCATGTCACTTTGGAACGACGATACCCACTCGACACGTTTCTTTCTACATACTCCCTTTGTGACTTGAAAGTTCTCTGCTCTCTACAAGAACTGGTGAGCTGGCTCGCTCTCCCTACAGCTTACAGCACCATGTCTGATCTGCCTTGCCTACAGAGAGTTTAGCGTTCGTCTTGTTTTTAAAAGTTGGTGTCAGAGCAGCTACAAACTTTTTTCAACATCCCTGCCTGCCTGCCAACTGGAGCTCTGCTCACTTCCCACCAACTTGAACCACCCCCAAACTAAGTAAACTCAGACAGCAGCAAGAGCTGACACACTTTCAAGAAGGGTTTGACACTGCAGAAAACTTTCACTTCTCTCTTCTCCCCTTCCAAGCCGGGGACTGCAGCCCTACATTCTCGCTTCCTCTAGAATTCCCCTCTGAAGCCGGGCAAGGACACGGATGGAAGACTGTTCTAATGTCCCCGATAAGGACCTCAAGAGCCATCTCCCGTGGACTCAAGTGCTGTTTTTTACACAAAAGAACCGGGCCGGCACAGCAAAGGTGCTGGAGTCGCGGCCCTTCGGCGGCTGCCACCCTCCACCGCACCCGCTGACGATCTCCGGCCAGACAAAGCCCGGGCGGCCCGGCCAGCACTCGCAAGCCTCGGCCGCGGGCCGCCGCTCTTACCCGGGCCTCGTCCAGGGCACCGCCGCTTCCCCCGGCCTTGGCTGCGGGGCAGCTAGCCGCGCGCGTCTTGGAGGAGCGGGTCCGAGAGGAGATGAAATGGCTGCTGCCGCCGGTCGCCCCCGGCTCCGCTCCGGCCCCAGGCCCAGGCCCGGGCCCAGGAGACTTGGACCCGAGAAGGCGCAGAGAGCTCTTCCGGGTGTTCACCATGGTCCAGCCAGGGGGACCGGGTCCACGCCGCGCCCGCCGCTCCCGGGAGAGGCGAGGAAGGCCGGCCCGCCGGCGGGCAGGGGCCAGGGGAGCCTTGCCGGGCCGGCTCGCGTTGCCTTTCCGGGACGCAGGCCCGACAGCCTAGAGCGGAGCACAAGCCGGAGGCGGCGCGAGGAGGCAGGGAGCGGGAGGCGGAAGCGAGGCTGCAAGCCGGCCGCACAGCCCCAGCGCCCGCTCAGCTGTCCTCAGCGGGAGCCGAGCGGAGCCGCCATGTCTACCCCTTTCTCTCTCGTTTCTCTCTCGAGCTCCGTGCGTCAGGGCTCTGGCGCCGCAGCGCCTACAAGGCCGCTTCTGGACGCGGCCGCTGTGGGGCGCTGCAAGGACGCGCAGCCCTTCCCTCTCCGCAGCCTCCGCAGGCCCCGCCTCGCCGTGACGTCAGCGCTCGGCGGGAGGCCTGGGGGCGGCGCTCTGGGCTGGGAACTGCACAGTGGCCCTCTTTTGCTAGCCTGTCTAGACTGGGGGCTGGGCAGAGCTAAACTAAGCAGGACTAGTTAACGCGTGGAACGTAGTCCGGACCCTTCAACGCCTTGCCAAGACCGAGGACCCCAGATTACAGCGACTACTGCAGAGGCCGGGATAACGCAAGGAACGGCTGACCGAGCGCGGGGTAGAAGGAATGGAGAGGAAGGTGCAGTGCGGGGAGTTCCAATTTCCTAGCTACTTAAGGCAAGAGCCTTAATGAACTTGGGCTGCACTTCTCATGACTGTCCAAATGATAATGGCAGTGAATGAAAGAAATCCCTTCGGTAGCCCACGCAAAATATACTAAGGGAAAAAAAACAACCCTAGGAACCCTACATCCTTTTTTAAACTCACTATGGAGACCAGGCTAGGCTTTAATCCCAGGGTTAAAGACTTGAACCACTAAACTTTACATCTTTAAACAAAGTAAAACAGTGCCGTTCCTAGTTTTAGCCAAGTCTACTGGAATGATTTCAGCAACATCTTTTATGTCCATCCCACCCGTGGACAGAATTAAGACAAAACACTTCCAAAAGAAAAATAAAATAAAGTCCACGTAATATGAAAAGATCAGCAGAGAAGAATAAATGTTCGTTTCAAAGCATCACAGTTTTATCAAAAATAGAGCGCCTACTCTTTATTTGGGCAGAAATTCCCGATTATTACACTGAAAATCTGAAGAGTGAATAAATCCCAGTAAAAACCAAATAGCTTCATAGTTACATTTTACCCATGTTGGTCCTCAGACATAAAAATTAATGAGCTTCGTCAGTCCTCACAATATAGAATGTCTATGTGCAGAGTACTTTGAATTCCAGAAAAACAAACATTTGGAAGGCAGAGTCCCAGGGGGTTCTATATGAGTTCAAAGCCAACTTGGTCTACACAGTAAGTTCCAGGACAGGCAGAGCTATATAGTGAGACCCTCTGATTCTCAAGCGAGCTCACCAACAAAAGGACAGGAACCCTAAAGTACAGCTAATAGGGTAAGAAGAGCCCCTACCTCAAACAAGGACTTAAAGAGCTCCTCTACAGATGAATTTTGAAGTATAAAATGAGAGGGAAGATGTCACCAAGAAAAGAAGGAAGGAAAGAGAAAGAAAGAAAAGCATGGTGCATGTAGGGCACAGTTGTTTGTAATAGCGGAAAAATAAGTCAATAAAATACTTTAAAAACTTTATTTAAAACTGTATACAAATAAGACTTGGGGATACAGTGTAATGGCAAAACACATGGCTACACCCTTCCCATGTCAAACTAACGCAGTAAAAAAAATTACTAGGGTTAAAAAGACACTAAGTTTGGCAACTCTGGGAACAATCTAAAGCTAAGTCCTAGTGGGAACTCAGGCAGGATTCTAAAGATCTCTTTTATTTTCAACATATTTGTTCAATCCCAGGAAAATCAGAAGCTCTATAGTCTCTATTTTGAGAGATTAAAAAAGAATAAAAGCTGGGTAAGGTGGCACAGGTCTGTAATCCCTGAACCAAGGCAGTTTCAACTTTAAAGCCAGCGTAGACTATACAGCAAGTTGAAGGTCAGCCTGAGCTTCATGGCAAGATCCTATCTGTTAGAGATGGGAGGGAGGGAGGAGAATTCCAGGCAGGTGCTGCACCACTGACCTTCACTCCTGTCTTTTATTGTCCCTACAGGATCTTGCTAAATTGCTCAGGCTAGCTCTGCACAAACTTGTAACCTTAGTAATTTGGTCTCCTTGGCAACTGGGGTTACAAACATGTACCACCCAGATGCCTATAAAAAATTTTAATAAATGATGTTAGCACATAGATATAGATTATGAATAAAATCTCATGTATAAAGATTAACTTTAAATTGATTAGAGGCATGGAGTGGGTTGGTATTCTAATGCTGAATACTTGCTCCCAAGATCTGGTTGCCCCCGACAAGGAGATCCTCATATACACTAGGTGATGTTATATAAACCTTGCTTCCCTGTTAACTGGTCAGTAAAAGGCTAGAGCCTGTGATTGGGCAGTAAAGGGAGAAAGGTGGGACTTGACTGAGTGAGGATTCTCAGGGGAGACCAAAGGAAGAAGAAAGGACATGGAGGTGGAAGAGGCCGACTTGAGAGGAGATGGACCATGAGCACAAGGCCAGTAGAAACAGCAAGTAACAGACTTTATGGCTGAGAAATAGCTCCGAACCTACCCAGTCTGGGCTTATGGATTGTAAATTAAATACCTGGATGGTGTGTCTTTTATATGGGCAAGCTAAAATATTTAATTCCTATTATTCTTGGCACCCAATGTGGGGCATAAAATGCAAACTTTTTAAATGAATATTCATTTATTAGACAGAAGTCAGGATAAAAGACAGTTTTTAACTGTTGGAGGCATGCTCCTTTAAAAGAATCTGCGGCCTTTCAGCAAACTGGCAGGAGGTTGCAAGCTAAGGCTGCAATAAGGTCTCTCTGGGACTGCAGGTTCTCAGTGCACTTCCTGGGTGTGCAGCTGGTGCCTGTCGCTCTGCACCAAGCAGGACCTGCAATTCTCTGGGACTCTCATCCAGCTGCAGCTGTCAGCTCAGAGCTAATTCCAAAGCTTCACTGCATCTTCCCACAAGCCTGCCCAGGGCACGCTATTGAGGCTTAGGGGCAAACCTGACAAACAGTGGTCTTAAACCACAGCCCAACTCATGTGCACATGTGAGAAACCTAGAGCTTTGAAACTCAGAGGGCAAGCTGAGGCTTCAGCTACGGGGGCAGAGTTAACTACCACAGATTGGCCTAAAGAGCCTACAGCCAAAAAAAAAAAAAAAAAAAAACTTTTCCCAATGGTACAAAGGAACTTAAAAGTCCCAAACTTGTACACTAAATAGAGAATTTCATTTTAAAATATTTTCTTTGTTAGTAATAAAAGGGAAAAATGTGGGCTGCACAGATGGCTCAGCAGTTAAGAGCACTGACTGCTCTTCCAGAGCTCCCGAGTTCAATTCCAAGCAACCACACTGTGGCTCACAACCATCTGTAATGGGATCGATGATGCCCTCTTCTGGTGTGTCTGAGGACAGCTACAGTGTACTCATATGCATTAAAACAAATCTTTATTTTTAAAAAATGGTAAAAATGTCACAGGACATCTCGATTGTGTATAATCTTGCTATACTTACCATCAGAAAAATAATTAAAATTTTATATATCTTTTTAAAAAGGCATCAAAATAAGACAAAGTTAAAGAGACTGAGAAGTTAGATGCAGATTATAGGCCATAGAACAGAGGTTAAAAGATCTGGAGCCTGCAACAACAACAGAAAAGTAGTTCCAGATAGGAAAAATCAACTAAGACTGGAGAAATTAGAATGGTAAAGATACACTATATTGAATAAAGAATCCATAATTTACTTGTGAATACTGCCTTAAAACAATGCCATACAATAAAATACATGTTTCATATTGTAGTTTGGAGAATTGAGATTTTTTTGTGATTTATTTATTTATTATATATAAGTACACTATAGCTGGGAGTTGAACTCAGGACCTCTGGAAGAGCAGTCAGTACTCTTAACCACTGAGCCAGCTCTCCAGAGCCCAGAATTGAGATTTATACATATATTGACACATCATGCTATTGATGCATATTTGAAATTCCAATCAGCTTCTGCCTTGGGATTATTCTGAGATTGCACATTTATTGGAGATGATGGCTGTTTTGGAAATGCCTTTGATGATCAAAACTGATGATGTTCAGGCATATAGGTCCATCGAATACAACAATTTTTTGGACATTATGGCTTGAAGCCCAATCTGGATATAGCTTACAGCCCTACAGGTCAAGCCATTATGGAAAAACCTAAAAAACAACATAAAGGAGATGCTCATAGAACAGAAGGGAAATAAGGCATATTCCAGGGATAGATTAAATGATGCTTTGCTGACTTTGAATATTTTAAAAACCAATAAGACATGTAACACAACAGTTAAGAACCAATGGATTTTAAAAACAACTACTGAATTAGATCAACCTATAGAAGTCCTAATTCCAGAATGGAAGAAAGGAAGTAAGTTGTGTTGTGGAGATTTTACATTTGTTCAACAGGAAAAGAAAAGTTGTCTTCCATTCAAATTATTAGAAATAAGACTTCCCCAGGGAGGACCCCATTATCTTGGCTACAGACAAGAAGAGAGAGATTGGCAAGATCAACAAAACAGGTTTATATCTTACAGAACGGAACAACCAGACACCAAAAAAGCAGCCCTGACAAGATCCATGCTCAGTGATGCTGAGACCCCTGACCATATCAAAAACTGCCTCGATGTTGTTTCCTCAAAAGATTTGTTTCCAGAACAGCTCCAAAGAAAGCTGCTGGGGCTGAAGAGATGGCTCAGTGGTTAAGAGCACTGACTGCTCTTCCAGAGGTCCCGAGTTCAAATCCCAGCACCCACATGGTGGCTCACAGCCATCTGTAATGAGATCTGATGCCCTCTTCTGGTATGTCTGAAGACAGCTACAGTGTACTTATATATAACAAATAAACAAACCTTTATTAAAAAAATAATAATAAAAATGAAAGCTGTTGACCCCAGATTATCTCAATTTGTCCAGCATTACAGACTGATCCAGTCAGAACTTCACTTAGGCCTAAACATTTACAGCACCCAGAGATTAGACAGCAAATACCAGATAGCTTTCTTATAGCTTAACCATTTTCCCAATTTCCTGTGAGCCCCCCCCAAAAAAGGAATTCTTCATGTCATTTCAGCAGGAAATAATTACAAAAAGACCATCATCCTATTCCCTTAAGATGAGGTGGATAGTTTTGGTCATTTTATAAGTTATAGATATAATGTCATTTGAGGGGATAGTTACAAGTAGTTATGGTCTTGGACAGGAAAGAAACAAAATAGCTTAGACTCAGAGATTTTTATAGATCCTTTTCTCTATCCTTCTCTTTTAGATAAAAGGAAGGGGTTGAGAAGAAAAAGGGGGAATATAGAATTATCACATAGAAATAATAGAATAAAGAGGTAGATTATTAAATCTATTCTTCAATTTAGAGCTATTCCCAAATAAGATTATTTTTGTTTACATTGATATATATTATTGCTTATTTATAATGTTTGAGGTTTTCATTGTTATAAGTGTTTGTATATTGATACAAAATTTAAGGTTAATTTTGGTCCAACTTAATGCTTGTATATTTTGACTCTTATGTATTATGCCATGCAACTCATTTAAAAGTACAAGGTTTAGTCCCAGTCTTTTTAATAGCTGCTATTGCAAACTAGTAGGGATGGTTAAGAAATACAAGTTACTAGTCAGACAGTCAAACTCATGATCATGTCAAATACTAGTGTAGCTCATCACAGAAATATGCATCCTGGATTGAACAGATAATAGGTAGCTGGCAACATTTGCTTGTTCAGATAAGCTACGAATAGAGAGATGGTCTTCAAAAACCCCAGAGACTCACAGAATATGGCATTAAAAGATATTTTTATTAATTTAAGGCTACTGGCATTGAGACATGTCAGCTCCTGGCAGCACTCCATTCTACTTGGAAGAAAAACCATTTGGAGGTTTCATTTGGGGCAGGCTAGCCACTAGGCAAAGAAAATGCCCTAACTTCATCTGCAGACAGAATGCTGTCCAGAAAGGACAAAGAGACTCAGGGCAGTTAACTGCCAAGCTCTGCCAAGACAGGGCAAACAAGCCCTTCATAATTCTTGCTTCACAAAAGGTGTGTCAGATATTCTGGGCTAGAAGACTGAAAATAGATGTTCCAACATTATAGAGAATATTGGATAGCTGTCCAAACAGCCAACTGTCTGTCATTTTTACTATTTTGGAAGTGCTTACCTGTACTTTCTGCATACTAAGATAATATTTCTTTTTCATGTCTCTGATGGTGTCGAAGACTAGATAGTTACAATTAAGCTTAAGTTGTTTAGGCCTTGAGAAGATATCGTTAGGTCTAAGGAGATGTTTTTAGGATGGTAATACAAGTTAGGATAGAAAATTATTTAGATACAGAACTCTAAATTCATCAAGATAAGATAAATAGAATACTTTCTCCAAATAAAAACAGACTGGACTCTTTTAATGTAACTCTAATCTAATAGTTTTCATAATCGTTCATGATTGTTACTACTGTATTATTATTATTATAAAAGAACCTTTTTATTTAGACAAAAAGGAGGAAATGTAGTGGATTGGTCTGATGCTGCATTCATTGTATTCTAATGCTAAATACTTGCTCCCAAGATCTGGAGGCCACGGAGGAGCAGATCCTCTAGTATACCAGCTAGTGTTATGTAAACCTTGCTACCCAATATAAGTGGTCAGTAAAAGGCTAGAGCCTGTGATTGGGCAGTAAAGGGAGAAAGGTGGGGTTAAGGATCGAGTGAGAGGTCTCAGGAAAGACTAAAAGAAGAAAGGGCACAGAGAATGGAAGAAGCTGCCAGGAGAAGAGATGGACCATGAGCACATGGCCAGGAAAAAACAGCAAGCAACAAGGGACATTGTGGCTGGGAAATAAGTTAGAATAGCTCCAAAGCCTGCCCAATCTAGGCTTATGGGTTATAAATAAAATATCTTCAATGTGTGTCGTTTATGCAGGCTAGCTAGGGTGTTTTATTCCTGTTATAAAGCTGTTAATTTTTTAACTCAAAAATGTTATAATCATGGGGTAAAAAAACTCAGGGGGAAAAAAAAGAAGACATTTCTTATAAAAAACACAAAAAAATATACTATTAAAAAAAATGATAAATTACCTGTACCGGCTGGGTTTGTGTCAACTTGACACAAGCTGGAGTTATCACAGAGAAAGGAGCCTCAGTTGGGGAAATGCCTCCATGAGCTCCAGCTGTAAGGCATTTTCTCAACTAGTGATCAAGGCAAGAGGGCCCAGCCCACTGTGGGTGGTGCCATCCCTGGGCTGGTAGACCTGGGTTCTATAAGAAAGCAGGCTGAGTAAGCCAGAAGGAGCAAGCCAGTAAGTAACATCCCTCCATGGCCTCTGCATCAGCTCCTGCTTCCTGACCTGCGTGAGTTCCAGTCCTCACTTCCTCTGGTGAGGAACAGCAATGTGGAAGTGTAAGCTGAATAAACCCTTTCCTCCCCAACTTGCTTCTTGGTCATGTTTGTGCAGGAATAGAAACCCTGACTAAGATATTATCTAAATACAAATACTTTTTTTTTTATTTTTGATTTGTTGGAACAGGGTTTCTCTATGTAGCCCTCCCTGTATGTCCTAGGACTTCTGTGTGCTTCTGCCTCCCAAGTGCTGGCATTAAAGGTGTAAACGATACTTTTTTTTTAAGCTGGAAAATGATTCCCCCAGGGTCTTTCCCCCTCTCCCCTTCCCCAAGATTTTAAAGATTCTAGGCATTGCCCAGGATGAAAATTATAGACAAATGGATCTATAATTTTCATCCAGTCTAGTCTACATAGCAAGTTTCAGGCCAGCCAGAACTACGTAGTGAAAATCTGTTTGGAGGTGGGATAGTAGGCAAATGCTTCACCACTTAGAGACGTCCCCAACCCTAAAGATTTCTTTTCAATATTCATTTTATTTTACATGTAGGTGTGTGCACATGCAACACATACACACAGTGCCAGCCAAGGTCAGAAGAGAGTACCAGATACCATGAAAACTAAGTAACAGGCAGTCGTGAAGTATCATGTTGGTACTAGGAACCAAGCCTAGTTAGGGTTAGGGTTAGGTCCTCTTCAAAAACAGTTAAGTACTCTTAATTGCTGAGAGTTTTTCTTAAATGCTTCTTTTCAGGCTGGAGAGATGGCCCAGCTGTTATGAGTGCTTGCACAGAACCCAAGTTTGGTTCCCAGCACCCACATCCTAGTGGCTCATAACCTGATATCCAGTTCCAGGGATCAGTCACCCTATTCTGGCCAAGTTTTGCTTCCTCAGATTCCCTCAAATATGTGTGAAGACACACACATACACATACATAATAAGAAAATAAGTCCTTAAATAAAGGAAAACTGCAAGGCACAAATGGAAAAAAAAATCAAGAATAAAAAAAAAAAAACAGGAAATGGCTGTTTTGTGCGTGATGGTACCTCTAACCCAGCATTTTTCAAGATTGAGTTAAGAGGATTTTGAGTTAGAGACCAGCCTGGGCAAAAGAGAGCCTCCTTGTGACAGCCTGAGCTACATAGTATGACCCTGTCTTGAAAGGAAGGAAGGAAAAGAAGAAAGAAATAATAGCTAATGTGTTTGAGACAGGGTCTCACTGTGTAGCCCACACTGTCCTCAAACCCCTAATTTTCATGCCTTAGATTCCCAAGAGCCTGCCTGAGCGACACCAAAAACCCTGTCTCTTAAAATACGCTAAGGGTCTGGAATACAACTCGGTAGAATGTTTGCTTAGCACACAAAAACTCCCAGGTTCCTTCTCTAACACCACATAAACTGGGGGAGAGAATGCCTACCTGTAGCAGTCTTACAACCTAGGAGGTGGACTTGGGAGGGTCAGATACTCATAGTCACCCTTGGTTACATAGCAGGTTCAAGTTTGGGATGCCAGGAGATACATGAGATCCTGTCTCTCCTCTCCCCGCCCCTACCAAAAGGCAATGCTGTGAAAAACTGTGTACAAAAAATATTAACAGATAAACTATTAAAATACACAAACCACCAAAGCTGATTCACAAGAAAATTAAAAATCTAGTGGAGCCTTCTATATAGCTCAGTTTGTAGAGTAGAGGATGGGAAATTTAAAATGTAAATAGACCTCATTAGTTTTTGTAGTCAACAACACATAACCTTGAGTTGGCGGAGCTGAAAGACAAAATATGAAGAACTGCCTTAGGCAGATTGGCCTGCAGCCATATTCTTGAGGAACAGTCTTGACTCAGCCCATTATGGGTAGGACTATTCAGGTAACCTGGACTGCAGATAGAAGGCTAGCAAGCAGATCCATCCAGGTTCCTGCTTGAGTTCTTACCCTAACTTGACATGGCCAAGGAGTAGAAAGCAAATAGAGCCTCAAGTTGTCTTTGCTCAGTGTGTTATCACTGCATCATTAGACTAAACTACAGGGCCTAGTCTATGTAGACGTGACTCCGTAACCAAACAGGAGGATCTCTCATTTGAGGCCAGCCGAAACTACATAAGACCCTGTCACAGAAGAGAAAGCTGAAGGAGGCTAGGAGGCGAAAAATGACACACAGCATTGCAGAGGATATGAGTTCAGTTTCTAGCACCCAAACCAAATGGTTAAAAAAAAAAACTGGACTGAGTGCCGGGGATATGATGCTGTCATCTGGGTCCCACTGACCCCTGCACTCACATGCAGACATGCATGTGCACATGACTTTTAAAACTAAGAAAGAAGTATGCTCTAACCTGTCCTATGGGAACAACATTGTTTTAACCACATAGCCAGTATAAAGTTTACAAGAACTACAGAACATCCCTTGTAAGAAAATAAGACAAACTTCTTTTTTACTTGTTTTGTTTTATGTTTGTTTGTTTGTTTTGGGAGATGGGGTTTCTCTCTGTAGACCTAGCTGTCCTTGAACTTGCTCTGTAGACCATACTGGTCTTGAAAACTCAGAGATCCGTCTGCCTCTTTCTCCCATGTGTTGGGATTAAAGGTCTGTGCCACCAAACAACCAAAGCAAAAATTCTTAAACAAAATAAAACACCAACAAACCAAACCCAGAAGTTTAACAGAACAGATTATACACAATGACAAACTGAGTTGCCCTAATCCTAGCCAGCAAGGAAATACATTTTCTGAAGTAAATGGTACTGGCAAAAATTGTACACTGGGCAGAACAACAACTCAGTGGACACAAAACCAAATTTTAAACAGAAACAGAAAAACTGGCCTTAAAATTGTATGGATTCGCAGAGGACCCTGAATAGCCAAAACAGCCCTCACAGAACACGAAAGCTGAAGGATTCACACTTCCTGGACTCGACCTCCAAGCCACATACAGTGGCACATGCCTGTAAGGCCACAATCTTGGAGCATCAAAGTGGTAAGACTAAGGAATTCTGAGGCAAGCCTGACCTGTTTCAAAGATCAACTAAAAGAAGCATACACCAGTGTTCTGAGATGAACCTGAGTGCTGGGGGGAGCGCTTGCCTGGTGTGCAGGAAAGCCTAGGTTTGAAGGCAGCTCCACAACCCTGGTGTGGAAGTGCCTATAACTCCAACACTCAGCACCTGGAGTAAACATCAAGACCAAGTAAACATCAAGGCTAGCTTTTGCTACATGAAGCCCTGTCTAAAACAGGAAGAAAAAAGGTACAGCAATAAACCTATAGAGCTGTGGTCCGTTGGTTTTTGTTGGTTAAGACAGGGTCTCACCAAAGAGACCAGGCTGATTTTTAAACTTACATTCTTCTGCACCTGCCCAATGCTAGGGTTACAAGCATGTGCCACCACACCTGGCTGGCAAATTGACTTTGGACATGGGAAAGACTCTTTTCTATTGCTATTAGAACAAACCCTGTAATAGGACTAAGGACAAAAGAACAAAATATTAGAAACTCATAGAAGGATCAAAGAAATGTCTGGACAGAGAGGTATATGCCAATAACACTAATATTTGACAGATGGACACAGGAGGATCTTGAGATGGTAGTATACAGGCACTTAAGCAAGCAAAACATCCATAGAAACATAAAATAAAATTTTAAAAACCTCAAAAAAGTATATATATATACATACATACATACTGTCTGAATCTAAACATTTCCTGTAGAGAATGCCCCAGACTAACAATCACTATACACATAACAATTACAATATGTAACATATGTAAAATAATTATATATATATATATATATATATATATATATATATATATAATCCACATGATTATGTGGGTATGCACCTTTAACTTCTGGTAAAGAAAGTAATTTAACAGACAGAAGATCAGGAGCCCTGTTTTGAGGGCTAAACTCACCACTGGATTCCAGAGCCGCTCAGTAGGTCCTCAAAAGAATCCTAGATTGCTTTTACCTAGGTACGAATAGTTGGTAGGTGAGGCCCAATCTCAAACTGACTCCAGGCACTAACAACTGTCAGATAACAACCAAAACCCAGTTTAGGGAAATCTAGATTCTATGCTTTGTTTTGTTTTTTTGAGACAGGGTTTCTCTGTGTGGTCTTGGCTGCCCCGGAACTCACTATGTAAACCAGGCTGGCCTCAAACTCAGATCTGCCTTCCTCTGCTTCCAGAGTGCTGGGATTAAAATGTCTGCCACCACACCCTAGGTAAATCTAGATTCCAAGTAGAAAGATTATTGAAATGTGTGGGAAGGGATGGCCCATTGTGAGGATCCATTGCCATAGGCCAAATGTAAAAATGTGAGAAAGACAAACTAGATAGGCAAGAGCGTGGCTTAGCAAGACCTTGTCTGGCAGGCAAAAAACTATGGTTTTTTGAAAAACAACTCTAGATTAAATTGAAAAAACAATTGTACCAGGGCAAAGTGGCTTACACCTTTAATCCTAGCACCAAGGAGGCTGAGGCAGGTGGATGAGTTCCAGGACAGTCAGAGCTACACAGACACTGCCTCAAAAACAAAACAAAACATAACAAAAAACAAGGAAAACCATTGTATAGAGGAAAATCCATGAGATCCGCAACAGTTTCCTAGACTAGCTACACAAAGTCTTATTCTCCTTCTCTCCCTTCCTCCTCCTCCCCCTCCTTCTCCCCCCCCCCTCTCTCTCTCATGAGTGTGTGTGTGTGTGTGTGTGTGTGTGTGTGTGTGTTTCCTGTACAGGGAAGAATAAATAAGGCTAGAAAGATCTGTGTGTAGGAAAATGGGACCAACCAACAATAGAGGAGACAGTGGACCACATGGGACATCATAGACATTTTGTTTATTCCAAAGACAATGTACTTGCTGGAGTGGCAAAGGGGGGAGGGGATGCTTCCTGACTCAGGATGAGGGTGTGAAAGTGCGGGAACCTGGAGAAGATGTGCTTCCGCTAAAAATGGAATGTCGGTGCGGCAGGTATTTTGACCACATAGTGATTACAAGCAGTTCTGCAAATCATTTATAGGACAAAGACCGGGTATTTAGAGAGGATTCGCCTGACCTTGCTTTGAATAGAATACAGGATATCCTGAAGTAAAATCTAAATCCTATAGGAAGGCAGAGGCAGGAGGATCTCTGAGTTCCAGGCCTGCCTGGTCTACAGCATGAGTTTCAGAACAGCCAGAAACCCTGTCTCAACCCCCCCCCCAAATATATACACAAGCAAATAAATAACCCTATAGAAGAAAGTGGTCTTTGTAGAGATCATTTTTAAGAACGCAAAGGGCCGGGGAGTTTAACAGTCACTCTTCAGATGATAGGACCCAAGTTCACTAGCAGGATGCAGGAAGATCTCTCCAAGAAAGAGCACAGGAGGCATAGAAAGAAATAGGTAGACGCTGGACCGTCAGGTGAACGCCCACCTAGCTCCTGGCATTTTCCGCGTCACCTAAAGAAGCAACAAGCAGCAGCGCCAGGGACAGCAAAAAGGCCTCCGCCATTAGTGCCTGAGAAAACCCGCCGCAAGAAGCCCCGCCCCCGGCGCGCTCCAGTTTCAGCTATGCGCGCTCCCATCGGCCGGGCGCGCTCCTCGGGGCCGCGCGGACCCGTCCCCGGCGTGCGCCGAGCCGCCTGAGGGAGGCGGGTCGGGTCTGCGCCCGCTGGTCCCCAGAGGGTTTCCCGGCCCTCCAGGGCTGAGGGGCTTCAGCCGGGCGGCGGCGGCGCTTGTCGGCCCCGGGGCACCGAGGACTAGGCCGCGGGGCCGCGCCCTAAGGTGAGTTTTCCGGCTCCGCAGCGCGGTGGGCCGGTGGGGGGTCGGCCGGGCGTTTCCCGGGAGGCGCTCTGGCTGTCGCCTGCGACCGCGACGCGTCTGGGCCGCAGTGAGTCGGCACCAGGGGCTTCTGGCCCGCACGACTGCGGCCGGGGAAGGGCGCTGGCGGACCGAGGCCTCCACCCGGCCCAGCCCGGCCCGGGTGAGCGCGGACCTGCAGCTCCCTGGCCGCGGTGCCCGGAACTCGGTACGGAGGCGCCCAGAAACTTCGAGTTAGGAGCTGTCCAGACATCTCTATTTCCAAAGGCGAACGCACTCCAGAAATACGCAATGACTAGTTCGCCGAACGTTTCGTAATTGACTCCACCAGCCTTAACTGCCCTTAACTGATATTTTGGAAAGATGATGTTCACTGTTTTCCTAATTGACTTTTTTTTCCCCCTTCTAGTATCTTCTTTTTTTTCTAAACTCGTGGTAATAAAAGTTTATTGCTAATCAGCAAAAAAAAATGAACGTTAGAGTGGCCTCCAATGTTTGTTCGTATGTAATTTGAGATGAAAAATAGGGGTCTGTTGACTCGGTTTTTTGGGTTTGTTTTGTTGTTGTTATTGTCGTTATCAAGACCCAGGCTGGACTTGAACTTGGGACTCTCACACTCCCAAGTCCGCTGGTATAACAGGCGTGATTCATCTCCTGAGTTGTCTTGATGTTAATGGAGGGAATACTGGTGAGATAACATTGACCTAGTGCTAAGTGCTGGTGAAATACAAAAATCAAAATGTGCTCAGGTTGGAAAGAGCACTTGAGTACGGAGTACTGGGAAGAAGACTGTAGGTAGCAGTTAGTTGAGCACTTACTGTTAAGAAGCGTTATTTACTCTATGTGACCAACTTTTTGTCTATGTGGGTATCTGTGCACCATTTTTGTGCCTGATTCCTGTGGAAGCCAGAAGATGGCATCATCTCCTCTTAAAACTACAGTTAGTAATGATTATGAGCCACCTTAATTGAACCCAGGTTCTCTGGCCGAACAACCGTTGCTCTCAACCAGTGAGCTATATCTCCAGTTCTTTGAGTTTTTAATTCCCTCCCCAACCTTGTGCACCTTATGGAGCGCAAGCCCATGCTTTTTCATAAGCTTTAATGCATCCTCTACCACTGAGTTACACCCTAGTCCTATATGAATACTTTAAGTTAGGTGAGCTCTTATTGTGGAGGACCACACAAATGCCCACTCACCCTAGACGGAGCACCATTGAAGTGTGGACTCCACTGGAGTCCAGCTTTACTCGAATCTATTGGGCTTACTTACGGACCATGGCTTACCCCAAAGCAGCTTCATTGCTGAAGTCTTACCCTAACATGGAGAATGACTTCCTCACCGCTCAGAGATGGAGTTTCCCCACTACCTTTCTTCACTTAACCTTCCACACTCCATAAATCCTAGTACTCAGAAGCCCACCAAGCATAGCTTGTCAGCATTATATTCAGCTGGCTAGGAAGTGAAGGAGGGAAGGCTGGTGGTTTCAGGGGAGGGCCTGATGTCCCTTCCCACCCTCTTGTTCTATGAAGAAATGTCAACAGGCTTGATCTTGAAGTTCTTTTGCAAGTCATAGTTGCTCTGATGAAAGTGGTAATGGCTGTTATGCTTGTAGTACCGCATTCCACAGTAATTCCTGGGAAAGTCAGCTAATGCCTTAGTTAATGCTACTCAGTTTTAAAGAGTGTGTGTAACTGGGCTGTGTGAGTCACATCTTAAATCCCAGCACTCAGAAGGCAGAGGCAGGCAGATTTCTTTCCAGGCCAGCCCAATCTATATAAGACTATCTCAAATAAATAAATAGACTGAGTACTAAGAAATGATGGCAATTATTGATTCTACACTTAGGTTATAGAGTATAATTAGGTAAAAAGTTATTAAACACAGAAGTAAGTGCTGGCAAGTCAAGATAAAAGCCAAGAAGAAAAATATATAAGGTATTTGTGAGAGTTAATAGTGGATTTATCCCCAGCTGAAGAAATAGTGGATTTATTCCCCAGTTACTGTAGGAAAGTTGAGAGTTTACTGGTAAATAGGAATTAGGTGAAGGTTGACTTCTAAAAGAGGGAAAGGTTCATGCAAAGGAAATAGATGTCACAGAGGCTAAGAGGATGGCTTTCAAGAATATAAAGCTCACAGCATCTGAGTATGGAGAACAGAAGAGGACCAGACAAACATGTCACCTTTTTACGTAATGTTCTGAATTTAGGAACAGTCTTTTCCTTCCTCAGAACTATTATAGAGAAAAAAAATGTTACCTCAAGGGTTGAAAGTCTCTTTGCTAGTGCCTGTTATTGTATCCAAGGAAGCACAGTAAAAAAAAACCACTGAAATCACTACTCCATGGCATGCTTAAGGGGACCATATCTAGAAAGTATCTAGAGGTATGTCAAAGAATCCAGAGCCGAGAAAGAGAAACAGACATGGCCAGGGCTATGTACAGTAGATGGAAAAATATAGTAGCACATAGCTAGAGAGCAAGGTGGGGGAGACTGAGGGATCCTGGAGGTCTTCATGGGCCGTATATGCAGCCACAGGACATGTCAATGGAGTCATATGTCCCTTCTGTCCGAGGTCAGGAAAATGATTCCTTTTGGCCTATGGGAACTAGTTTCCCAAGTTCCTGATAAATGCTGGCTTTTAGCTAACTCTCAGAAATTCCCCTATAGCCCTGGTTGAGCTGGGCCTAGACTCAACTTTGGATTCAGTCAGTGGGCCTGTCTTTTTGTGGGTGCAAATGAAATACCTGTTGGACATGATATCTATTATTTTTGTTTTTATTGCATGAAATAGATACATGCAATAGCTGTATAATGATAAATGAAGTAGCTGAAATAATAATTATATGACTATTTCAGCAGTAGTCATAATGATCGTAACAATGAAGGCCAATAGGGTAGCAATTAAGGAAACATACTTTTATTATAACCTACTAATTGCAGCTATGGAAAATGTAAAGAATTATATTAGTTCCCCTGTAATATTGCCCAAAGGATTTGGATCTTATTCTAACAGCAGTTTTTGGGAATCAGAGGGATTTTCAGTAGGGAAGTCCAAAAATCAGATGTATATTTCAGAAAGGTACTCTGACAGCATTGTTTACTGGTTTGGATGAGGATAGGAGTGGGGATGCAGGTCTTTGGAATTGTCATTCCAGACCATCATGGGCTGTATAGAGGGACCTGGTCTCAAGAAAAGAAACAAATTGATGAAAAAGTTTGGAAGCTGCAGAGGCTTATCAATAAAGTGCATTCCTCGGGCAAGCATTAGGACCTGAATTTGAACCACCAGCATCCACATAAAAGCTGTGGTGCTGGTGGACAGCTATAATCTCTACACTGAGGGGATTGAGACAAGTAGATCTCTGGAGTTGACTGCTCTGCCAGTCTAGCTGAATCAGTGAGCCCCAGGTTCCAGGGAGACTACCTAAAAAATAGGGAGGATGGTGTCTGAGGAGGAAACACCTGAAAATGCCCTCTGACCTCCACATGCATGAGTACATACCTGCATATATGCACATAATCACAGTGGGAAAAGAGCTAGGAAGAGACCTGACCTTGGTCTCTGGCCACCACATGTCTGCCTTCATGTGTGTACATAGTACACACACACACAAAACACCCTTAAAAGTTTTTTTAGAAGTGGGGGGCAGGTATAAGGAAACATAGCAGACAGAAAAAGAACCCCTGGAAGCCAAAAAAAAAAAAAAAAAAAAATCCCCTTTTTAAGATGTTATTGGGCTGGAGAGATGACTCAGTGGTTAAGAGCACTAACTGATCTTCCAGAGGTCCTGAGTTCAGTTCCCAGCAACCACATGTCCTCTTGTGTGTCTGAAGACAGCTACAGTGTACTTATATAATAAGTAAATCCTTAAAAAGACATTATTATTATTATTGGTATCTTTGTGGGATTATTTTTAAATGAATGAGTGCTTTGTTCACAATTATACCTGTCTATACACCAGGTGTGCACCAGAAATTAAAGTATAACTCTGAACTAGTGTTATGGACATGGACGGCTGTGAGCTGCCAAGTGGGTGTTCAGAAACTAATCCCAATCCTCTGCAAAAACAAGTTCTCTTCACCACTGAGCAGCCCTCTAGCCTGTCCTTTTATTTCCTTTTGTTTTGTGACAGGGTCTCACTGTGTGGTCCCAGTTGGCCTAGAACTCACAGAGATTGGCCTGCCCCTGCTTCCCCAGAGGGTGAGGTAAAAGGCTTACTTTCTTTTATCTTTGAAATAGGTCTTTCTCAAGGCCCATATTTGTTTTTAGCTATCTAGCTGGAAGTGACCTTGAACACAGATCAACCTTTCTGATTACCTGGTGCTGGGATTGCTGGCAAGTACCACCACACCCTGTTGGGCCTTTTCTTCTGTTCTGTTTTGTTTTATTTTAGATGAAATTATCATGTTGAATTTGGTCAGTTCAAGGTTTTTTTTTTTTTTTTTTTTTTTTTTTTTTTTTTTTTTTTTTTGATACTATTGAAAACTTTAACTTTGTCTCTTTCAACTTTTGCAGTAGCAGAAAGAGAATGAAAGAAGTAGATAATCTTGACAGTATAAAAGAAGAATGGTAAGTTAACTAAGGCATGACTTTGTTAATGCCTTTGTTATTTTCTTTCCTGGTTTTACACATCTATGGCAGAGATAGTAAAGCAGCTGTTAACTTGCTTGGCCACGTCCTTGAATTGGTGATAGTTATACTTTCTAAGGGTGGTTTGTTTTTATCATAGCTGCTTTGAATAGTTGTAGTGTTTGTTCCTTTAACTCTACCTAGAGGTCTTCCTTCTAGAGGCATAATTTCCTTTCATTTGAAGGGATTGAACCCAGGACCTCACATATACGAAGCAGGCACCCTGCCACTGAGCTACATTCCCAGATCTTTTTGTTTATTTGCTTTTTTTTTTTTGAGGCAGGGCATCACTGAATTGTTCCTGTTGGCCTTACACTACTCTGTAGCTCACACATTCGTTGAATTTGCAAATCTTTCCCAGCCTTCTTAGCAGCTGGGGATACAGTGCTAGGCTATGATTGTATTTTTAAAAACTGCTACTGAATAAAATTTGTCATTATTACTACTGCTATTAGTAATAAATAGTATCATCATCATTAGCATGTGTGTATACATACATGTGTTCGTATATAGTGGCGGTCAGAGGACAACTTCATGGAGTCAGTTCCTTCCTTCCATGATTGTATGTATGTGTTCTGGGGACTGAACTGAGACTTACTCAGTAAATATTTTTACTGGCTTAGCCAACTCACTGAACCCCAACTATAATCATTTAGCCTGGTCTTCAGTCCCTGGTATTTTTTCTTTGGCCTCATCTTACCTATTTACAGTGCTTTTCATTGAGCTTTTTTTTTTTTAAGGTTTATTTATTTTATTTATACAAGCACACTGTGTACACTGTTACTGTCTCTCAGATACACCAGAAAAGGGCGTCAGATCTGATTACAGATGGTTGTGAGCCACCATGTGGTTGCTGGGATTTGAACTCAGGACCTCTGGAAAAGCAGTCAGTGCTCTTAACCACTGAGCCATCTCTCCAGAGCCCCGTTCATTGAGTTTTTTATTTGACTTATTAAAGTTTTGGTTGGTGTAGAATGAATTTTAATATAAACATAAAAAGTGAATTAGTCCAGCTGCTGTAGTTCTTTACCTTTACTAGTCCCAAATAGCTACACAGAGATACCAAGATTTATTTTAGTCACCTTAACACCTGGACAGTAAAATTTTAGCTAATCTGATTACTTCCCAGCCATGCTCCCAAGTAATAGTTGCAATTAGGGCTTCCCTTGTCCAGCTGAACTCTTAACTCTTTCTTCCTCCCCATGGCCAATCTTTCTCCTCTCCTCTCCAGTAGATAGTCTCTCTTCTACCCAGCCATTGGGTGATTACAAACTTGAGATTTGATATTCTAAGAATAAATTTAACAAAGGCTTGTCCAAATTGAAAACAGATATGAGGACAGAGAAGCATTTGAATAACACAAAGATAACCTTTACACAGTGCACAAAAATATTGTGCCTATAGGTTGGTTTTCAAGACAGGAGCTCTCTTGCCCTGGAACTTGTTCCGAAGTTCAGACTGGCCTGAAACTCATAGAAATACTCTGGGATTAACAGTGTACGCCATCATTTCCAGCTTTATTGTCTTTTTCATTTAATTTTCATAACCATTTGTGGTGGCATTTACATCTTTGCTTCTTTTTGTAAGACAGTCTCACAATATCCTGGCTATCCTTGAACATATTATGTTCCCAAGGATCACCCTGAAATTCTGATCTTCCTGTCTTTACTATCCAAAGTACTGGGATTATAGTCATGTACCACCATGACAGCTTTGTGTAGTACTGAAGAGTGAACCCAGGGCTTTGTGAATGCTAGGCAAATACTCTACCAACTAAGCTACATCCCAACTTAGTATCTGCATCTTAGAGATAAGAAAACCAAATCATATGAATTTAAGTTTCATAGTGAGAGTTAGTTTTTCTTATTGTAACTAAATAAAGGTATCTAAACATGAACCACAAAGCCTAGACTTTTCGACAATATGATATACTGATTATATTGTATTGATTAAAGAAAAACAATCATTAGTATTGTATAATATTTTACAGTGTAACTATTTCTATGTGAGAAGTATCTCATGTCAATATTTTGGGGAGGTACAATAAAGTAAAAAGAATTTAACTTAAAGCATTACTGTGGGTATGAACCATCTCATCAGCTAGAACATCTACCACTTGTTAATTTGTTGAGCTAGGGTCTCAACTATATCCCTGGTTAGCCTGGAACTCCTTTGTAGACCAGGCTGACCTGGAACTCACAGAAACCTGCTTGTCTTTGAGTTGAGTGCCGGGATTCACTATCACTTCCCTGCATGCCTGGGTAATGGGGATCAAACTCAGGTCCTTGTGAGTGAGCCATATCCAACTTAGCTATATCCCCAACCCTGAGTACCAACATCTTAATACAAGATTGATGACTGTTTAAGAGACTGTCTGACATAGTGATAAGAGCAAAAGCCTTGCATAAGCAAATTACTTAGCTTTTTCTTCATTTATTAAGATTGAAATAATACTTTCTAGAGTCATTGTGATGCTTTGAATGAGTTATCACATGTAAATCACTTAGAATAGATGTTTATTGAGTATCATAGTTAGAAACACAATGAGAGGTAGATTAGCAGCTGGATGAGTAAGTATATCTATTACAGTTCCTATCAGTGAGAGGTACAACATGTTGATATTTTATCACTTCTTACAAATACTGTGCCTAACTTCCAAAAGCTCAGAATCCATTTCTTGTTTTTTAATTTGCACAATGTTTTAAAATTTATCTATTTATTTAATCTATATGAGTGCACTGTAGTATCTTCAGATACACCAGAAGAGGACATCAGATTCCATTAGAAATGGTTGTGAGCCACCATGTGGTTGCTGGGACTTGAACTCAGGACCTCTGGAAGAGCAGTCAATGCTCTTAACCGCTGAGCATCTCTCCAGCCCTCAGGATTCATTTCTTACAAGTAAAATCCTAGACAATATATTTTATAAGATGAACTACAAATTCAAAATAAATACCAACAAAAAGCCAAGTAGAATGGCCATGTTTATAATTCCAGTATTCAGACAGGAGAGTAAATTCAAGGCAGGCATTGTTATACAGAGTTTGAGTCTAGCCTAGGCTACATGAAGTCAGTTTGAAAAGACAAATAGAAAAGAAAGTGGGCTATTGAAGTGATCATTAGTGGAGACTATATCCTTATGAGCGTGTAAAGATAAAGTGCCTTGCCTGAAGTGGTCTTGGTGGGGACAGAGTGTCATGTCCCTGGGACAGGGCCCAGGTGTGAGCCTCCATGAGTGTCGATGACTACTTTGGGTATAAGGCTTGTTTATATAATGATGTATTTCACATTTCTCTGAGGAACTTCCACTCTGTTAACGCTGCTGACTCCATGATAATCAGAAACAGCAAGAGTCCTGAAGTCAAAGGTGTGGCTAATGTTTTAGCAAAATAGTAAATGCTGGGACCTTCAGGACATCTGTTAAGGCTGTGGGGGGGAGGGAACAAGTTTGAAAATCTTTAATTTCTTAGCTATTCAAAAATATAAGGATGCAATATGGATTATGAAGAACATCACAAATCTAAAGAAACAAGTAACTACACTATGAGTCAGCTTGTCGGAAAGATACAAAGACAGGCAGAGACAAATGCAGGCAAGTTCCTAAATTCAAGATCAGCCTGGGACGCTAGGACCAGGCCCAGGTGTGGTAAAAAATGGTAATTTCAGGGCAGGGTCCGACCCTGCTATTTCAACCTCTGCTTAACTGAGGCAGGCAGCTCTCTGAATTCTCTTGCAAGGTTAAGAAAAAGCAAGGTTAAAAAAAAGAAAAGAAAAACATGGTTACTATGTCCTAAGAATCAAAGAATTAGGGTCAGTGGATGCTGATTCTTAAGAGGATCAGAAGGGAACCTGGAATAAATAACTGAATTGATATGCAAATTAAAAACTGGGCTTTTGGCGAGCAGGAGATAAGATAGCAGAAAACAATTACAGATTTTAGAATTTTTCTTTAGGGAGAGCTGAGCTATCTGGAAATGTCTGGAGAGCAAAAGCAGCTCTTCAGTAATTTTTTCTAATAGGATTTCTGACTTGGTCAGAAAATCTAAGAAATTTTTATTGCAGCTTTTCTGACTTTGGTTAGAAAACCATAAGCTATCCAGATAGTTTTTTACAGCAATTTTTACTAACAGAGAGTGACAGAGAGCTGTCTCAATGAGATTAGAGATTTTTTTTTAGAATAGCAAGAAAAAACTCCCCTTTTTTTTTTCCCTACTCCCAGACAGACACCCCTTCTCTCAGAACCCCTTTCCATGCTGAAGCTAGTCCTTGGCAATAAAGAATATTTGCTAGTTTCAGCATCAAAAAGTACATAGTAACTGTTTAAAGTCATTAGAAACTGAGCACAGTGCCACAAGTCTGTAGGTAGTTCCAGGATCTTGGGAAAGTGAATGAAGACTGCTTGAGCTCAGGAGTTTGAGACCAACTGTGGCAAAATGTAAGACCCAAATTGAGTCTTATCTATTTGAAGCTCCCATGAATGAGATGAGAGATCAGGGATTGATGCAAAAGCAAGAGGTTTATTAGTCCAGTGCACTGGGGTGGCCTACATCCAGAGGAGAGGCGACCCCCAAAAGGGTGTTACAAGCAGTTTTTATATTTTTTAGGGGTACAGGTTACTTCAGCAAGGTTATAATTTAGATTCATTGGCTAAGCATATTGGCCTTTAAATCCATTGACTAGCAAGCATGTGACAGGCCTTGGGACCAGAGGGTCAGGTGACTATCAGTCAGTACATTCTGCAGTTTTACTGGAGTGTTCCTGCTCCTCCCAAGAACTGTGGGTGGAGAATGGAACTTGGACTAGCCTTGACCTGAGGCGCTGGGTGGAGGGCTGGCAAAAGCCCCTAGGGTCCTTCATTAATAATGAAAGAGAGACAGACAAACTGGGGACTTGAGGGTTGATTTTTTTAAAAAAAGCTATTTTGAACCCTTCAGAAATAACATACTTTTGACTGGGCATATGTATTAATTGTTAGGGTTCTTGCTTGGTATTCATTAGGCTCTGCATTCAGTGCCCAGTACCATATAAGCCCAGCATTGGTAGATGGTGGTAATAGTACTTCAAGGTTATCCTTGGCTACATAGAGAGTTTGAGGCCAGTCTAGGATGTATAAGACCCTGTTTATAAAGATATTGTTGGTTATTTTGGCACTTTTAAGTGGAGATTTGTTAACAAATGTTACTTTCTACTGAGATCTTTTTTTAAAATGTGTTTTTCAAAGATTTAATTATGTATCTGTAGGAATATTGCAAGTGGTGCCTTCAGGGGACAGAATGGAACATGGCATCTGCTGAAGCTTTATAATAGTTGTGAGCTGCCACATGTAGGTGCTGGGAACCAAGCCTGCTTCTTTATAAAAGCAGTATATACTCTTAACCTTGGAGCCATCTTTCTAACCTCCTATTGACCTCTCTAAGAAACATTCTTTTTTAGATTCTGAGGTAAATGTGATAGCTCCCTTGTTTGTTGCCAAGAATGACAGCCTGACTTTGATCCTGGTTACAGGTGGTAGAAAGAGTCAACCAATTCCCATAATGGTCACTAGTTGTTCTCCAACTTCCACAAGTGCTTCACTTGAACCCATATACACACACTCATGCACATAAATGATGTAATGATGAACATCTAGTTGGGGGGGCTTTTAAATTAATTTTTAAGTTACTAAGTAATGGGTTTATGATGGCATTTTCGTGTGTGTGTGTGTGTGTGTGTGTGTGTGTGTGTGTGTGTGTGTGTGTGTGTGTGTGTGTGTATAACTCTACTTTGTTATCATTTGTGCATGGTCTGCTAGATATCCTAAAATACAAAAGATACTGTACACAGCAAAAAGCCTTCCCCAAAGATTTATTAACTTAGAGGTAACAACACTTTTTTTTTAAGGGTTTGTGAAACAGGATCTCCTGACAATCAACCCCTCAATGATAATCAACAAAAGGACTGTGAATATTTTGTTGACAGCCTTTTTGAGGAAGCAGAGAAGGCTGGTGCCAAATGCTTGTCCCCCACTGAACAGAAGAAACAGGTAAACATCTGTTACTTATTAGCCTCTAGGAGGATCCCTAATGTCAAACTGCTTTTGTAATAGGAAAGCTCTGTTTTACCATTTTCATTATGTTAAATTCTCACAGGTGCCAGAACTGCAATGGTAGGTAAAGTTGTTGGCACCTGAGCAGGAATCAAAGCAGTCAACAAACTGACTTACAATTATTGTATTACTTGCTTGAATTTACAAACCAAGTAAATGTTACTTTGAGTTAAGAATATCTGTGATGAGTTAAGGATGTAGCTCAGCTGGTAAAATGCTTACATGATGAACACAAAGCTTTGACTTCAGTCAGTGCCAGCACAGCATAGCCGTTATAAGGTAATCTGCATCTGTGATTCCCACACTCGGGAAACGGAGAGTCAGGAGAACTGCAAGTAACAAGTTGTCCTCAGCTATGTAATAAGTTCAAGGCTAGAATACTCAGGATGGAAGGTAGCTAGGGAGATGACTGGTAGTGATTGCCATGCAGACCCAAGCACAGGGACCTGGATTTGGACTTCCAGTGGCTACATAAAAGCCACAGGACTCATGTTCGGGCCTGGAAAGGCAGAGACACAGGGGTTCCTTTTGTCTTGGTGGCCAGTCATCTAGCTGAATTAGTGAACTCCAGGTTCAGTAAGAGAACCTGTCTCACAAAATAGAGTGAGGAGTGGTGAGAGATGGCTCACTGAGTAAGGACACCTGCCACCAGCCCAACAACCTGAAACACACACACACACACACACATATTCTAAATGTTTTGTTTTAGATTTATTTTACAGGTTTGGGTGTTTCCTATGAATGTGCACATGCGTGTCTACTGCTCACAGAGAGTATCAGTTATCTAGGGACTAAAGTTATGGATGTGCAGGTACCAGGAACCAAACCAGGTCTGCTCCCAAAATCAACAAGTGCTCCTAACTGCTAAGCCTGATTTTTTTTTTTTTAATGTTAAAAAGATAGCAGTTGAAGAAGTCACTGACTTCAACTTCTGGCCTCCACATGCACACATGTATATGTTCTCATTAGACTTGGCAGGTGTTTTCAAAGACTAATTAAGTAGGAAAATAACTTATGGTACTTGTTACAAATGCAAATATTTTACTTAATCAACTTTTAATTAAAACAAGAACTTAAGGAAATTGCTCTCATGCACTTGACAGCTTTTCAAACTTATAGTATTTCCCCATGAGGTTAGTGTTATTTTAATAAGTATAATATGTATTATATATGGACATCTATTAGTGTTTAGATTCACATGGCTTAGGGAACCACTATTCTCCAAATAACTGATTTATATGTTATTATAAAGTCATACATGAGCTCGGTGTGGTGGCAACACAGAGCTTGGCCTAAGGTAGAGTTCAAGAGTATCTTAGAGTTCAAGGCCAATTTAAGCTATCTAGTGAGCTTAAGGTCAGCCTAGGCTACTTGTGTCAAGGGGAAAAAACATATATGAGTAAAAATTCTAACATACATACCACAAAGATGAAGAGTGAGTTTCAGATTTCACATTTAGATTCTCAACTAACTTTGAGATATTACCACTTATTAAACCTTGATGAACTGTCTATATCTAGGAAACATTTTAAAAATAACTTTGTAACTGCATACCTATATAAGGTTTGATTTTTTTTTTAATCTTTTTCAATTATAATAGTACCAATTATAAGAATCCAACTGGCTTTTTAAAGACTGACATTGAAAGAGTATGTGAAAAAACTCCTTCTACATTTTTTTAAAGAGGATTGGCCTCTTTTTTTAAAAGATTGTTTATTATTTATTTATTTATTTATTTATTTATTTATTTATTTAATGTATGTGAGTACACTGTCGCTGTCTTCAGACACACCAGAAGAGGGCATTAGATCCCATTACAGATGGTTGTGAGCCACCATGTGGTTGCTGGGAATTGAACTCAGGACCTCTGGAAGAGCAGCCAGTGCTCTTAACCACTGAGCCATCTCTCCAGTCCTAATTTTTTTTTTTTTAAACGGGAAGTGTCTAGCCAAAGCTAGCTTTGAAGCTATTCTGATCCTCCTTGTATCTACCTCCTGTGCACAGGGATTACAAGTATATGCCAGTATGTTTGGATTTATGCAGAGCTGGGAACCACACCTAGGCAATCACACTACAGACTGTGCTGCATTTCCAGGCCTTTTTAAAACTAAGTTTTATCAAAGTAAAAGTAAGGGACTGGCAAGATAGCTTAGAGGGTTGGGATGCTTGAAGCCAAACCAGATTATCTTGAGTTCAGACCCCCCATATGCTAGGAATGGATTGACTCCCACAAATTGTACTCTGACTTCTTTATTTGCTGCCAACCCTTATGACATGAGTTTAATTTCAGGGACTCATATGTTTGATTATTCTCTATGGTCAGGAGAATGGTCTGCAATAGCTATAGCAAGCATAAGAATATAAGTAGCAAGTAGCAGGCTGGAGAGGTGTCTCAGTGGTTAAGAGCACTGGCTGCTCTTCAGAGGGTGTGGGTTCAATTCCCAGCACACCTGTGGTGGCTCACAACCTTTTGTGACTCCAGTTCCTGAGGATCTGATACCCTCTTCTGGCACTGCACTCAAATGGTACACAGACATCTATGCAGGCAAAATGATTATATATATAACAATCTGGAAAACAACAGTGTAGGGAAAAGTTCAGAAGACTTATTGCTATCACCTTTACTTAATGCATTCCTTTCTGTACTGCCTTGTAGGTAGATGTAAATATAAAATTGTGGAAAAATGGATTCACTGTCAATGATGATTTTAGAAGTTACTCTGATGGTGCAAGTCAGCAGTTTCTGAATTCCATCAAAAAGGGGTAAGCAGGTTAAAGTAGAAGGGTATTTTAAATATGTTTCCAATGAAAATAAATTTATAATAATGACTGTGCCCCTTTACACATCACAGACATACTGTTTCTCTGTAAGTTATCTCCTCCCTTTTCTGAGGGAGGGTAGCAGGAGAGTTGGGTATGTTTGTTTGTGTTGTTTAAACAACAGCTGGAGCTGGAGAGGTGGCTCAGAGGTTAAGGGTATTTGCTGCTCTCTTTGAGAGCTGGGGTGGGGGTGGGTGTCCTATGTCCTCTTCCAGCCTCCTAAGGGCGTCTGTTCTCACATGCATATACCTACACACAGACATAAACAATGCAAAATCTTTCAACCACAGTTTCATGTAATCCCAACTAGCCTTGAAATCCAAGTTATAAACTACCACATTTGGCTTAAATTGATCCTTCTTCTTCTTCCTTTCTCTCCCTCTTTCCCTCAGCCCTTCCTCCTACCTTCTCTTTCTTTCTCTCTTCATGCTGGCCTTGATTCAAAGTATTTTAAAGCATTAAGAAAAACTCGAAAGTTACAAATAATTGTAATTCTCAGGAATAGCTGCCATTAACATCTTTGTTGAATTTTCACTCCTGTGAAGTGAAATTTTTTTCATTTTGTATGTATGGATATTTGCCTGCATGTATTTCTATGCACCATGTGCATGCTTAGTGCCTTTGGAAGCCAGAAGAGGATATCTGATCCTCTGGAGCTTCAGATGGTTGTGAGTCACCATGTAGGTGCTGGGAATTGAACACAGGTTCAATTAGTGCTCTTAACCTCTGAACCACTTCTCCAGCCGGTGCATTGACTTATAATGTGATTTTTTTTTTTAATAAACCAGTTTTTACTTTTCCATCCTGAGCTCTTTTGAATATATCTATACAATTCCACAATGATAACTTCACACACACACACACAATTTTTCTTGGCAATTGAGGCTACTTAACTATTACTATAATAAGTTTCTTAACTGGGGTGGAGATGACTCAGCTGTTCAGAGCACTTGCTCTGTACCATGAGGGCCTAATGAACATTGTCTCATGCACCTGTAACCCTAGGTTCATGGAGAGACCCTGCCTCAAACGAATAAGACAAAGTAATAAAACACCTAATGTCCTCCTCTGGCTTTCATGCAATTATTCATTTGTAGAGGTATTCATTTCACTTCATTATAAATTCAATTATTTCATTGTAGAGGTATTGTATATCTCATCTATATTTCTTGTTTCATGTGTTCCAGAGATGAAACTCAGGTGATCAGGCCTAGTAGCAAGTACCTTTACCAACCCTATTTATTTTTACAAGGGTCTCTTGTAGTCCAAGCTGACCTCCATCTTGCCATAATTAAAGATAATCTTGAACTTCTGATCCTCCTGCTTCTGTGTCCTAAGTGCCTAGGTTCTAGCGTGCACCATCATGCCTCTTGTATGTGGTGCTAGAGATTAAACTCAAGACCTGCACATACTAAGCAAGTGCTCCAGCCAAGCTACCTCCTCAGTTCCTATATTATACTTCTATAAATCATGTAGTTATTTTGACATGTAGATGTATTTCATAGAAAGGGAAAACAAGAACTTTATTGTTTCATTTTCTTTCACAGAGAATTACCCTCAGAATTGCGGGGAGTTTATGATAAAGATGAGGTGGATGTTAAAGTTGAAGATAAAAAAAATGAAGTATGTATGTCTACAAAGCCTGTGTTCCAGCCCTTCTCAGGACAGGGCCACAGACTAGGAAGGTAAGCCTGGCTAGTCTGTCCTTTCCATGACAAACACTCTCATTATTCTGACCATACAGAGCTTGATATTTCTCCTTCTAGAATGGATCTTTTTTCTGGTGCTGGGGGTCAAACCTAGGGCCCACATGCATGTGAAGTAAAGAACTTACTACTGAAATACATCTTCAGTTTGTAGAAGTTATGTCTGGCTTTTTCTCCCAGCCCCATGCTCCCAGAAATAATACTCAAACTCAAATATAGTTACAGATACCTTGGCCATAAAGCTAGGCTCTTCTCTGACTAGCTTATAACGTAAGATAACCCATTTATTCTGCTCTAAATTCTGCCATGGGGCTGATAACCTGTGCTCAGGTACCATGCATCTGTCTTGTCACATCTCCTTGGGTGACTCTCCCATCTGGCACTATCCCAGAATCTTTTCTGCCTCCTAAATGTTCCACCTCCTATTTCCTAAACTGTAGGCCAACAGATTTATTATTGACAGGTACCACATCTGTACATACACAAGATACTCTTTCTATACCAATTCCCAAGTGAGATTGTTATTTTTTTTAAGGTTTTTTTTTTTTTTTAAAGATTTATTTATTTTATGTGAGTATACTCTTCAAACACACCAGAAGAGGGCATCGGATCCCATTACAGATGGTTGTGAGCCACCATGTGGTTGCTGGGAATTGAATTCAGGACCTCTGGAGGAGCAGTCAGTGCTCTTATCCACTGAGCCATCTCTGCAGCCCTTTTTTTAAAGGTTAATTTTGGTTTTTAGTTGGCTTTGTTTGTTTTAGGCAGGGTCTTTATGTATGGCTTTGAACTTCTGATCCTCATGCCTTTGCCTCCTATGATGTCTGACACATAATCAGTGTTATGGGGTATTATAGGTTGAAACAAAGATTTGTCAACTGAGTCCCTTTATTAATTTTTATAAGGATTCCTGAGGCCTGTTTTCCTTAGTGAACACTAATATAAGACAGAACTAATCCTTGGCATCAGATCAAAAGTTCCTACTGAGGACAACAATTAAATAATTTTTCTCTCTCTAGTTCATACCACTAGAGCTCCTCTGCTAACTTTCTAGTAGTAAAGTTCTGCTTTTTCCTCTGGCAAAAGACTTATTATAGTTTCCAGTGCCCAAATACTTTGTTCTATAGTCGCTGTTTGAATTTTAAAATAATAAACATATGAATACACCTGGTAAAGTATTACTGTCAAAGATAAGCCCAAGACAGAACATACAGTGATTAGATATGAGGCCACTTTGCGTTTTATGGGAATGTATGTGCAGTTTTAGCTTTACATATAGAAAGTTCTAGGTGTACCTTTCAAAATACTTTGCTCTCTTTTCTTTGACAACTCAGGCTAACCTCTACAGAGTACTTCTAATTTCTTTTAGAGATCCTGTGCCCCAGCTAATGATAGTTTACATGTCATTCTATAAGCTTACAGATGGATTACATGTGCATTGTTTCCTTTTATTAATAAAGCATTATAGCTTGTGATCACAACTAACATTTATTACTGAGGGAGTATAAATGTGACTTATAAAAACTATTCCTAAATTGAGCATGATGTATAGTTTTTATAATAATGAGAAAATAGGTGTCTGACTTTGTTGTTTGTATCTTCTTAGTGCTACACCAAGAATCGTTTCCAAAGCAAAGAGTATTGAAGTTGACGATAAAAGCACTTCGTCTGCTATTTCACTGAACAACTTGGAGCCCATTACCAGGATCCAGATCTGGCTAGCCAATGGGGAAAGGACTATCCAAAGATTCAACATTTCTCATAGGTCAGTTCTTTGTTTCTGTACTTGTTTAATTTGTTTTCCAATTTTAAATTTCATTTTTTTTTTTAGTTAGACAAAGCTGACTTTTGAGAACCAAGTAAAGCTTTTAATAAATAACTCTCTAAATGTAGTGTGTCAATGCAACATAAGATTCTTAGACTCCATTATTTTTAGTTTTTCTTTGGTATCATGTTTTAGATGTTGATTCTATATTGTAGTTTCTGTTTTGTAGCTATTTCTTCTGACTCTTTATTGCTGGATACCTCACGTGCATTGGGCCTATAGCCCTCATGTGGGGCAAGTGTATCTTGCTACCAAACATAACTGGTAAGGTTGAGTGATCCCAAACCCATGGAACTCAGAATTGAGTGAGTAGGCTTGGGGCAAGCTCCCTGCCAAAACCTGCTGAGGAATGTGGAAAACGTGGCACCCCCACTGAGAGGGCCATAACAATCAGTCAAGTAGGAAAACACCTGAAGTCCTTCCCCTTGCAAATAGAGCATCACAAACCACCTCCTACTCCTCATCATTTAAAGTCCTTATCCACATGGAATGGCATGCACAAATCATTTCACTGAGAATCGTCTAAGAGTGGCTATTTTACTGAGCTGTAACACTTTGGGAAAGTTCTCTCCCAAACCATTCATCCCGAGACCTGCCTGGCAGGCTGGGCTCACACCCCTTCCATCCCTGCTGCTCTCACTGCCACTACCCACCTGCTGCCTGTTGCAGCTGCCCAGCCCTGCCACTGGCTGGCATTGGCGATGCCACAGTAGCAGCGGAGACCTGGGACCCCAGCTACCTGCCCTGTGTAGCCTTCCCTTCTGAGAACTGTAATACTTTGGCAGTTTTCAGCCATACCAAAGGTCCACAGAACTCCTGGTCTTGCAGAGGACAGCACCGTACCAGTGATCTACAGCTCCAGCCTAGTTCTTTTTGTCTACGGTAGTCTACCATATATAAATAATTGTTTATCTATTGTATTTTTATTAGCAATAGTCCAAGTGTTAAGGTTTTTTTATTTTTTAAGATTTATTTATTTATTATAAGTACACTGTTGCTATCTTCAGACACACCAGAAGAGGGCATCAGATCTCATTACAGATGTTGTGAGCCACCATGTGGTTGCTGGGATCTGAACTCAGGACCTCTGGAAGAGCAGCCAGTGCTCTTAACTGCTGAGCTATCTCTCCAGCCCCCCTAAGTTTAAGTTTTTATGCAGATGTGTTAGTCTTCCTGTTGCTGCACAGTATAGTCACAAAACTCCCAAAAAATCATGATACTGAGTTTTGAAAAGTTATAGAATAGGGTGGGTTGTGGTGGTGCAGGCCTTCAATGCCATGGCTTGGGAGGCAGAGACAATGGCTCTCCATGAATTAGGCCAGTTTGGTCAACATACTGAGATCTAAGCCAGCCAAGGCTGAACAGCTGAGACCCTGTCTCAATAAAGAAAAAAAAATTAAAGTTCACTATAATTGTATTTATACTGTTAGAAGAAAGAAAGAACTTGTTTTAAGGTTTTTTTTTTTTCTGTGTTTCCTGGTATGGCCTGTGGAACTCAGCTGGGCTCCTTGGCAGGTCATCTGAAGGCACTCTGCAGGTCACCAACTCTAGACCTGTACCTTCTGTCTCCCTCTTTGTTAGAACAAAAGAAGGAGCTGGCTCTGTCCTCATAGCCAAGGAGCAAGAATTCACTTGTGTTACTCACTGTTACACTACATTGGCCAGAGCATGACAGCTGGCAGTGTTGTGTCTGTTTGTACAGAAGTCTGTCTCTCCCTTCCCGTGCTTTATAAATCAGATCCTATATCTGTTCTGGACTCTGTTCTGAATTCATGGGTCCATTTTCCTTTCTGCCAGCTCCTTGTTGTTCCCTAACACCCAACACCCAACATTAGGGATCAAATCCAGGGCTTTATTCATGACACATTCCTAGCACATTTACTTATTAGTTACCAAGAAGACTATAAAATGGCGTCTTAGTTTTGATCAGCGGTATGTGCAGTCTCCCTAAGCACACAGAGTTGAACATAACTTTAAACATTCAAACTGACATTCATGACTGCAGTGATTATGGGCTGAGGATATAGCTCAGTTGGTAGAGTGCACACAGACACATGCGCATCAGATGTTTAGAACCCACAACTTGTACTCTGAGTGATAGGAATTCTTGGCTAGCATATATGAGCCTCTGGGCTCATTCACAAAGGATAGGGGGCTTGGCATGTAGCTGTGTAGCTCAGATGGTAAAGTACCTGCCTAGGATGAGTGAAGCCCTGGGTTTGATCCCCAGCACCACATAAACTGGGTATGGTGTCACATCCTGTAAACTCAGCACCAGCCTGTAATCCCAACACTCCTTTTAAAGCAACAACAAATAACTAGTTGTATCATATAAAACTTTTTCTAGTCTTTACTTTAACAAATTGAAATAGTTATTCAAGTTTAGTTTGGGATTTTCACAAATTTATGGTTTGTGCTGCTTTGCAGGGTGAGCCACATCAAAGACTTCATTGAAAAATACCAAGGATCTCAGAGAAGCCCTCCCTTTGCCCTGGCAACAGCTCTTCCTTTCCTCAGATTTCTGGATGAGACGCTCACATTGGAAGAAGCCGATCTGCAGAATGCTGTAATCATTCAGAGACTCCAAAAAACTGCTGAGCCTTTTAGAAAACTCTGACAGTTTCTATTTTTGAGAGACTGAGAGAAATGATGGTTGCAAGGAGACATGCTGAAGTGGGAGGCAGAAGTCAGTGTGACTAAACTTGTGGTTTGGGGGCTTCCTAATCCCTTCTGAGGGAGTTCAGTCATCACAAGCTAGGAGAGTGATGTGACTGTCAATCAGAGTCTGCACTTTTCTCAACAGGCTATTCAGAGAAAAATACCTATTTTCAATACTAGTTAACCAATGTGATATATAAAATAGCTGTATCATTAATCTTAATGTAGTCCTAATTAGCAGAATATTCAATTAGCTAAATCAGCATCAGCATTCAAATATTTTTTTGAAACAACAGATATTTATATAAATGTTAGCTAACTCAGTTTTTAAATAGCAATACATTAAAATATTATACATGACATATCAAAAGCATCAATGTAATTATTATATTGCCTGTGCTTCCTCCTCAGAGCTTTTCAGTTTTTACTCTGATAGCAAGAGATACTCAAATATTCATTTGGCAACAGTATCTAAGATGTATACTCCTTAAATTTGTAATGTAAAAGCACACACAAAAAATTCTTCAAAGCCAGGTGGTGGTGGCAGAACAAACCTTTAATCTCAGCACTTTGGAAGCAGAGGCAGGAGGCTCTCTGAGTTCAAGCACAGCCTGTCCTATAGAGCTAACTTCCAGGGTTATACAGAGAAACTGTCTTTAAAAAAACCCTCAAAGTTTTCAAATATTTACTTATTTAAAAGTAACTTTGAAACTGCCCGCAGCGGTGTGTGCCCTATAGCTCCAGCTCCCACCACTTGGAGAGGGAGGATGACTTGAGCCCAGGGGCTTGTCAGCCTGAGCAACATTGCAAAACCCTGTGTCTTGATAGTAACAACTTTCACACCCCAAGAGATGGCTCAGCAGTCAATTTCCAGCACACACGGCGTTGCACAACCATCTGAAACTTCTGCTCCAAGATAGTCAACTCCCTCGTCTGACCTCTGTGGGCACTGCCCTCAAGTTATACATAGACATACATGCAGACAAAACATTATGCTTATTAAATTTTTTAAAATGAGTGGAAAGATTTATCTAGAAAGGTAGCGTTGTATTTCCTTTTCTCCAAAGGTGTCATGTCTGACTTCATGAAGACGAGGATTCTCACCTGTCTCTCCATTCACTGTGTTACAGCATCACATAGCTTATAGTCTCTAGAAGACAACACTTTTTATTTGTGGGAATGAAAAGGAAACATGTAACTATATAATTAGAGTCATTCCCAAAGGGCCAGTACCTGGCCAAAAATGGGAATTCACATTGGTCATAAGCACTTGAAAGGCTGAGGCAGGAGGGTTACCTTAAGGTCAAGGCCAGCTTGAGCTACAGAATGAGTCTGTTAAATCAACAAAGTCTATTCCTGCCCCTGTCCCAAGCATTGTGCTTCACTGACTGAGATGGGTGACAACGGCACTTGGAATCTTGAATAGCTCATAGGTGTTTAGTGTAAATGCAGAAATTCTCTACTAGGCCCGAGTTCACCTGTGTGCTTCACCATGGACAGTGGATGGCTCCACCGAGGTAGTCAGCTTTATCCTCTTCCCAAGCTTACTCAGGCTGTCCCTTTTTAAGCTAAACTACTGGCATAACCTGCACCTTGCCTCCCATCCACAGGTGAGGCAGGGCTCAAAAGTGTGAATGAGGTTTTAAGTGAGACTCAGGAATAATGAGGGAGCCGGGAGCCTGTGTGCATACTAGATGTCCTTTCTTTCAGCCCCCAGACTTCCAGACGCCAGACTTGTGTGTGTTGGGTGGGCAGTGTGGAATAGAGAATGGAGGAGAACATCTTTACCTAGGAAATTAACAGGTATATAATAGAAAATTAAATATTTGTCGATAACGTTTACACAACACTATCAGAGCCCTTTTTAGCAATATAAATAATTAAGAAAAAAGGGGGATAGTAAAATCAATAGTTTTATTTTTAAGATATAGGCAAAAACTTTTGATTGTTAATATGTTCAGGAATCTCTTAGGAAATGTTTCATATAGGCCTATCCTGAAACCTTTCTATTTATATAATTATAATTGATAAATGGTTCTCTGTATTTTTATGAGGAGCTTCTCACAAGCGTGCTCTTGTGCATCTACAAATAAAGCCTCCAGTCTCTAATTAACCAGAAGGTACAGTGGGGGTTTCTTGTGTGTCCATGTAGAATACATGCCAGGGAGATGTCCCAGTAGAAAGAACAGTCATCAGCAATAACTTGCATTTTTTAAACTGTGAAAATGTTAGTGTAAATAATATTCTCAGAGATTTCCTTAAAGATAATCATCTGATAAGCCTTTTTACTTGAAAATTCTAAAGTTGTAGAGTTGCTAATATATAGACTATTTATTTTGAAAGAATAAATTGCCAAGGGAAGCAAAACGTAAAGTGAACATCTCAGGAGAATAGTTTGACCCAAGTCATGGCTCCAGAATTGTCAGTGTCAGCTGTCTTACTGTGCAGGTGAGATACACATTGAAATGCATGTCTGACTGTACACATGATAATGGCTAGTTAGATTACTATGCACTATCAAAGCTAGAATAATCTTACTTTATTATGACTCATTCAGCACACCTCATGATGTTTCCATTCATTGACAAGTAGTACTATGTATTTATTTTAGTGCCTTAATATATTTTTGATGTATGTTCCTAATGGTAAACTGAACTGTCTCTTAAAATGCTGCTCACTGAAAGGATCTGTTAAGTAATTTACACTTGTTATACAGCAGTGACATGTGAATGCTTTTGTCGTCTTTTTATTTGGCCAAGTCCTACAGTTTGAGAATCAATGATTATTTGATCTAATGATTATTAGATGCCTTTTTCTTAGCCAATGTTGTCTTCATTTCATACTCAGAAATGTGGAAAGGTGATGCTTTAGTAGCTGTCTAATGTTTGTTATTTATTCTTATGACCTAGCATGGAGGCTTATGTATAGTGTTTACTCCCGTGTACTTCTCTGCTCAGAACAAACCACTTCAGTAAAAAGATACTCAGTACACTGGATCCTCAGTCAGAAGTGGCTTACTTATTACATTTATATTTAGCTCTTTGCTGTTTGTTTTAAATTGTTTTGGCGCAGACAATTCATACTCATTATAGAAAATTATGTAATACAGATATTCTGAAGATAATCTCAGTATGAATTGACTTGATATCTAATGTACTTGACTATATTTATTATTCAACCACAATAGAGTTTTGGAAATTTGCATGTCCTTGAAAAGGAATTCCATCTGGGCAGTGGTATATATGCCTTTAATCCCAGAGCTTGGAGACAATAGTTCTCTGTATTAAAGGTTAGCCTGGTCTACAGATCAAGTTCCAGGATAGCCAGGGCTACACTGGGAAACCCTGTCTCTAAGAAAGGCGGGCACTGCCACACCCAGTATGAGCATGTTCTTATTATGTTCATCTGTATATCTTTAGGGAGTCTCACTTTAAAGTGAGATTTTTTTCTGTTATTGTTACTTACATATCCCAATACAAGTGCTTTATAATTTGCTCTCCACACTTGAGAGAACATGTTTACCTTGTCACATGTTGTGATTATTTGCAGCACAAAGTTTCTCATTTTGCTGTAGTGCACCTTGTGCTTGCATCCTAAGGAGCACTTGTCTAATATAATTGTACAGTAACCTCTTGTTGCCAGACTTACAGTCACAGCCTGTGCCCCCAACAAACCAGGTTGAGTCACCCACCCCCATGCCCCAGTCCAGAGTCAAATGAATAGTGAACGGTGAACAAGGAGATGTATTCAGTTTGAGCACTGTTGGGGTTCAGGAACTCGTCAAACCACACATACACCATCTCAGCTAAGCAAGAATAGTTGATTGAACACAGACCTTGATACTGGACATCCAGGACCTCAGAAAAGACTGGGAGCCTAACTGCAGTACAGTCTGCTCTCAGAGTAGACTTTTTATAGGAAAAACAGGCTCTAAAGTTTAAGGCAAAGAAGGGAGCAGTTGACTTACTAGGCAGAGTATTATCAGCTAACCTTTAGGCTGATTGGTCCTGAGTCCGGTAAGAGGGGATGGGGTGACCAGGAGAACTTAAGAACATTGAGATAACAGCGTGAGTATTATAATAACTTTTTGGCTTAATAGCATTCTTCAGTGTTAGCCACAAAAACCACATATGTATTAAGAGCTCATACATAGGTACAGGAAGGGCTGCCCAGTGGTCAGCTCTGACTCAGGATGTTCTAGACATAACAGTTCATATTGACATAACAATTCATATTGAACTTTAATTTGATGGCTATGAAAAGCTTTGTGGAATTTCTTAAGATTAGCAAACCTTATCTAGAACAAAATGGGGTATGTGGTCAGCATGTCCTTGAGTCAAGTCACTTCTCTGTGTCAGTGACTGGCAGGCATGGAACAAAATGGCTAAAGCTATTCTGGGGGCGGGGGGGGGGGTGAGCAGACTATAACCAGCACACTGAGGAGAGAGATCTAGAGACCCAGTGCCTCCCAAGTCCAAGAGTGTGTAACTCAGCAGTCCAGCAAAGCTGACACATTGGAAATGTTTCTGTAAGAATTTGGCTGCCTAGAGCCTTTTCCCCCAGGAGGAATTTTTTGGTCCCCCCACCCCAGGGGAAGGGTTGACTAATTTCTGGGGCCCATTGTTTTAGTAGTCTGATAATACAAGGAAGAATAGTCACCGTTTTCTTGTTAGATTTTTATAGTGTGGTCCCTTGCCTTTTCAAAGTATTTCCTGGGATATGGCACCCACCACACTTCGTGCGCTGGCCAGGACTTAGTCGCACAGCTGTAGGTGCAAGTTACCTATAGGAAAGCCTGGGAAATGTTCGGGCTAATTTTAATCTGAACAAGTGAAGTGTATTGCTTCGTTTAAAGAATAGGCTTGTTTGCTGGCTTTCACCCAAGGGTTTCTGTGTACAACACGTCTGCCAAGAAACAAAATTGTCCCTGAAGACTTGGCAGCTTTTTCCCAGGTGTATGGCGATTGGAGAGGAGGAGAACAGGAAATTTCGAGGTCCTGGGTATCCCCACACTGCCCTCTCAGGTGGCACGCGGCTACTAGGGCTCCTGAAGGGCGGGCTGCCGGAACACCGGGACCACGCCCACTTGGCCAGATCTACCCTCGGGGTAGTGCCCGTGCAAAGGCAGTCAGAGCTGAGCAGCCACAGGATGTCGGTGCACCACGGACCTACCCCAGCTCCTGTCGCAGAGCCTCACGCCCAGGAGTCAGGCTCGGTGAGCGCCAGGGTGGGAAGAGGGAGGCCAAGAGCAGGGAAGAAAGGCACCTGCCGCTGCACTTCGTCCAGTTGTTGGATAGTGTGCAATTTGGTATCCCTGGGACACACCAGCAAAAGTAGAAAGGCATCCCGAGTCCTGGTGTGAAGTAACAGTTTCATTCAAGTAGGCAGGGAGGAAGGATCAAATCGCTAGTGTCTTCACTGCAGGTCCTCCTGGAAGCCTCTTAGCCTCCTTTCTCCAAACTCAAGGCTGCTCCTGTGGACTTAGACTCCCTCTGAAATCCTGGGGCTGCCCAGGGAGCAAGTTCTACTTAGAGGCAGGCGGCTTGAGAGGTGCGGGTAGAGGGCAGATGGGAACCCAAGGTACTTTTAGATCTTCTGTGTTCTCCTTGTGGATGGGGCTGGGGCTGATGTTGAGGCTGGCGCTAATGCCAGAGAAGTTAAGAGCCACTGAGCTGTGTCGTGCTAAATTCAGAACCTATATCAGTTCCACAGGCAAGCTATTTCTGCAGCTTCAGTGGATTACACCTCCATCCCCTGTCTTGACTCGCTGTTTACTTCCAGGAATCTCAGATTAAAACACAAAACAAAAAAAAAAAAAAAAAAAAAAAAAAAAACAAACTTGCCCTCAATTGGGAGACCCCAGTGCCTAGGTGTACCTTAGTCCCAGTACCTGACTGGGGAGGCTGAGACAGGAAGATTCCTTGATGTTCTAAGAAATATAATAAGAACCATCACCTTAACAATTAGGAAAGGTGGATGAGTAAAAGATGCAGCCCAGTGGCAGAGGGTCTCAGATGGTGAAACGCCTGTGCTGGGTGTGGGGTGGTGTAGAGGGTCCTCTGGGACCTCACATTTCCAGGATTTAGAGAACTGAGGTGATATGTGATTTTAATGGAAAAAAGAAAAGACGCCTAAGGCTGCCATGAAACAGCAGCGTTTGATTACCCTAATAATGCAGTGCGGAGCATATGTCAGCGTTTTGCTTGTTAAGAAACTGAAGCTCAGCAGGTCTCACAGCCAGTTTGTACAGTGTAGATTCTGTGAACTCCACAGGGCTGAGGAGGTAAGGAGGCCAAGCATTATTCAGAGTCTGTCACGTCAGTTTCAGCTGGAATTTGTTGTGGTGGCCTTTGTATTATCTTAAACCTCCACAGGCCCATTTAGGGTAAAAGAAGAGACTCTTTAAAGAGCAGGAATCGCTCACACTGGATCCTGCCAAGTGATTCTCTTAAGTTCTTCTGGAAGTTGCAGCAATGTTCACACACATGTCAGAAGAATACACCCAGCCTTGAGTGTGGTTTTTCTCCTAGGGTAGGAAGCATGTATGACATTTGCGATACGTCTTATCTAGGGAGACCTTCCCTTCCACACAGCCTGCCTGTGGTGGTGTCTACAAGATACTGAAATGGACAAAGTTCTAGTTCCTGCCCACCCAACTCTGTCCCCAGGCAAAGGATGAAAACAAATGATTCCTGGCATTATTTGAAAATAGAATACTTTACAACATCCTCATAGACATTTATTGCTTTAAAAACATATTGAATACCTAGCGTTTGCCTGAGCACTAGAGGCCCCACAGTGAGTGAGTGAGAAGGCCTCTGGTCTCAGCTTACGTCATGGTGGGAGAGGTGGGAAGTAAAGGAGGGTATACCAGACAGCCTGGCTTGTCAGGGAATGCCTCTTTAAAGTCATACTCAAATGGTGAGCAGTAAGCTCTTGAAAGACACAGACATGCCTTCCAGAAAAAAAGAGAGAGAAATACAAAGACCCTAGAGAAGCAATGGTTGAAAGGGGTTTGAATAGTAAGAAACTCTCACCAAGAAAGCTATTTAAAGGGAGAGAGGGAGTGGGCACAGAGTGGGCTCCTGAAGGCCATCGTGAGGAGAATAAAGGCAAGTTGTGGGTTTTAAGCAGAGAGCACACATAGTTGGGCTTATAGAGTAGAATAGCTGCAGAGAAGCCACTTGGAGATTCACCTGATAGCTGAGGCAGGAGAATTGCAAAAGAGAAACCAAGGATGATCAAGGTTTGTGGACTGAGCCACTGAGCAGTCAGTTAATGTAATGTGGCAAATGGAGTTCAGAGTTGGTTTTCATGCTGGGACAGTAGTACGAGGTGTTCAGATCACACGGGGCTGTTGGCAATCAGATGTTAAAGACTCCACCTGATGGCTGAGGGACTGTGATATTCTGTGTTCCTGGCTCTCACACTAGTTTGTAATACTGCTGTACTGACAAACAGACTTTCCAGAAGAAAGGGGGAGAGCTCTCATTTGTAAAGTTTGCTGGCGTCTGCAGCATACACACCCCCATCATGGCTGAGGCCAGGGGATCATCAGGTAGTTTGCAAATGTCACAAACACTGGACAGCTGAGTGAGTCAAGGCACCTGCCACCATGCCTGATGACCTGAGTTTGATACTTAGGGTCCCCACGGTGGAAGGAGAGAATGCACTGTGACCTCCACATGTGTGCTGTGGTGCACACACATCTCCCCCCACACAAAATCAATGCACAAAGTAAGTGTAATAAAAGCCCGAGCATCGAATGACGGATTCGCAGAGCCACTGCCATTCCCCGTGAAGCTGGCAGGATGACTGCACGTGACAGAAGAGGAAATCAAATCCGAAAACTGTCATGGGTTTATTCAAGATCACACTGGGACCCACGGCTCACTCTGATCACTGCCTCAGTACAGAGTGTCTATGGCAGGAAGCATGGGGGCAGGACACAAGGAAGAACTTCCCCCTGGAATGACTTCGAGGACAGGGTTTAGAATTCTGTTTTCTAATTCTCACTTCCCCATTGGATTACTTGGGGGCAAAATGAGACTGAGATTGCTCAGTCCTCAGGCCATCGGGGAATAAGGGTTTCTACGGAAGTCATGGGGTTGTGGGGAGCTATCCTGTGCTTGTACGGATAGGAGTTAGTTCCTGTGTCTCCCCAGGACAAGAGAGATGGTCGCCTCTCAGTCTGTACGAAGCTGTGCTATGGCATTGGTGGGGTCCCTAACCAGGTGGCCTCCAGCGCCTCGGCCTTCTACCTGCACCTCTTCCTACTTGATGTGGCCCAGGTGAGTGTGGCAGTAGCCCATGGCCCCTGACTTCCTACCTCCTCTCCATCCAGTTTGTCCCCAAGCTACCACTTCCATTTTGGTAGACAGCCCTTTGACTCAAGTTTGATAACAACATAAAATGCCTTGTAGGGCAGTCTCTTCAGAGATACTCATTACATCCTGCCTGTACTAGGAGACTGAGAAAGCAGTCAGGTATAGTGACATACACTTGTAATCCTAGCATTCCTGTAGAAAGGGAGAGAGGCAGGAGGATCAGGAGTTCAAACCTAACCTCAGCTACATAGCTAGTTTGAGGCCAACCTTATCTACCTACTTAAGATCTGGTCTCAGACCAAGGTGTGGATGGGAATGTAGTTCAACAGGCAGAGTGTTTGCCTAGTGTGCATGAAATGGGCACAGTGGCACAAGCCTATAATCCAAATAGAAGAGACGGGGCTGGAAGTTCAAAGCCATCCTTATCTACATCCTGAGCTTGAGACATGATGCTATCTCAACCTTCATAATACTGAGACCCTTTCGCTCAGTTCCTCATGCTGTGGTGGCCCCAAACCATAAAATGTCATCGCTACTTCTTAACTACAATTTTGCTATTATTGTGAATTGTAATATATTCTGATTTGCAGGATATGTGGGGGTCATGACCCACAAGTTGGGAAACACTCTCCTATCTCAAAACCAAAACGCAAACCAACAAATAGTGTCAGAATGCCTGTGCACATTCCTCAGTGGCTACCCCTCTCCTCAGTGGCTCTGATGTTCCTCAGAGCATTCTGGAGTCATGTCCTGGAGCCCTTTCTGCCATGGCTCTGTCCCCACATGAGTTCCCAGACCTTTATACTGGCAGGCAAACAGGAGTGACTGTATTGTGGAACTCTGGGGACCCTTAGTTGTATCCATCCTCTTGATGGTTTCAGATCCCCGCTGCCCAGGTATCACTTGCCCTGTTTGGAGGGAAGGTGTCTGGGGCAGTTGCAGACCCTGTGGCTGGCTTCTTCATCAACAAGAGCAGAAGAACAGGGTCTGGACGGCTAATGCCTTGGTGAGCTGTCCCTTGGTGCTGAGACTCCTCTCATCCCCCCACCCCCATCCCATGTCACTGTCACCACCTTAGGTTTCTTAGTTGATACCTGTGGATGGTTAGAAGGCAAGCCTGTGCAGTGTGGATCAGCTAGGTCAGACCATAACTCATTCTGTAGCTCAGAGACAAATTTAGAGTTTGTCTGTTCCTCAGCAGTTGGCACAGGGCTCCCTAGTCTGTCTGTGGCTCAGAATGGTGAGACTGGGCTGGCAGGCCCCAGAGCAGTGGGTCTCAACCTTCCTAATACTTTGACCCTTTAATACAGTTCGTGCTGTGATGACCCCCAAACATAAAATCATTTTGTTTACTTCATAATTATAATTTCGTTCTGTCATGAGTCAATGTAAATATCCTAGGCAGGATATCTGATATTTGACCCCGGAAGGGGTTATGATCCACAAGGTGAGAACCACTGTCCTAGAGGAAGAACAACCTGCTTGTGCTCCAGGAAGTCAAACTCAGGCCCTGACAGATGCTATCCAAATGCTCTGCCACTGAGTAATCCTCCCAGTTCTCCACCAAGGGCCCTGGCCAGAGTCTCAACAATGAAGGTCCTTCCCCATCTCCATGGCTCCCTAAAAGCTTCAGCACCATGGCCTCTCCAGGGGCCAAGACAGGGTGCGGTTGTCCCTCCTGGGCCCTTGGTCCCCCTGCTGTAGGCACAGTACTTCAGCTGTGCTTCTACAGGGCGCTGGGCTGCATGCCTTTCATTGCACTGGCCTACTTCTTCCTGTGGTTCCTGCCCCCATTCACCAGCCTGCGTGGGCTCTGGTATACCAGCTTCTACTGCCTGTTCCAGGCCCTGGCTACGGTAAGTGTGTGACCTCTCCTCCTAGCCCTGGCTCTGGTGAGCCTCACTGCCAGCTTTGATTACCATTCGGAGTAAGGGTGTTGTGGGTCTGGTCTCTGCTCTGACCTACCAGTGCTCGGAAATCTGTCATTGCCTCTGCTGGCCCTGCTCAGGGCCCTTGCTTCTGAGCCCTTAGCTCTAAGGATCAGATGATCTGGTCTTTTAGGAATCTGGATAGGACAGGGTGGCTGCTGGTGTTTGCATAGCTAAGCGGCAGGGGAGGGGAACAGTCCTTGAGTGACAGTATAAGTGGGAGGTGTCGTTATAACCACTGGGGGGGGGGTGCATTCCAGTTCTTCCAGGTGCCCTACACCGCGCTCACAATGATCATCACCCCTAACCCCAGGGAGCGAGACTCTGCCACGGCATACCGTGAGTAGGGTTCTGTGTTCAGGGTGGGGGCTGCCAGTTCAGATGCTGCCACCTGCTATATCACCTGTACACACTCTGTCCCCAGGAATGACCATGGAGATGGCAGGGACACTGATGGGAGCCACTGTCCATGGGCTCATTGTGTTCAGTGCCCATGGGTCCCAGAGGTGTGAGGATACCGTGCACCCCAGAAGTACTGCTGTCTCCCCAGAAGTAGTAAGTGTCTGAGGTCTGAGATCAACTGCTCCCTACAGGGATGCTCTTCTGAAGCTGACTGCACTTCCCTCTGCTTCTCTAGCTGAACTCACAAGCCCTGAGATCCAGCAGGCTCTCCACTAAGGGAAGAAGGGAGGGAGGGGAGGAGGGAGGGAGGAGAGAGAGGGGGAGGAAGGTGAGAACCACTGCAGGCTCCTCGGTGGAGCACTTGGCCAGCATGCATGGGGTACTAAATAGATTCAATGACCAGGCATGGCCAAACCCAACCAAATAACAACAGCAAAACCACAGCCAGGCAGGATGGTACACACCCATGACTCTGGCACCTGGGAGACTGAGACAGAAGGAGCTGGAGTTCAAGGATATGTCTGGTCAGTTAGGTAGTTCAAGGCCAGCCTGAGCCAAGTAAACCCTGTCTCAAAAAATCTGATACATTTAGTGTGTGATTTTGTGAAAGACAAAAGACGACCAATGGACAAGAAAACAGCAGGTACAAAGGGAGCCTTTCGGTGCCTCATAAGCCGGGTGTGGTGGCTCAAAACTGTAAGCCCAGCACCCATAAGGTGGAGGCAAGGAAGATCCCAAGTCCTAGGTCATCCTTAGCTACATAGTTATAGACTAGCATGGGCAACATCACACTATCATTAATCGTCCATGGAACTGCCCACCCCTCCCCACTGCCCACCCCTCCCCACTGATCACCCCTCCCCACTGCCCACCCCTCCCCACTGACCACCCCTCCCCACTGCCCACCCTTCCCCACTGACCACCCCTCCCCACTGACCACCCCTCCCCACTGCCCAGCCCTCCCCACTGCCCACCCCTCCCCACTGACCACCCCTCCCCACTGCCCAGCCCTCCCCACTGCCCAGCCCTCCCCACTGCCCACCCTTCCCCACTGACCACCCCTCCCCACTGACCACCCCTCCCCACTGACCACCCCTCCCCACTGACCACCCCTCCCCACTGACCACCCCTCCCCACTGCCCAGCCCTCCCCACTGCCCACCCCTCCCCACTGACCACCCCTCCCCACTGCCCAGCCCTCCCCACTGCCCAGCCCTCCCCACTGCCCACCCTTCCCCACTGACCACCCCTCCCCACTGACCACCCCTCCCCACTGACCACCCCTCCCCAATGACCACCCCTCCCCACTGCCCACCCCTCCCCACTGACCACCCCTCCCCACTGCCCACCCTTCCCCACTGACCACCCCTCCCCACTGACCACCCCTCCCCACTGCCCAGCCCTCCCCACTGACCACCCCTCCCCATTGACCACCCCTCCCCACTGCCCAGCCCTCCCCACTGCCCACCCTTCCCCACTGCCCACCCCTCCCCACTGACCACCCCTCCCCACTGCCCAGCCCTCCCCACTGCCCACCCCTCCCCACTGACCACCCCTCCCCACTGACCACCCCTCCCCACTGCCCACCCCTCCCCACTGACCAGCCCTCCCCACTGACCAGCCCTCCCCACTGCCCACCCTTCCCCACTGCCCAGCCCTCCCCACTGACCACCCCTCCCCACTGCCCACCCCTCCCCACTGCCCAGCCCTTATTGTGGATGAGGGGCAACTTACTCTTCATTGTAACCTCAGGGTCTAGGACACAGAAGTTAGCAGCTATGCCTATTTGCTGACTAAGATGGGGCAGTAAGCACGCTGACCTCTGGTTGCATGACTGTTTCCTTCTCTGCGGGAGCAAAGAGTCAGCAGAAAAGCAAGTCTGTCCTGAGTGAGCCCTTAGACCTAACAGAGTAAAACCAAAGGAGAAGAAACTGGCATTGTTCAGCTTTTGGAACAATCTTTCTGCTGGTACTAGACTGTAGCCTCCCTGGGCTGGAAGCATCCCCCCAGTGCAGTTCCATCCTGTCCTGCAGGCTCGCCTCTATTGTATTGCAGCTGCCGTGGTTGCGTTGATGTACCCTGTGTGTGGCAGTTTGCTGAGCCTAGGAGTGAAGGAGCAGCCAGGTATGGGGATGCAGTGAGGGCGTGAGAGGAAGAATCAGGAGCAGGACTCCTCCTAGGGGTGCATTTTGGACTCTGCCAATCCAGGTACCACTCTCCTGTCTTGTAGACACTTCTGTTCCAGCCTCGGGCCAAGGCCTGAGCTTCTTCACAGGCCTGGCCATCACTTCCCGGCACCCACCCTATCTGAACCTGGTGGTCTCCTTCTTGTTCATCTCAGCTGCTGTCCAGGTACTGCTGCCCATGTGACCTTCGGTTTGCACTGTCTGTGCTTATTGTGAACAGGCACAAGGCTGGCCTTGAACTTGTTATGTAGCTGATTCTACTCAGCAGCTCCTGATTCTCCTGCCTCAATGCAAGTGGTGGGGTGCCTACTTTTGTAGGCTGAGAAAGGCTAATGCTGAGAAAACCTGGGTGTGACTCATGTGTATTGTGATTCTGTAAACCCCACCCCTCAGTTACCTAGCAACAGCCAGGTATACCCCACCCCTCAATTACCTGGCAGTAGCCAGGTATGCTCCACCCCAGTGACCTGACACTATAAAAGGGGCTGCTTGACACCTCCTCTTGTTCTTGATCTCTTGCTCTCCCACCCCTACCCCTCCTCTTCCCATTCCCTTCTCCCCTCTCCCTCCACATGCTCATGGCCGGCCTCTACTCCTCTCTCTCTCTCTTCCTCTACCACCCTCTTAACTCTCCCATGACCTGAATAAACTATTCTGTACTATACTGTTGTGTGGCTGGTCCCTCAGGGGGAAGGGATTCTCAACATGGGCCCCCCAGAGGCATCTTCCTTGCCCCCAGGCCTCGCCACACCTCCATGGGCCATATGCCCCCCACTCTCTTCCTCCTTTTCCTAACATTGGTGCTGAAACCTGGGACATCATCTCCTAACAACATTGGTGCCCCATGACTTTTCCTTTCAACGTGCCGGTGGCTTCTGGAAAGATGGTGTGTCTGGGATAGTATCCTCTTATTTCCTGAAGTTGAGTAAAGTCTGTTTGATCTTAGCTATGTGAAAGAAGACAGTGAACTAGAAATGGCTCATATTTATTTTGGGGGGGATCGTTTGAGTTCAAGGACTCAAAGGAGAGGCCCTACTGGAGGTTGTCTCTTACACATGACTTCTGAATCCCTGCCATTTACTGCATTTCCTGTGCATCTCCTCAGGTGGAACAAAGTTACCTAGTCCTGTTCTGTAGACATGCCTCTAAGCTACAAGACCATGTCCAGAAATTGGTGCTAACCATCCTGGTAAGGGGACCGAGGAGGTAGAGGGTAGAGCCCTTGGGGGCCTGGGCTGGGAACCTCTATGGCTGGAGTTCTAATGGTCACATTTTGTTTTAGTCTCATTCCAGCAGAGGGAGGAGTTGGGGGCCAGGCTCAGAGTTATTAACTACTGGTTCAAACCAGATAGTTTGAGGTTAGGTGTTTTTCCTAAAAGCAAGGGCTGTGAAATCTGGGAGAAGGTATAGACTTCAGGACCCTGGTGTGATGATGCTGTCTGCTCCACAGGTCTCAGCTGTGCTGAGCACACCACTGTGGGAAAGGGCTCTCCAGCGATTTGGGAAGAGGACGTCCGCATTTGGGATCTTTGTGAGTGAAGCAAGAACTAAGGCCTGAGGGTGGCTGAGCCTAACAGGGTTAGATCCGTGTTCCCTTGCGTCTGCTGAGCCTAGCACAGGACCAGATGCAGGGCTTACCATGAATGGCAAAGGCTGAGCTTGTTAATGAGAAGCCAGGTAGCAATGAGGGGGTTGGCTCACAGGTGTATCTCCCCAGGTGATGGTGCCCTTTTCTATCTTGTTGGCTGCTGTGCCCTCAGCACCTGTGGCCTACGTTGTGGCCTTTGTCTCTGGCGTGAGCATTGCTGTGTCCCTGCTGCTACCTTGGTAGGCCTGGTGATGGGAAGGGGGATTGGGATCCTCATATCCTTCCATAAGGGAGTCTTTCTTCCTCCTGCTGGCCTGTTCCCTGTGTGTGGCCACCAGTTGCTTCCTTTGAAGGAGCCAACGACAGAACAGAAAGGAACACAGACATACTGCTGGATGGTTGTGGGCAGAGAGGACTCCAACTCAATCGCTGCCGTCCTGAGGACTCACAGGCTGGCTGCTGCTTTTCAAAGGGAAGAGGCTGACCCCATGCACCTTCCCCTAGGTCCATGCTGCCAGATGTGGTCGATGACTTCCAGCTGCAGCACCGCCACGGCCCGGGCGTGGAGTCCATCTTCTACTCATCTTACGTCTTCTTCACCAAGCTGTCAGCCGCGGGAGCCTTAGGCATCTCCACCCTCAGTTTGGAGTCAGTCCTAGGGTGGGGGGTATAGCAAAAGCACAAAAGACCAGGAGGGTGGGAGGCGGTCTGAGCCTCCGCCCTAGAGCTCCCGTGAGCATGCTCCATTACCTGGAGTATAAGGGACTTCATCATCAGGACTAAAGGGGTCCCAACTCCTCTCTGGCCTTTCATACGTCCTGAATAATAGGCTAATTGGGCTGGAAGTCAGTTTTCAGGAGAGGGTGGGGTGACAAGTCTGTGGCTTCTGCACCCAAAGGGTAATGCTCAGCAGAGCTGACAAAATAAGAGAGCTGCTGGTGGTGTTTCTCCAGGTTTGCAGGGTATGAGGCAGGAGCCTGCCAGCAAGCAGAAGAAGTGGTGGTCACCCTCAAGGTTCTCATCAGTGCTGTGCCCACCTGCATGATCCTTATTGGCCTATGCATCCTCCTGGTTGGCCCCACTCCCAAGATGCCAAGCCAGGGCACTTCCTCCCAGCTAAGCCTTCGGAGGTGGGTCGTGTTTGCACATGGTTACACATGGGCAGGTTTACCAGCCTAAGGGACACACACACACACACACACACACACACACACACACACGATTTCAGGCCACTTACCTTAGCTCCAATGACGCTCTACTCCTAGATTTCCACTTATCTCTAGTCTTCATCCTTAGTCTCCCTTGGGCTACCTCACGGATTGGGGATGAGGGACCCCTAGGCCTCCCTTGTACCCCATCTACTTATGAAACCCAGACCACCTCACACCTGGTGTGTTGTCACCCTCTACCCTGCGCTTGTGTCAGGTTCTATGTCCCGGGACATCAGTGTTTGCACGGCTGAACTCGCTGGCCCACTGGCACAGGAGCTAGGCACAGGAAGCCTTAACCTCAGCTCATACTCTCTGCTACACTTTGCTTTCTGGTCTCCATCTCAGAGCCAAAGCCTGGGAAGTTCCTTCTCTTCTCCCCGTGACTGCTGAGTGGCTGTCTGTGCCTGTCCTTCCTCTACCACACATCCCCGATACATGGAGAAAGTATGCTTGTGGCCTTCCCCAGGAGGGTGCAGGAATCTTGCATCTGTTACACGAATCCCAGTATCCCAGGAGCTCAGCAGAACTCGAGGCTAAATATGTATACTTAGGGAAGTTACACTGCTACATCAACTCACATCTGGCCCAGAGATGTTCCTACTTATAAATACACACGTGGGTGTCCATGTCTGCACAGACACACAGGGAAGTTTTATCAGCAGCTCCTCACCTCTCACGGCTGATAACATTCTCCACCAAAAGCGCCCAGAGGTCAGGCTTTCACTCTAGCAATGCCTGATGGGACTTGTCCGGACTGGGCGGGGGTTGTAGCAGGAATTAGTGAAGAGTTGTTGGCAAGACATGGAACAGCCACTGAAACTTCCCTGGCACTCTATGACAGGGCGAAGACTCACCTGTCCTCTCTCTTCCTCCTTGGCTTCTTCTCTTCTCTCAGGAGAACTAGCTACAGCCTTGCCTGAACGTTAAGGGGACCTCTGTGAGCTGGAAAGGAGAAACCTGCGTTTTCTGGAACCCTCTTTGTTCAGCCCAAGCATATCCTAGCAGCTCAGCTCAGGGTGTTTTCCCTGTGTGGAGACTTTAGTGACATCTCCCAAAGGGGATGGGCCAGGCTCCAGGAACCCTACCCAACAGCTCCTTGCCTGTTGAACCTGGACCCTTTCAGGCTTATACCCCAGACTGTTCCACCTTCAAGAAACCTGATTCTGAAAGCATCCTCCTCAAAGATTCCTGACACCCAGAAGCCCCTGCCTACCCTGGCCTGTTTATTCCCTTTGCTAAATGGCAGAGTGCCAACACAGGAATGCAGATGCAGGCTTGGTTTGCACTGAGACTCCATTGGACACCCGGACACAGTCTGCATGGGCAGGCTGAGGAAACAGACCATGTTGGAACCTTAGCAGGTATTTATCCAGCATTTTGCTCTGTTCACACAAGTTGATGTCACTTCTATCAGTTGACAGTGGATGCCATGGAACCATCAGTGGCCAGCCACTTTTACAAATTGTGAAACATTCTGGAATTCTATGATATATATAAAACCATATAATAGGAATTCGTTTTCTAGGGTTTCTGTCTTTGGGGGAAGATTCACTGGGGTTTATATATCTTTTTCAAAAACAAATTTAGCTGGATATGGTGATACACACATGCAACCCCAGCACTGGGAAGGCAGAAGCAAGAGAATCAAGAGTTTAAGGTCAGCCTCAGCTACACATCAAGTTTGAGGCCAGTCTGAATAACCCGAGACCCTGTCTTATAAGCAAACAAAAACCAAAGAGTTTATTTCCTACCACGTGGGTGACTGTGGGTGGCCTACCATCCTGTGCTGGAGCCCCCTGATGAGAAGCCATTAAGCATAGCTCTTGCCTCAGCCACTGTTCCATAGATCCAGCACCATGTTGCTGGGTGAATGAGTAAACATCAGGGCCGCCCCCAGTCCAAAATCAAACCACTTACTTCTCTTGCCATTCCTTTCGCCTGCCACCCCGGAACCCATTAAACTTGGTTTCAGCTTCCATAATAAAGACTGTGCAGCTTGCCAGGACAAACTCCAGCACACAGAAGAGAGAAGGAAGTTTGTACAGTTCCCACTTTTGGCACAAGTAACTGCTTGATTTACTTGTTGTTTCTTTATTTTTTTTTTTTTTAAGATTTACTTATTTATTATATATATGTATACTGTAGCTGTCTTCAGACACACCAGAAGAGGGCATCAGATCCCATGACAGATGGGTGTGAGCCACCGTGTGGTTGCTGGGAATTGAACTCAGGACCTCTGGAAGAGCAGTCAGTGCTCTTAACCACTGAGCTATCTCTCCAGCCCTTACTTGTTGTTTCTAAAGATTTCCTTCCTTTATGTGTATGTGTTTGTGCCTATGTGTACATGCATGTAGATGCCCGCAGAGACCAGCAGAGGGCATCAGAGCACCCAGAGCTATAGTTATAGGTGGTTTTAGGATGTCTGGTGTGCTGGGAACCAAACCCTGGCCCTCTGAGAGGTGCCTTCTTTGTTATTTTGTTATTGTTTGAGACCAGGTCTCAGTTAGCCCAGGTTGGCCTTAAACTCACTATGTGGCTGAGGCTGTTCTTGAACTGATCCTTCAGTACTCAGATGCCAGGATTACATCTGTTGAACTTGCTTTAAAAAAAAAAAATCTAAGTTTAGTTGTTTGGATAAAAGGTATGTTGCCTAAGCTGGCTCAACACCTGGGCTCAAGCAAACCTTCTCTCTCGGCTGATTGAATATATGGTTGTTTCTTGATTTAACAAATTCCTTGTGTACACCTCAGGATGAATGTGTCAGTGTCACTAATCACGCCTGACAAGACACCAGCCTATAGTGGTTGATACTGACTGCCAACTCGGAGGGTTCGGAATTGCCCGGGCTAACTGAGGAGGGAAGACCTGACCCCTGTAGGTGACACCACTACACAGGCTGGGGTTTGGGGCTGAGGAGAATGGAGCGAGCAAGCAGGGTATAAGCATCCATTCCCCTCTGCTTCCTGACTGCAGATGCACTGTGACTGGCTGTTTGGAGCTCCTGTCACCATGTTTTCCAAACCCTGGATCTCTGAGCTAGAACAAACCCTTCCTTCCTTTCCTGACTTCTATTAGGGTACTTCAAACAACAGGACAAGTAGCCAGTTCACTGAGGAAACCCTAGATGCTACTTACCTAATGCTGAGCACTGCACTTCAAAACTCCACCTCCCTTGGCTGGCTCGCTACCATCTGTGACCCCCTTCCCCCCCATTTGCTTCTGCTTCTTTGGTGCCCCTCAATCTTCTGTGCCTTCCCAAAGCAGTGTGCTTTCACTCGCATATCACCACACCGCCTTACTGCTGCGGACTCCACTTTAACCCAGAGCTCTCTGCTGAGCCTCGGTGCCCAGGTGGTCCTCAGACAGTCTCAACACAGGACCCCTCACCTTCCCTCACAGAAGAAATGTTTGACAAACACTAAATGACATGAAAGGCTTCTTCCTGAAAGAAATATCTGCCAAAATCCTACAGCAAGTAGAATTTTTTCTGTGTGTGAGACAGGACTTTACTGTATAATCTAAGGTGGTTTCAAATTAGCCAATGTTGGCTTAGCCTGTCAGATACTGGGATCACAGGTATGTGCCCTGCTTGGCAGGATTTTTTGGGCAGAGGGGACATAGATAAGCTATGAGCTATATCCCTAGCCCAACATTCTTCACAGGAACAGAAAAATAAAGCAGTCCTTATAGTCACACGGAAGCCCAAAAGCGCTAGTACTTGAGCAAAGGCAGAAGAGAGCGTGGTGGTGCCTGGCCTGAAAATACATTAAAAAGCAATATGTAGTAAGCACACCGCACAACAGTGTAGTCCTGTCGAGGTAGGACCACAGAGGGACGTCTCAAATATCTGCATATGGAGATGTTTACAAAAGTATCCAAAGCAATATGCTTCCTAATTTCAAAAATAAAGCCAGGAAACACCAAATGTCCATGCCAGTAGTGTTATAAACTGTGCCAACTTACAACAGTAAAAATAGCACACATATAAAAGAGAATTCGCCTTAGAGATGGTCCTGAGTGGGGGTGGTGAGGTGGCTTAATGAGGGATGTGTGAAGACTAAGTAAAGACTTGGGACACCATGACAGCGCTCACCTCACCCCAGTGTTTGGGTGGGGTTGGGGATGGGGAGACAGGCAGATCCTAGGGGCTCAATCACAGGTCAATCTAGCCAAAATGGAGACTCACTCCAGTTTCAGTGAGAGACACTGTCTCAAAAAAATGAGGTGGACGAGTTGGAAAGATGGCTCAGTGGTCAGGAGCACTGGCTGCTTTCCCTGAGGACCTGGGTTAGGTTCCCAGCACCCACATGGTAGCTGGCTATCGTCTGGAAGCCCAGTTTTAGGGAATCTTCAATCCTGAGACACGAAGGTAAAACATGCTCACATATAAATAGGATGGAGAGTGATTGAGGAAAATTCCCGGTGCTGATCTCTGGCTTCTACACACAGACACATGGGCAAGGACACCTGCACATGTACATATTCACCCACCAAACACACAAGAAAGGATGGCAGGCAGACGGGCGGGATAACAAGGGCTGGGGAGGGAAGTAGCTCAGTCAGAAGAGCACCTAAGGATCCAAGTATGATTCCCAGAACTCACATCAATAATCAACAAAAACGTCACACCTGGTGGCTTAAGATTCTAATCAAAGCATTGTGGGGAGGGGAAACCAGAGAGATCCTGGGGCTGACTGGCCAGCTAGCCTAAGCCTACTTGGTAGTGGGAAATGCTATTTCAAAAAAAAGGGTGGGGGCTGGAGAGGTGGCTCAATGGTTAGAGCACTGACTGCTCTTCCAAAGGTCCCGAGTTCAATTCCAGCAACCACATGGTGGCTCACAACCATCCGTAATGGGATCAGATGCCCTCTTCTGGTGTGTCTGAAGACAGCTACAGTGTGGATGGGACATGAGGAACAATACCAGAGGGATCTACATAAATATGCACACACACACACATTCATGCACACAAAGACTACAGAAGAGAAGACAGGGTTTAAAGCTCAAAACCAAGGATAAGCATTGTGTCCAGGCCAAAGTGCACACAAGGTGGTGCCCCTCCCTTCATAAAGGGGAGGAATGAGGAGGCCATAATTACTACCGTCAGGATGTCTGCCCGTCAACCGGCACTGTGGAGACAGGACAGGAAGAGACACATAGGAAGCTTGAAAGGGTTCTGGTAATATTTCAGCTCTTCAAAAAGACATCTTCATTTCAGGCTGGAATTCACTGTGTAGACCAGGCTGATTCTAACTCACAGAGATCCACCTGTCTCTACCTCCTGAGTGCTGGGATTAAGGGTGTGCGCCAGCACTGCCCAGCCCCTACAAAATCTTTTTAATGTGACATTAGACACACTAAAGGACTTAGTGCTTCTTTCTAAACCCAGCAAATACCAGAACTGGCTTCTATTTTCCCAATTAACAGCAGAGGCCAAAGAAACATCTGTATAAGAGTTGCCATCAGTTGGAATCAGATTTATTATAAAGAAATAATCAACATTCTACACTGTGTCTACCAGAGGAAATACAAAAGTGGCAATTATGTGTGTACAAATCCAGGTAGTCATAAGGGCCTTATCATCAGCAATCCAAACAGCCACAGCGGCTTTTTGAGATTGTACTGAAGACTCGTTTCTTCTGCCCTGAGATTATAAAGTACATCCTGAGGCAGTCACATTGATCTTCCTCAGGGTCCCTTGGTCCCTATCTTTGCATTCATAATAGCAGTTGGTTTCATCACACCCCAGACACTCTGCAGATGGAGCCAGGCCTCAGCCACTCTAGGCCACTGATGACAGACATGTGGCTTCCCGTCCATTATCCCAGCACTTGTCTAATGCATCTGGACCGCAGCGTCGGCCTCTGCATCTTTCCGAGCCCAGCTCCATCTTCATAAACTGCAACAGACAGACGGGAGTCCCCCCAGGCACAAGACATTTCCTCTCTAGGCACTTTTAAAGGAAAAAGAAGGGGGAGTTAATGGGGCCCCATGGCTGAAGCGAGGCATCCGCAGAAGTGCTGCCCTCCCACAGCCTGCTTAGTGCGAGGGATCAGGGTCCTTCCCACTGTACCAGGCCAGCGCCTTACCAAGTATACACCAACTGAGGCTTTCTAGAACATGGTTGATTTTTGTGAAACTTTAACTTTTTAAAATACTTTCTAATCCTACCCTGGCCTCTCAGGTTTGAAGAGTTAAGAAAAAATACCAAAGTTAAAATGACAAGTTGGGCTGAGGGCACAGGCTCAGTGGAAGCCAGAGCACTAGTCTGACACGTTCAAGATTGTCCTGAGCCCCTACTTCATAAACAAACAAAAAAACAAATAAAAAGTTAACTAAGAAGGCTCATTCTTGGGAGGGAAAGATGGGAACTTTCTGTTACCCTCATACTGGAAAATAAAAAAACATATCTCAAGGAGAGCTCTGTGAACACAAGGTGTAGTGTCCCCAGGTAGGTGGCCCCAAACACTCAGGCAGTCTGAGGGGGGGTCAAATCTTGGATGTTTATTTAAAATTGTAGCACATTTTATCGGTATCTGCACCTCTGTCAGACAGAATGTGTATGGGAGCAAGATAGTTGTTTTTAGATCTGGAGAGGGCAAGCCAGCCTTAGAACTCCCTCCAGAGCAGAAGTGGGACCTCTGACTTCCTTGGCTCTGGATCCCCACTGCCCCAGGAGTTGGATTAAAAGGCTTCTCTGGGACTGAAGAGATGGCTCATTGTTTAAGAGCACCAACTGCTCTTCCAGGGGTCCTGAGTTCAAATCCCAGCAACCCTCATGGTGGTTCACGACTATTTGTAGTGGGATCTGATGCCCTCTTCTGGTGTGTCTGAAGACAGCTACAGTGTACTCACATACATAAAATAAATAAATAAATCCTTTTTTAAAAAAAAGGCGGAAGCACAGGCTCCCCGCAGCTTTTCACACCTGCATCTTTAGAGCAAGAAGACCGCTAGTCCATTGCATCCTATGAACACTCATAGGCAGCGCTAACCCAGCCTCAGGTGGGGGAAGCAAGGCCTTGGAGAAATCATAAAGTACAATCCATATGCCCATGTGGTATGCTTGCTCCGTTCTGTGGCACAGTCAGAATACATAGGCAGCCACTTGCCCTGTGCCCAGCAGCACACAGCCTGAGGGGAATCTGGTAGCACATGTGCTCTGCAAAACAGCTGTCAGGTCATGCTGTTGAAACAGCCAGCCGTGTCTACATTCTGGGTAGCGAGGTCTCCCAAGACTTCAGGTGGAGGATCAGGGTCCTGACTGTGAGAAAGAGAGCCCCTAGCTTCCTCTGGCTTGGACAGGCTGCCGTCTCTCACCACGACCGTCTGGGCAGCTGTGAAGGTTAATGGGATGAAGTCTTGGCTGTCAGCACAGAGGAGGATCCAGTGGCAATCTACAAAGTAAGTAAGGGCACAGTACTTTAGGTCACCGTACGATTCTATAAGGACAAACCGATGGCTGCAAGACGTCTTTACTACTGTTAGGTCTCACTCTGGAGCTGCTGTAGCCCAAGGCTGGCTGAAACTGGCAATCATGACAGCCTCGAGTGCTGGGTCACAGGCACACACTACATGGGGCTAACATGTAAAGAGAAAGACTCAGTAGTTAGTATGAAACCTTATAAACTTCATCATCTAACACTTCAGAAAACGTGGAAATGAAATGAAAAGACGGAGTTGTATTAGGCTCAGAGCACACAGAGCAGTGCAGAAAATGGGTGTCAAAGACAATCACCTTAAGTGGGTCACTCAAAGCTAAGAACATAGTTTTCCTCGGGACTGACATTTATCATATGGGGTTGTCTGTTTAACAACATGCATGTGTTCGTTTGTACACATTAGGATGTAAAGTAGTTTCTTTAGAAACTTCCTGAGGAGGACCTGCCCTACAGAGGAACTTTTTATTCTGCACATTAAGACCAACTGTAGCTATCCAAGGATAGTGCCCTAGGAAATCACGGCTTGCTCTGGGACACAAGGGTGACAAGTACTTGGACCATCTCTGCTTTCAAGTCTCGGAGACCCTGTGCTTTACTGCTAAAAACACACACACTCCAAAAAGTAAAAAACAAATATGTAGGAAGGTTTTTCTTAGTGTTACTTATAATGGTTAAAACGGAAAATAACTGGGGCTGGAGAGATGGCTCAGTGGTTAAAAGCACTGACTGCTCTTCCAGAGGTCCTGAGTTCAATTCCTAGTATCCACATGGTGGCCCATAACTGTCTATAAGACCTGGTGCCCTTTTCTGGTGCACAGGCATATATGCAGGCAAAACATTGTATACATAATAAATGAATAAATCATTTTTATAAAAAGAAAGTGACTTAAATCTGTATTTTTTTATTTTATAAGTATGAGTGACCTGCATGTTGTGTGTTTATGCGTGTGCGTGTGTGCATGGCGAGCATTCTGAGCCTTCCAAGGACAGAAGGCTGGATCCAACACCCTCATCTCCTAGGCCAGTGTGCCCAAGGTGTACAGGTAAAACACTCATACATGTAAAATAAAAATAGAGCTGGAGAGATGGCTCAGCAGGTAAGAGCACTGGATGCTCTTCCAGAGGACCAGGGTTCAATTCCCAGCAAGTGCATGATGGCAAACATATATCTGTAACACTAGTCACAGAGAATTTAATGCTCTCTTCTGACCTCCATGGGTACTGCATGCATATACATGCCTGAAGAAACACATAAAATAAAAAATGATAATAATAAATGTTTAAAAAGAAAAAATGAACAAGAGAATGAGAAAATAAAAATGGTGTGCCTAAGAAATAATACTAACCTGTCTGTCAGAAATGACAACTCTAAAGCCATATTATAAATGTATCTGTCAGACAGAAAAATGTCACAATGCTAAAGAGAAAGATAAGATGTCTTGTTTCCAGTGTGGTGGCTGTTGTTAAAAAGTGAGCTGATCAGTGGTGAAGCACAGCTTTAGTGCCAGCACTTGGAAATTCTCTACGTTGTAGCTAGCCTGGTCTACACAGTGAGTTCCAGGATAGCCGAGGCTACTAAAAAACAAAACAAAACAAATGAGCGAATGAAAAAAGGGAGCAACCACGTTCTGTGTGTGCTGAGTAGGACATCAGGTAGGCCCTGCGTGTAGTCCTGCCGTTCACACCCCCATCTCCTCCTGAGAATGTCAACTCCATACTGCAGTGCCTCTGTGTCTGTTGGACTGCAACAGGCACACTGCAGCTGCTACGTTTTATCTTGCAGTTCAGTTCTCTTTTTTAAAATGTGTGCATTTTCCAAGCTGGATATGAGTTCCTCAGGAAAGGGCTGTAATATCTGGGTGTATAGTGGGCAATTAACCATATTTATTTACTATTTAGTGAATCCCTTGAATGGCTGGATGGTACCATTTCCATCCCTGAAGCTTCAGGACAGAAGGGAGAGGAGAGGGTGTGCTGGCTTTTACCTACCGTGCAGCATTTCAACAAGGCGGAGGCCAAACATCTGTTGAATGGTACTGAGCCTCAGTTTGCCGTCACAGAGCAGCACAGCCCTTTTGTCAGCAGGACCTACAGAACAAGGGTTCTTCAAATAAAAGTAAAAATGGTCAACCAACTGTGAAAGCAATGAAACACTTTTCTGAGAACAATATAGAGGGATGGGGAGCAGAGGCAGGCAGAGCTCTGTGAGTTTAAGGCTAGCCTGGTCTACAAGGCAAGTTGAGGCCAGCCCAGGCTTACACAGTGAGACCCTGTCTCAAACATTTGTTTGTCATGAAAGAGTGATGTCATCTTAGAAGTGATATAAAATATACCTACAGTTCTAACTTAAGACTCATTATGAACCTAAAAGCATAATTGTGAACATAGAATAAATTGGCTAGTTTCCTGTCAATTATGACAACGTGGCACAAGGTATAGTCATTCGAGAGGAAGTCCTCAACTGAGAAAATGCTGGCTTAAGAGTGGGCTGTATGCAAGACAGTCTGGAATTTTCTTAATTAGTGGCTGATGGGGGAGGGCCTAGTGGTGGGTGGGGCCATCCCTGTACTGGTGCTCCTGGGTCTATAAGAAAGCAGGATGAGCAAGTCATGGGGAGCAAGCCAGTAAGCAGCATCCCTCTATGGCCTCTGGGTCAGCTCCCGCCTCCAGGTTCCTGCCCTGCATGATGATGAGCTGTGATATGAACTATGGGTAAAATAAACCCTTTTCTCCGCAGGTTGCTTTTGGTCATGGTGTTCATCACAGCAAAGGTTTCATTACTTAGATACCAGGCCAGTGAGAAAAAGCACTTGTCACGTAGGTTATGATAACTTAAGTTCAATTCCTAGAATCAAGTTGGAAGGAGAAAACTGACTTTTTTTTTGTTGTTGTTGTTTGTTTGTTTTAAGACAGAGTCTCATTATATAGTCCTGGCTGGTCCGCAATTGGTGCCGTAACCAAGGCTGGCCTTCACCAGCCTATGCCTTTTCAGCACTAGCGCCAAAGGTGTGTGCCACTACACCAGGCTTCTGATTGTTGAAAGTTGTCCTCTAGCCTCTACATGCATGGCCATGGAACATGCATACCCACCTCACACATACATATTGTGATGATTTGTATGTGCTCGGTCCAGGAAGTAGCACTATCAAGGTATGACATTGTTGGAGTGGGTGTGTCACTCTGGATGTGGGCTTAAGACCCTCACCCTAGCTGCCTGGAAGCCAGTGTTCTCCTAGTAGTCTTCGGATGAAGATGTAGAACTCTCAGCTCCTCCTGCACCATGCCTGTCTGGATGCTGCCATGTTCCTGTCGTGATAACAGACTGAACCTCTGAACCTGTAAGCCAGCCCCAATTAAATGTTGTCCTTTATAGGAGTTGCCTTGATCATGGTGTCTGTTCACAGCAGTAAAACCCTAACTAAGACACGTACTATATATAAACACACACAATGATAAATAAAAGTTACTTTTACACTATATATTACTTTTAATTATTATTTAAATGTTATCTTCATTAAGTATTTAGGGAGTGTTACAATGGAACTAGAGATCTGGTTCAGTGAAATGAGTCAAATTCATTATTTGTGTATGTTTTGCTGTACATGTGTCTGTATACCACATATGTACTAGGCCAGAAGAGGTCAAAAGAGGGCTGGCATGCCCTGGAACTGGAGTTCCAGGAGCTAGGAACCAAACTCTGCTCGGTACTCTAGGAAAGCAGTGCATGTCCGTTCTTCCTTCCTCTTTTTTTCTCTCTCTCCCTCTCAAGAGATTTTTTTTCTTTTTTCTTTCTTTCTTTCTTTCTTTCTTTCTTTCTTTCTTTCTTTCTTTCTTTCTTTTTTTTAATTTTGATCTCACTATGTAGAACTGGCTGGCCTAGAACTCACTGTAGATCAGGCTAGCCTCTAAACCACAGAGATCCTCTTGCCTCATCTGCCACTATGATCAGCCTGGTTCGTGTCCTCAACCACGACCTTTCCAGCTTCTAATAACTCTCTAAATACAAGTAGGAAATGGTATTAAGTGGGCAGTTCTCCTAACATGGTAGACTGTTGGTTTAGCACACACAAGGCTCTGAGTTGGTCCCCAGCATGGCGAAAACCCAGGTGTTGGGGTGCACGCCCATAACCCCAGCACTTCAGAGGTAAAGGCAGAAGGATGAGAAGCTCGGGGTCTTAGTCTGTCGGAGACAGTTTAGGCAGGAAAGTACCTGCCACAAAAGCACTAGAGCCAGAGTTAAATGGAGGGGGGAAAAAAGCAGGGTAGGTGCAGGCTGGGGTAGAGACAGGTGACCTTGAACTCACTGGCCCAATCAGTGAGATCCAGGTTCAGTGAGAAACCTGGTCAACTGGAAAGCCTTCTCTCCAGACACAATGTGAACATGCACATACACTACCCACGAGAAGTTCAATAGCATCCTTGAGAGGCTAGCCTGAGCTACGTGGGTCCGATCTCAAAAACAAAACAAACTGTACAAGTACACTCTTCAAATTTGCACTTCACTTCTTGGGACCAATCCAACAAAAATAAATAAAGGTGCTAAACCAAGTGAATAATGTACTATCTTAGGATCGTTTGAGGTGCCTGAAAACGAAGCTAGGTAAAGATATACACTCGGCGTGAGGTACAGTGGACCCCATGCCTCAACTGTTGCCAGTGACAGCACACTCCACACACACTATCTAGATCACACAAGGATCTGTGTTATGGGGCTGGAGAGATGGCTCAGTGGTTAGAGCATTGACTGCTCTTCCAGAGGTCCTGAGTTCAAGTCCCAGCAACCACATGGTGGCTCACAACCATCTGTAATGGGATCAGATGCCCTCTTCTGGTGTCTGAAGACAGCTACAGTATACATATATACAATAAATAAGTAAATCTTTAAACAAAAACCTGTTATATGTGTGGAGGCAAATGTGGGAGGAGCCTCGTGGCTGCTGGTTGAAAAGTGAACATGATAGAACAGAGTCAGATTCAATATGAAAAGAAGTGTCCATGACAGAAAAATGTGTGACGTATTTTTATGCATAAGAATGCATCCAAAACATTTTATTTTTCATTTTATGTGCATTGGTGTTTTGCCTTCACCATGAATGTCTGAGTGAGAATGTCAGATCTTGAAAATATGGACAGTTGTGAGCTGCCATGTGGATGCTGGGAGTTGAACCCTGGTACTTGAAAAGAACAGTCAGTCCTCTTAATCACTGAGCCATCTCTCCTGCCTCAAAACATTTTAAGTGATCTCTCTCTCTCTCTCTCTCTCTCTCTCTCTCTCTCTCTCTCTCTCTCTCTCTCTCTCTCTCTCTCTGTGTGTGTGTGTGTGTGTGTCTGTCTGTCTGTCTCTCTCTCTCTCTCTCTCACACACACACACATACTGAAAAGGTTTTCACAATGTACAAACACAACTAACCCTATTTTATTCCCCTAAATATAAGTCAGTGGGGCATAGTCATTAATTTCCACACCAAGGATATGATAAAATCATGCTAAACCCTGGTGTGAGCACTTTTGGTAGGCTAACAGCCATCTAACTGTAAAGGAATGCCAATCGGCTGTAACAGGTCACTGAGCTTCACTCAAAGCCCTCCCCACCCTCCCCGCACTGTTTCTGGCAGGACAGACTGAATGCAAGAGCTTCCTGCATAGTGGAAGTTCCTCAGAGGGATGTTACCTGGTAAATGAGGTGAACGTAGGGAGGGTCCTGAGAGGGTGGGTATGAGGGAGAGACTGGCTTCTTCTTGTGTAGAAAATCCCTGAGTTCAAAAATATGCTGTTGCACTCCAACCAGGCGCCTGGATAAAATTTCTAGATCTCTGGAAATTGGGCAACTTTCCTTTTCATTTTGTAAGTTCTCTCTTTGAGGTAAATTCAGTTCTGGGGTGCTGGTGTGATCTGGGGTCCTGCTGGGTACAGGTAATGCTTTGCAGAGCCAGGAGGGCCTGTGAAGGGTTTCACGGATAATGGACTCATTGGACAGAGGGGACAAAGGACTTCTAATTTCCTGAATAAGAGCTCTTCCAGATCTCCCATTCTGTGTACTGGAGTTAGCTGTTAGCAAGAGCCCTTGGCTCAGGGGACTCAAACCGAGGGAACAGCTCTCAATGAACTTTTCCCCTCTATCTGCTTTATTTGATAGAGCATTGAAGTCAGAATAAGCACCCTGACTTTCAGCAGATGTTCCAGAAGATTCTCCTTCCAGTGTTATTTCTCTAACCATCAGACGAATGGTATACTGACCAGATTCTGAAGAAGGAAGAAAGGCTGTTTCAGTGGGCTTTTGTTTCCCTACAGCAATTAGTAATATTCTGTCTGTCAAGAAACATATGCCTTTTGGTCTTTCGTTACTCTCTAACTGAATTTGCTGGATGTTTGGCATAGAAGATGGAGCAACGGAATAGATCAAAATTATGTTACACGTATTGGAAGCCACGGCCACTAGCTGTGTTGTCAGGCTAAACGCTATTATGTCTGGAACCAGAATGCCGGGAATAGCGACCTTTTTTGTCATGGTAATTGCTTTTTTAAAGGTTACCAGGATCAAATGTGAAGAATCCTGGCCAGTTCCAGTCAAGTTGTCCTTTTTCCTTAAATAAATAAAAGAACTCTGCTCAGCTTGTGATTGGTTGAAATGTATGTGAGTCAGATCTAGAGGAACTGACAAAGGAGAAACTGTCACTCCAGAATTCATTTCCGTAGCAGCTACCTGCTCATCCACAGGAGGCATCACACCCACAGGAGTCTGTACAGCACCATCTTCACCATTAGGAGGATCAAAGGCTTCGGATGCATTTAGGCTGCAGAGCTTATGGAGTGGGAGTTCAGTGGCTATAGCAACCTGTGAGTCCACGGTGGCCGTGATGGAGCGGATGGAACAGTGCACAGGAAACACTGGGCAGAAGGAGCAGCTCTGAAGAGACTTCTGAGAACTGTCCCAAATATAAGAATGAAGGCTGCTGTCTATTGCCACCACCAGCCTCTGGCCATCCAGAGTCCAACAAGCACAGTAAACTCGGCCCTTGGTGTTGATGTCCACTTTTACCCTGGAACCATCTTGGTGGACGTCAGGAAAAATGGAAACATCCCGCGCAGTCAACACAGTCAGGACAGCTTCTGTTGGGTGCCACATGCAGCCCTGAGGAAGGATAGGGAGTGACTCTCTGATTTCCGAGGTCTGAGACATCTGCCATTTGCTTGATCCCGCAGTGCTGGGACATAGCTGCCACACAGAGACAAGCTTCTTGTGCTGGATGGCAAGCAGAGGGGGCAGGTGCACTGTGCTGACTGGGGCCCAGGAAACCCCACAGACAGACTCAAAACTGCCAATGACTCGGGAGTCCCCAAACTTGGCCTCTCCACTTCCGAGCTGTACATCAGTCAGGACTACCTGATTGCCATCGGTCCAGGCCAGGCCCTGGGTTGCATGTACTGCTTGATTCAGTGAGTTCAGTCCAGTCCTAGGCAGCTTCCCGTTTCCCAGCTCCATCCTTTCAGATAAAGGTTATCTGGAATGAATCAGGAGGAAAGTCACAAAGGAGCGTGGTGGTGCATACCTTTAATGCCAGCACTCGGGAGGCAGTGAGTTGGAGACCAACCTGGTCTTCAGAGTGAGTTCTAGGCCAGTTAGTTCTGTAGAGTGGGACCCTACCTCAAAAGAGAGGAGAGGGGGAAGAAAAGTTATAATCAAATACATGCAGAAGTTATATCTTTACAAAAGACCCAGACCGTCACAGGTTAATGCTGTGGACACAGGAAAGCGATGTGAAAATGAAGAGATTATTATGCACTGTAAACATAAGCTATGCTAGGAAATGGAACTTTCTTAAGGACTCTCTTAGAGCTGGAATGGTTGAATATGGAGCGGGTATTCGGAGATACTGAACTTGGGAGGCAGCTCAACGGCAGAACCCTGACACAGCACAAAAAAACTAAAACATAAAATTGCTAAAAATCAGCAAAATCATCCAGTATGGTGGTGCACACCTTTAATTTCAGGTCTACATGGTGAGCTAACAGTTCAGCCTGTAACATAGTGAGACTCTGTCTTAAAACACAACACAACACAACACACATATATGAACAATTATTGAATTTAGATTGAGTTTATCCTAGTATTTATAGTTCTTTTTCTTTTCCTCTATTTTAATTTTTAAGATTTATTTATTTTACATGTACGAGTATTTGCCTGTATGTATGCAAGATGCACCATGTGTGTCTGGTGCCTGAATCAAAAATGGTGTCAGATCACTTGGACCTGGAGCTTTTAGACAATTGTGAACACACATATACACAATTTCTCTCTCTCTCTCTCTCCCTCCCTCCCTCCCTCCAACAAAAATAGATACTGGGAAAAAAGAATCAGGCTCTGAAAAGAAATAACCAGAAAGCAAATGAGACCAGGTAGGGGAAAGCCGTCACCACCTGCCCCAGCCTGTGTGTGTCTATGTGTGTCCTGGGGATTGAACTCAGGGAAAGCCGTCACCACAGCTTGCTACTGTGTCACCCTAGCTAGTCTGAATCTCACTAATTGTCCAGGCTGGCTCTGAACTCTGAAATTATCTTTCATCAGCTTCCCAGATGTTAAGATTTCGGCTTTGATCTCCACAGGCAATCTTGCGTAAGGCTTTTGAATTCACATCTAATCTTTATGTTAGAATGAACAGAAAGCAAACATAATCCTGAAATTCCTATTGGTCACCAATACAAGTATTTTAGTTTCATCTTTTTGTGTGGTGCTGGCATCAAACTCTGGTCCTTGTGTATCCTAGACAAGTGCTTAACTACCTGAGCCCTGCTGCTATTTTACATTAGAACTTTATTAACTTCATTTTGATACTAAAATGTTGTGAGTAGTCTTTCTGAGCTGTAAAATAAAGGAAAGTAGGCAGGTAGACATAGTGATCTTGAGTCCAAGGCTAACCTGAGCCATACAGGGTTGCTTTTGTTTTGGTTTTTTGTTTTGTTTTAGACAATTTCTTTCTATTATATAGCTCTGAATGTTCTGGAACCTGCTTTGTAGACCAAGCTGGCCTTGAACTCACAGAGATCTTCTTGCTTCTGTCCCTGTCTTCTGACTGTTGGGATTAAAGGCACGCACCACTATGCTGGGTAAGAGAACAACTTTTTAAAAAAAGATTTATTTATTTATTTAATGTATGTGAGTACACTGCAGCTGTCTTCAGACACACCAGAAGAAGTCATTGGATTTCATTACAGATGGTTGTGTGCCACCATGTGGTTGCTGGGAATTGAACTCAAGATCTTTGGAAGAGCAGTCAGTGTTCTTAACCACTGAGCCATCTTTCCAGCCTGAGAGAATAACTTTTACTTTAGACAATAAAACTGAAAGGTCCAAAATGTTTTAAAAAATTTTACAACAAAATAAACTCCAGATGGTTAAAGACCTAAATGAATAAAATAATCAAGAAGCAAATCTGCAAAAGATAAGACTATTTTACCATACTACAGTAAGCCAACCACCTACATAATGTTCATAGCAGCAACGTTTGCAAGGGAACCACCTATATAAATGTTCATAGCAGCGATCTTTGCAAGGGAAGAAAACTAGTCCAAGCAATAACCCAGTGGTGGAGCACTCGCAGGGATGTTCCAGTGCTAGTCAACCACTCATATAGCAAACAAATATCAAGGTTCAGGTCCATATTCTCAGTACCTTGGAGTGGAAGGCAGGAGGGTTAGGAGTTCAAGACCATCCTTAGCTCTACAGCAATTTTGAGGCCAGTCTGGGCTGCATGAGACCCTGTCTCAACCAAGAAAATAGAACAGGTAGGTCAGAGCTTGAAGCAATGCTCCGTGATAGAAGGATAGTGTAGCATGTGTGATATCAAAAAAAAAAAAAAAAAAAAAAAAAAAAAAAGTGTGTCAATGCAGAAGAAATCAGACCAATGATTCCTGTAGGTCATGGGTCCCAACCTTTTTGTGGAGTTGAACAACCAACCCTTTTACAGGGTAGGGTGTCACCTAAAACCATCAGAAAATACAGAGGCCATTTTGGCTTATAACAGTAGCAAAATTAGTTATGAAGTAGCAACAAAAATGATTTTATGATTGGGAGTCACCACAACATGAGGAACTATTTTAGGAGGTCTCAGCATTAGCCAATTGGAGACAGGGGTAGTGCCCATCCACAGGCCCATATACTCAAGAAGCTGAGGCAGCTAAGGCTATACATCTGAGAGCAGCCTGGGTAAGATCTCATAAAAAGAGAAAAAGGACCATCTGTAAGTGAGAAATCTCAAAGAAGAAACAAAGTGGACTTTTCAACTTCTGTATTTGGAAGGAATTCTTTTTAATAATCATATATTCAAATTATTTTCTTATAGTAAAATATTAGTATATAAAATATACTCACCTCATAGTTTTAAGACTTTAAAAATCTTAGCTTTTATTTTAGTTTTTTAAAGGTTTATTTATTTTATGTATGTGAGTACACTGTAGCAGTCCTCAGACACACCAGAAGAAGGCATCAGATCCTATTACAGATGGTTGTGAGCCACCATGTAGTTGCTGGGAATTGAACTCAGGACCTCTGGAAGAGCAATCAGTGTTCTTAACCGCTGAGCCATCTCTCCAGCCCCCAAAAACTTAGCTTTTAAACAATTAAAGAATATTAATTTTTGTTCCCCCACTGAAGGTTGAACCCAGGACCTGGACATTCGAGGCAGCTGCTCTACCTGTGAACTAGACTCCATGCCTATCAGCACCAACTTCCCCAGCAAAGATCAGTGAGCATGTGTAAAGTCTGGGTGCCAAGCCCGGAGTAGCCCTGGTGGGGACAGAGTGACAAGGTTCCTACCCTTAGGACAGGGCCCCATCGTGAGCCTCCAGGAATCAAGATGGCTGCTGTGGGCACAAGGCATGTTTGTGCAATGATGTGCAGATTTTCTGGACGCACAGCAAACACTGCTTCTGAGGAATGTCGTCCAGTTAATGTTAATGACTCCATGATCATTAGAATCACCAGGAGACGGGGTGTGTCTATGTCTCAGCAAAATGGTGAACACTGGGACTTTCAGGACAGCCCTTAAGGCTGTCTGAAAGAGCTTTAAATACTTGAGTTCAAAAATGTATTATTTTTCAACTAGGCAAAAAATAAAGATGCAATATGGATTATATGAGGATCTTCATAAATCTAAAGGAACAAAAGCAGCTGTGCTGTGAGCCAACATGTTAGAAAATTACTAAAGACAGAAATAAGGAGATTTAGGGAATGGTCTTTGTTTATGCTTACAAAGGCATAGATTCCAGAGTTCAGGATCAGCCTAGGACAGAGCAAGGTTAGGCTCAGGTATGGTAAAAGCATTAATTTCAGGGAAGGGTCCCACCCAAGTATCTGTGCTTTACAAAGGCAAACAGATCTCTGGATTCTTTTGCAATATTAAGAAAAAAAATATATGCTTGCTGTTTCTTAAGAGTTGAAGGGCCAGGTCATGGGACACTGACTCATAAGAAATCAAGAGGGAACGTGGAGTAAAAGACTGGATTGAGAAGTAAAATAAAAGACTGGACCTGTGTTCTGCAGATGAGCTGTGCAGAGAATTTTGTAGGATCAAAAGAGAACTGTGGGGGCCAGAGAGATGGCTCAGTGGTTAAGAGCACTGACTGCTCTTCCAGAGGTCCTGAGTTCAGATCCCAGCAACCACATGGTGGGTCACAACATCTGTAATGGGATCTGATGCCCTCTTCTGGTATGTCGAAAGACAGTGACAGTGTACTCATAAAATAAATAAATTTAGAGAGAGAGAAGTGCCACAAGCAAGCAGAGCACAGGCAAAGATGTGCAGAGAAAAAGCAAAACTTAGAAGCAGACTGGAAAAGCCGCATCAAGCAGAACACAAGTCTTTGAGTCCTTTTCAGATACCCCTTCTCTTACAACCCCTCTCCAGGCAGAGGCTGGACCTTGGCAGCTGGGGTTGTAGTTCAGAGGTGAAGCTTTCTGCTGGTAGCCCTGGGCTCTTAGTGAACACTACCAATGAACACTATGCAGAAATGCTTCATCCCGTCGGTTCTCCAAGGGCTACTCAGTTTGCACACACTAGTTCTGTATTGCTCACTCCACCCACTCTGGCTGAGCTCCCGCAGTCTCTTCTGCGGGAGGTTCTCACCATTTCTGTCCCCAACCCTAACAGACATGGTTCAACCTGTCTTACTGGCTGGTAGAGTGACAAAGGAGGAACTTTGGAGGTTGTCTTCAGGCTCTACCTGAACAGACAAATGCTCTCTGAACCGACCTGGCAGTTGGCGTGTGACCTGTCTGTAAACTTACTCTTCTCACCAGTTCTGAGGCAGCTCTAGAGTGACTTGCTAAATGGGATGCATCCCTTGTTACTAATGGTCTACAACATGTGGTTCTTCTCTGGCACCTACTTGGGCCCTTTTAAAAGAGCTTTATTGATAAATAATGCACGATACATTTTCCTGGGCAGAAAATTTCCTAATGGACCAACTAGATAAAAAAAACCAATTTAGATGACATATTTTAAGCTTCAGTCTAATGTCACTGGCAGTGTGTGTAGACACAGTGATATAAGAAAGGGGCTTGTGAGATCAGGGAAACATAGGCCTGGTCATGGTGGGTCTTTTAGAAGAAAGTGGACAGAATTCCTCAAACGCTAACAATTACAAGAACCTACTGTATTCCCTTCTCCTGAACTAACACAGGATCTTCTTCCTTTTATCAGGTCAAATAGACAACTTCACCTTCATTCTAGTCTTCTCTTTCCAAATGAATTTGAGCATTATGTGCTAGGCAAATTTTTTTCTTAAGCACAGGATTAGTTTGTGTGTGTGTGTGTGTGTGTGTGTGTGTGTGTGTACATGCCTGACACACATGTGGAGGTCAGAAAACAACTTTTAGGGGTTGGTTCTCTCCTTCCACCATATGGGTCCTGAATATAAACTCAAGTTGTTAGTCTTGGCAACAATCATCCTTACCTGCTGGGCCACCTTGCTGACCCTCATTTTGGCTTTTTCTTTATTTTATTGTTGTAGTTTGGGAGTGGGGTGAGACAGGGTTTCTTTGGCTGTCTTGGAACTCAACTCTGTAGACCAAACTGGCCTCAAAATCACAGAGACTTGACTCCTCCAGAGCGCTGGAATTGAAGGTGTGCTCCCCACCACCCAGCTAATTTTGCTTTTTTTTTTTTTTAAATCATTTTTCTCTTCTGTTCCCAAACTCAACTACTGGATATACACCCTTCAACATATAAAAATGTCCTTCAGGATCTGACGATGTGGGTCAGTGGTAGAATTTCAGCCTCAAATGCTCAAAATCCTGGGTTAGCACCCCTCCCCAACTTAAAAGTAATAACAGTTCTTTCAAAAAAAGCATTAAGACATTAAAGGCTTGTATTATTTGCTACAGATATACCTTTCTAACTTGATCTGTTTTGGTCCTAAAGGAGGCAGAAGTAGCAGGATCTCCAAGAGTAAGGCCAGCCTGATTTATATAGAGCATGCATATATATATATATATATATATATATGTGTACATATATATACACATAGACCGAGGGAGAGACAGAAAGAGAGGGCAACATAGGCCAGCCAATGTCACATGGGGGAGGGGGGAGCATGAGTCTGAACACCACAGTAATGATGTGAACAAAGAGCAGGTTGACTCAGCAGACAAGTGTTTGCCAGAAAACCCTAGTTCAACCCCCGAATCCCACAAAATTCAAAGGAAAGAACAAACTCACAAAAGTTGTCCTGTGACTTTCACACATCTGCCATAACATGTGTGCCCTCCCCTAGGGAAAAAAAAAAAAAACTTAACAATGGATTAAAATAAAAGCCAGGCTGTGGTTGTGGTGGTGCATGCATTTAATCCCAGCAACCCAGGGGCAGAGGCAGAGCAGCAGACCGATCTCTGAGTTCGAAGCCAACCTGATCTACAGAGAGTTCCAGGGCAGCCAAGATTACATAGAGAAACCCTGTGTGTGGGAGGACAGACAAACAAACAAAAGCTCAAAACCAAATAGAAAAAAAAATTAAAATGTAGGATAAAATGAAAGAGTGGAAACGAAGTTGCAGATGCTTCCACAGAGAAAGAGGGCTGGGTATAGAGATGCACTGTGCTACCAGACACGATGTGAGTACTGAAAAATACTTGAGGGACAGCATGGGAGAGTTGGGCCATTAGCCAGAGATGCAGAAGGCAGGCAAGCTTTGAAGATGAGAAAGGTGCGTAGTATGTAATGTACTTATTTTTGATACAGACCCTCATGGAGCTCAAACAGGCCTGGAGCTTCTTGTCCTCCTGCCTGCTCTTCCTGAGTAATGAGAATAATACTGGCCTGGGTTCTGTGGTGGTGCTGAGGATGGAACCCAGAACCTTGTGTATGCTAGGCAAACACTCGACAACTGAGATACTGCCAGTTGTGACAAAATTCGGTATTAAACGTGTTACGTGTAAGATGGCTATATGGCAGCAATGGATGTACCTTAGGCAGTCACGGGGAGGGATCTGGGAGTCACTGGCCTAGGGTAAAGCCAAAGCAATTAAGGATCTCATCATTACAAACAAAACAAAAAACAAACCCAAACCTGAAAGCTAACCAAAGATAGCCCAGGAGTTATCAGGAGCTTGTGCACAAGCCTGACACCTGAGTCCAACTCCTGGATCCTACAAAGCGGTAGGAGAGAACCAATTCACAAAAGTTGTCTTATGACTTCCAACTATGAACCAAAGCAAGTGTATGTGCTTGCGCAAACGCTGAGGCGAAGGCAAGTACTGCCGCGAGTCCGAGGTCAGTAAGACCACACAGTGAGTTTCAGGCTAGCACAGACTGCAAAATGACACCCAGTCTCAAAAAGACCAAACCACATTAAAAAACAAAACAAAACAAAACAACAACCAAACCAAACAAAAAGATCTGACCTGAGACAGAGATACTGGCTACAGCTTAACTGGTTACCCGTTAGAGCCTCCTGCAATTAACTAAAAGCTCAGCTATTAAGGTTGTGATTTAAAACAAGTTCTTAGTTCGGTTTGTTAAAACACCTCAAAGTTCGTAGGCGATTTAACCTTACTACAAGTAAGGTTATATTCCTTAAGCTCTATTACCAAGTATCGCTCGTGCATCCCATGGGCACTTGTTAAATCCACACCAGCTTGCTTCTCCCTGCAATCTTGTCCTTTTCCAACTCTCCCTCACACACTACCCACCACGTTCTCAACTTCTTCCCCATGCCTACGTCCCTGGGCTTTAAGTGCCACCCACCTCCCTTCCTTCCCAGCCCGGGCCTCCCTTCCACCCGCCAGGCCTGACCACAAAAAACCATGAAGTACCTTGGGCTCTCTGCCTCCCCGCCCCACACATAAAATCCCGGGGGCCGCTCACGTCACTAGACAGCCGATCAGAAGTCCATGACAACTAACGGAAGCCTCGGCCTTTGGACCTCTGAGAAGCCTCTAGACTATTGGCTATTGGGTACGTTACGTAGGCGGCGGGTCCTTCCACTGGCCAATAAACTCGGGGTTTGCCGCGGGCATTTCTGGGAGTTGTAGTTCCTGTGAAACCACCGCCCGTAAATCTTCACAATCCATCTCAAGTACGTCAACCTCTTCTCCCACGCACGTCTCATCCGTTCTCTTAAAAGAGGTTGGTAATAAGGAATCCGAACTCTACGGTCAACATGTGTCAATAGTTTTTAGTTTAGTTTAGAAGGGAGTCAGGGACTCCTCACTTAAAAACCCGTAAAATATCACTCTCAAAATATAAATAGCATCATATTACCTGAAGCCAGCCTCATAGGCCTGCCTAAGTATCAGATCTGTTCTACTCTTAATCTCAAAGTACCTGCCCAATAGCTAGTAGGGTTGGCGGGTGGGTGAGTAGGGTGTTTTAACGTTTGCATTTTAAACCCTGAAGACTGTAGGCCACACCCGCGGGCTTTTCTGATCCTGACCTTCACAATACTATAAACCATCTTTTCTGAATGCCAGCTTCAGTCCTTGTACTTGGATACTGACAACCTCATATGCAAACTAGCCACTTGTAAGAATGGAGATGGAGAAGCCGAGGAAAAACGCCTCAAATTCCAGTTCTGGGCCTATGAGTAGGTCTTTCTCCCATACACACCTCCCATCGTCTCTTGTAGGAAACACACTCATGTCGATTTTGGAAGGAGGTGGGGGGTTGGGAGGGCATTTCTTAAAGTCTCCTTCAGTCCTCAAGCAAATGCTACCTCCTCCTATTGTATCTTCCTAGGGGCCATGGATGTACCCTCAGTTAGCTTAGGTGTGTGAACAGGCCCTGGTTTCCCTGGGTTCAATTCCCAGGACCAGGGAAGTGGAGGATTCCGGAGGGATAAAAGTATCGTTCTAGATTCCGGTTTGGTTTGGGTAGAGGTAAAAGAATTCATTCATCCCTTCTATAGCATTCACTACTTCGAGCTCTAGCTGTGTCCTTGGCGCACAGCGACCCTGCTTTAATTCAATTGGAATCCCCAGGGAGCAGTGCTTTACCTAGAAAAGTGATCCTCCCACCACCCCCTCCCCAATACAAATACCTGCTGTAAAACTTTGAGGGATCGTGAATATGGGCTTTAAGATGGTTGGGGAAAATTCATCAATAATTAGTTTCTTCCTTCCCCCGCCCCCGGTTCTGCTCCTGTGGACTCGGGAAGCCTAGTCTACGGGTTTTCCCGTTGTGCTCAGAACCCCACGGCACTGAGCACATGGATTTAAAGTGTTAGTTTAATTACCGACTTTCTTCTCCTAGTCTGTAGGATTGAGTGGACTCCCTGGAGCTTTGCACCGTGTGGGTGCTAAATAAATACACACTGAACCGATAGATGGATAGATGTGTGGATGTGCTAGTGCCGGCACGCCTCGCTCACCCAACCTCCCGCCTCAGCCAGTGGGTTAATGGTGGTTAGTCTGGCCAGGATCCGGAGCAGCCACGTCAGGGTCGCTTCCCTCGGGCCCCGCCCCGGCCGACCCCACCTTGTAGCACAGCTCCACCCCGCCGCCCCCTTCCCGGCGGCCCCTCCCCGCGCAGGTCCTGACTCCAGCCGCACCTCCTCCGGCTCTGCAGTGGCGGCAAGAAGGAGAGCCGGAGCGCCTGCGGGGTCCGGCCTGAGAGAAGCCGGGGTCGGGGCAGCCGCGAGGACCCCCGTGGAGGCGGGGCCTGTGGGACCGCGATGGGCGTGGAGATCGAGACCATCTCCCCAGGAGACGGTACCGGGCAGCGGGGCCCGGGAGGAGGAGGGGTCCCGGGGCGGAGTCCGTGGGCTGGGATCTGATTCCGAGGTGGCTCCAGGGACCTGAAGCGGGGAGAGGGGCAAAGATGCGCGTGGCAGGAGGAGACCCCCGACCCCGATTCTTTGGGGTTTTTAGAGAACAACTCACCATCCCCTTCTGCGCCCGCTCACCTTGGGGAGTGAAGGCGGCAACCTTGGGGGGTAAGGGGTCTAAGCCGGCCACTGTCCTAGGCTGCGGCTGTTGCTGCCCAAGCTGCAACCTCTCGATTAACCGCTGCTACTGACTGTCCAGGTTTGAATTTCTGTTCAGTTTTCTCTGTTCGGCACCAGGGATGGTCTCGCTTTAGGGGTTCTTGCTCTACAGGGAAACCCCTCCTAACGCGCTCCACCTCTCAGGCCCTCTTGTCTGGCAGCCCCCAGGGCTAGGCAGTGGTTAGTTGTGGAGAGAGCCAATTTGGGAGCCTGACACTCCTTTGGCTGCTTTTGCTTCTTATTTCTCCCTCCGGGTCCCACTCAGCTTTCCTAGTCATCTGCCCTCTACCATGCCCTTCCCCAGTCAAAACCCAGCCTTCTGACTTGCTGCTTGACTCTCCTGGAGGGTCCATGGTGCCTTAGTCAGCCAGGCCAAAGCAGAACTCATGTCTCCTAATTTTATCTGCCTCCACCCTACCCCTACTCCCAGTCTATCTCTGGGTTCCCAGTCTCTCTCAAGAGAACCAGCACCAAGTTTCTTCAACTACTTGGAAAACGGGGTGTATTCAACATATTCAAGGAGTAGCTATTTCTTAAGCAAAATTTAATCCAGACCCAAAGCCACCCCCAAGGTCTATAGTGCTTAGCAAGCAAACTTGCTGTTAGATATTATTGGCATTCTCGTCCCCAGGAAATTAAAGGGGCTTCTTGGTTAAAAAATGAGGGGTTCCTGGAAATACCAGCTACTACCCAGATCACTCCTTGCAGGTGTAGGTTTCTCTGTCCATACAAAGAATCTTGGTGCTGGGGTCGAGGAACCCTTTCCCAGGTCTTGTCGGCACCCACACATCCTCTGAGCCATCTCCCCCTCTTCATTCTCCCTGCCTTCTGTTTGACTTCTGCCCCTCACTCTCATTTTTCTTTCTGCTCTCCTAAAATGCAGAGCTTTAGGGCCTCTCCCTCAGGCAGAAAATCATTAAGAATCCACCCCCCACACCTTTTTTTGCAAGCATTTGCTCCCTTGGAGATAGCTAGGGTGGGAGGGACTTTCACTACTTACTATCCACGCATCCACAACCAACTTCACCCACCAAGGCACTTTCTAGTTGTTAAACAAACCACTCATAGAGCAAATATTTATGGAACGTGCACCGTGTGCTGGACCCTAGAGTTACAGGATGGAACCATTGGGCTCTCACCGTGACTGGACTCTAGGACCCGAAGGCTTTGTGTGCGTCCTGGTGGAACCCAGGGCCTTGTGCATGCTAGACACCTGCTGTGCATTGAGTTACATTCCGATGTAATGCTGGATTCCAGGTTTTCGAACATGTCTTATAACTAATTCTATTTCCCAGATCCCTTTACTTCCCCAGACAGACTCCCACGCATCTTTTAACAGCCAATTTAACTGTTTTCTTCGAGGCTTTCTCTGACTCCCTTTGGTAGGCTCCTATAGTCCACTAAACGTCGACTGTGTAGTTAATGTTCCCAAGGTTCATAATCCAGCTTCGTAGCTTGCCGTCCCACCCAGTTTGTTTATTCAGGGCCAGCTCTGCATCTGCCTCTGTGCAGTGAAAACTTGCATGTCTAATAGGCAGCTCAAGATTGCCACCCTCACAAATCTGTTCCTTTCCAGTTTTCTCATCTCTCAGAACAGATCTACCACCTTCCAGTTGCCCAAACCCAAAATTCAAGCATCGTTTTCTCCTTTTCTGTCATCCAGCGGTGAGACGGGCAGCAGGCTCCTTCCCCTCATCCACTTGCACGCCCTTGTCAGCCCTGCTTCCAAAATGTATCTCCAATCTATTTCACCCTTTCCTCTGCTGCCACTACCTTAATTCATGCAACCATTGATTTCTTGTCTAGATAATCGCAAAAGATGTCTAACCATCCATCCCACACTCGGGAGCCAGAGCAATCTTATAAAATCTTAATTCAGATTAGGTCATTTCCATGCTTTTAAACCCATCAGTGGTTTCCTATTGCATTTAGTATTAAACCCATCTCTGTAAGCTACATGGTGCATCTCTTTCACGTTCCTTTCTTCTATCTCACCCTCTTCCTTTCTATTTTGAAAGCACCCCAATCTTTTCCTGCTCTTTGGTCTTTGAGTTGGTTCTTTCTTAAAGCACCAGCTCAGACCTCATCTTGTCCACCATGCCTTCCTGGCATACCTTTTCTGAAATTGTGGGCTCACTGTGCCTCTCTGAAATTCATCAGTATTAATTTTTCTTTAGAGGACTTATCAGCATCTGTAATTATCATATTTAAATGAGCATTGTCTCTTTCCATTAGACTATAACCTGGGGAGTTGCCTCAGTGGCTTTGAGCTCTAACTGTGCAAACCTGAAGACTTGAGCTTGAATCTCCTTCACTGGTCCAGAAAAGCTAGGTGTGACGGCTAGTGTCTGTAACTCCAGCATTGGGGAGCAGAGATGGGCAGATCCTAAGAGCTCTATAGCATAGCTTCTGCATCAGTGACTATCTCAGGGAACTACATTGGGGGAGGATAGAGGGAGAAACGCTTCCTTCTCAGGCCTCTGCATGTAAGCTCACGGGTGTGCACCACACACACACCACATGACCATCCCACATACACAAAAGAAAGAACATAGACCCCAGAAAAATAGGTCCTGTCTTTATTGTTCTCTGTTGTATCTCTGACATGAGGACACAGGCATGGTCATTATTTATGCCTTGTGAATGATCACATTTACTCATCTTTGATGCAGTCATGATTATAGCAATCTGAGATTTAGGTTCCTGCCTCCTGCCTCTCTTCTTCATGGGTTCATATATTACTCTCTGGAATCTACTTCGGATTATCTGACACAGTAAGCTATTCATGATTCTGGTCTAGCACATAGTAGGCTATTCCTGAATACTTGTAAAATAGATGAAAGTAAAAGGAGAAAATAAATAAATAAATAAAATAAAATAAAGCAGTGGGGCTGTTTTTGTTTTAGACTAGGGAATTGAGACTAGTAACATTAAGTTCAAATACAAACCAGAAAGGAGACAGAGATCTTTCTCTCCTTTTTTTGGTTTTTTTTGTTTTGTTTTATTGTTTTTTTTTTTTTTGTTTGTTTTTTTGGTTTTTTTTTTTTTTTTTTTTTTTTTGAGACAGGGTCTCTCTCTATAACCCTTGTTGTCATGGAACCTACTCTGTAGACCAGGCTGCCCCAAATACACAGAGATCCACCTGCCTCTTCTTCCCCAGTGCTGGGATTAAAGGAGCACCACCACCTCCCATCTTGGTGAGTTTTTCTAATACCCTAAATTTTGCATCTTCCTTAATCTCTCTTGACAGGAAGGACATTCCCTAAGAAGGGTCAGATATGCGTGGTGCACTACACAGGTAGGTTTCATTCTCCTGGCACTGGCTCAGGCCTGTCCCTTCCAAGGCAGGAGTGTTTAATAAGCTTCTCTTGAGAGGGTCATATCCATGGATTATCCTCAAAGCCCAAGGCAGACAGGTTGCGGGTGACCAGTTTCATTTTTTTCCTTATCTATGGTGCCGGACTGGTAAAATCAAACCTCCAGTTTTACAACCTGGTACCCTGACCTTCCTGCTCCTGTCTGATGTTTCAGACTTATTCTGGAAGGTCTGAGCATCCTCAAAAATCTTTCTTTACCATATTTTTCTGTGCCCTGACAACTCCACTGCAGTAAGAGGGATGTGGTCAGTGGCTACACTGTCTCCATGTGCTGAGAGAATCCAGAGGAGGTTGCCAAGTCCACTGTTTCTTCTTGAATGATGTGTGTGTTTGAAGACCCAAGGGATATTCTATATTTTATATTATATGTATGGATGTATTGGCTGCATGTATGTATGTATGTATGTATGTATGTATGTATGTGTCCACATTCTTGCCTGGTGGAGGTAAGAGGTGTCAGGTCCCTGGTACTAGACATCATAACTAGAGTTATGGATGTTTATGATCTACCATGTGGGTGCTGGGAACTGAGGTGGGATGCTTTGGAAAGTTCAACAAGTGCTCTTAACTACTGAGCCATCTCCCTCCTCCCCAGGAACATTCTAGATGAGTTCTTTAGGACTGCTGGCAGGAAGATTACTGGCAGGTGTTTGCTCTAAGAGGTGTTAGGACTGTGCCTTGTGACTCGCTTCCTAATGTGGCAAACTCTATGGGTGACAGCCATTTAGCATACAGCAAGGCCAGCTTAATTCCTGGGACATATTCAGATGGGGCCATTTTTAGCAGTTCTCTAGGCCAGTGTGAAGCACCAGATTGGTTCTAGCAGATGACGTGGCTGTTTTTTTAACAGTTGTATCTCCAGCCGCTGATGTCAGCACTGGAGGGCTGTTTTATCTCCTGGTGCTATGGCCTAATTACCCTGGGCCTCTGGAGCCTCTGACCAGGGTAATTGATTTATCTGCTCTACATGTTATGGACAGACCATTGTTTATCAAGTCAGTGAAACCAAACATCCTTTTGCAGTTTCCCGACAGTGTATACACTGAGGAGGCAGGGTCCATTAAAGCGTCAGTGGTTCTGCTTTGGGAGAACCTGTCTTATCAAATACAGCAGGAGAGTATGTAAGAAACTTCTGGTAAACTTGTAAAGAATTAAGTATAAGCTGGACCTGATGGTCCACACCTGTAACACCAGCACTTGGGAGCGGGAACAGGAGGGTCAAAAGTTCAAGGCCAACCTTGGCTACATATCGAGTTTATGTGCCTAGTGCCTGCACAGACTAGAAGAGGACATTGGATCCTCTGAAACTGAAATTACAGTCGAGAGTTGCTGTATGGGTGGCAGGAATTGAACCCAGGTCCTCTGCTTAAACACTGAGCCATCCTTCCGGTCTTGACATTAGTGTTTTAATAGTGTCTTTTGAGCAGAAGTCCTTCATTTTAGTGTCATATTTATCACTCTTCTTCATGCATACATATTTTTCTGTGTTCGCTTCAGTTGTGAAGATACCCACTTTTCCCGCTTATTTATCACCTAGTATAAAAGTTGTTGGAGGTGTTTGTTTTTCTCCTCTCTCCTTATTGTTTTTGTCATTTAAGACAGTGTCCCATGTGACTTAAGGTTGGCCTTGAATTTGTTCTATAGTCAAAGCTGGCCTTGAATTTCTGTTCTCCTGCCTCCAGCTGAATGTTGGGATTACAGTATGTACCATCATGCCCAGATACTTTGTAGAAATTTTGAATGGTAGTATGTCTACTACTACTTTATTATTTTTTATTTTATTATTCATGTTTAGGTCCATGCTTCATCTGAAATTGATTCTTATGTGTAAAGGTGGTAGGTGCTTAAGTTCAATCCCCCCCCATATGGATATAGATTTGATTCAGCAGTGTTAATCCAAAAAGTCATCCTTTATTTGTTGTATTATAGAAACATCTTTGTAAAAGAAATCAACATATTTATGTGGGCCTGTTTCTGGATTATGTGTCTTTGACTGAATTTAAACCACAGATAGCTGTTACATGGTTTCCAGTAGATTCATCTTTATGAAAGCTGAAGGCATTGGGGAATGGGGAAGACAGTCTATAAATGGATTGTACATGTGCACATATTCAAGCATGCATTTGTCCAAGGGCCTATCTGTATGAATATATGTAGGTCTGTCGATCTAAATATTTTCTTAGCATCTGTTTGACCATCAGGGCTTCTCTCCTGAGTGCCTGTGTGTAAGTGCATGTGAGCATGCATAAATATTTCTGTGAATGTGACTATCTTAGCAACTGTGTATATACATGAGTTTATGTTTAATCTCTGTAGCATCCATCTGTGTGTATCTCTGGGTAGCCAGAAGGGTTTCTCCTTTGCCACATTTAGAACTCAGGGCAGGAGCCCAATCTATTCTATCCAGAAGGTAGGTAAATAAGACTCTCTAGTACACATTCAAGCTGTAGAAATTCAGAAGGAAAATAATAGATGCTCAGATACTTGTAAGTTGGCAAAGCTTGCTACATTAAATATGGAAAATAAGAGGCCTATTTCTCCAACATCAGACAGTGAGTTACTGCCAAGCTGAAGTCAAAACCCGGTCTAACTGGGTGCGGTGACTTACACCTGAGATTTGGCACCTGGAATCTCCTGCAAGTTTGAGGCCAGACAGGCTGCGTACTGAACTCCAGACCAGCCTGGGCTATAGCCTGGAAGTAGTGTGAAAGGCTTAGGAGGTATGGAGGAACTTAAGAATAGTGTGCTTTGAATAGGTAGGGAGACAGGGATGGAGGGGAGAGAGAGAACTTGAAGGCAGGCATCATTAATTAGCCTTAGGCTTTTGGATTCTGCTCTGGGAGCTACTCAAGTATTCTAAGCAGGAATGTAAATATGATCAGAATGTGGGAAAAAGACAATCTGGAAGATTGGTGAGGAGTAGATGCGCCAGTTTGGAGGCTGTTCCAGTCCACAGGTGAGCCGTGGTGGTGACTCCATGAGGCCACAGGTGGCAGCAGCAGACACTGAAGTTGGATTCCAAAGAGATATAGGATCTGGTGATAGGCTGCATCCTCAGGCTGTGGTGAGGCAGAGAGATGGGTCCACGATTCCTGCTTGTCAGGAGGGCTGATGGGGAGGATAGAAGAGGAGCAGGTTTATGCAGAAGAGGAGTTGTATTTAGACTTGCTGAGTCTAACTGCTAGTTCACGCACAACCACAGCTCTTTTCTGCCCTCTTCTTACTTTGATAGGAATGCTCCAGAATGGCAAGAAATTTGATTCATCCAGAGACAGAAACAAACCTTTCAAGTTCAGAATTGGCAAACAGGAAGTCATCAAAGGCTTTGAAGAAGGCGCTGCCCAGGTAGGCTGAGGATGCATACTAAAGGTTGCTGAGGATAAACTAAATGGGTTTTAGGGGGCCCTTAAACAGACCTCACATTGCCTTAACACCACTCCCAGGTTGCAGCAATGCCACCTAGTGCCCACTCCTGGCTTTGTCCTTCCCCTCTTCTGTGGCTGACACATCTGTCTCACCCTAGGCATTCCTCCTAGGAATGCTTGAGCATGCTGAAAAGGCCAAAAGCTGTCTGAGCTAAGAACAGCTAAAGACGGATAAGCCAAGAAGTACTTTGGGTTTTGCTTTTTAACACTTTTGAAGCTATTCCAGACATAAAAATATTACAGAAATAGTGGAGCTCCTATATAATTCTCACCCAGCTTCCTCAAATGTTAACATATATAGCCAGACTACAGTAATTCAAGTAGAACATGAACATCAATACAGCATTAGCCAGTCGACTTGAATTTTTGGTATTCTTTGAAATTCAAACCTCATGGCTCTCTTACTAATAAATGTCCAGGGATTGAGACTGCTGGTGGGCTTTGGTTCCACCTCTCCCTCTGTTTGTCTGGGAAGTCATAAGATGTTCCATTCCTGTACTGTGGCCTTTAGTCGCCAAATCTTAACTGTTCCTGTCACAAGCATATTCAGTGCTATTACACATTCCTCAAGGGCTACCTCTGAAGAGGACCAAGAACACAAGTGTTTGGGCCACGTCATTGCTGAATAATCAGTAATATTTGTTGCTTGAATGAATCTGAGGCTACTTTGTGGCTGTTAACTACCCCATAGTCAAGTCTATTTGGGGGCACAATCTGCATGTTTAAGCTCTTGGCTTAACTTTAGTGTGCCACCAATAAAATTAATCTCAGATCATTGGAATTACCCTAAAGATGGTTTGGGGGAAATGTCATAGTTATCTTCCTTTTTTCTTTTAAATCAAGCTGGGTCCTCTTTTCCTCTCCCCATCTGCCCCCATCCCTGCTAGATGAGCTTGGGGCAGAGGGCGAAGCTGACCTGCACCCCGGATGTGGCATATGGAGCTACTGGCCACCCCGGTGTCATCCCTCCCAATGCTACCCTCATCTTTGACGTGGAGCTGCTCAACTTAGAGTGAAGGCAGGAAGGAACTCGAGGTGGCTGGAGAAGGCTCCTGCTCCCTGTCCTAGCCTGCTCTTTCTGCCACTGGGACGGCTCCTTCTATGTAGGGCTCTTGATCAGTGTGCTGACCCCACCACCCCTCAACATTATCTGTTCTTTCTGCCCAACTTTCTCGTGTGTTGGCCATTTAACTGTCCCCATACATCTTTGCTTGAGAAAACTTTAGTTACAGATCCAAACATTTTGGACTGCATTTTGTGTGATGCATGTAGTAGCCATTCCTTACCATAGGACACAGATCCCATTTGCACAATCTATATTGCCTTACCTGCACTTAAGCCAGATATACAAGGTGCTCAGACATGCGCTGTACATGGTCACATGGAGGGACTTGAGCCAGTTACCTTTGCTGTCACTTTCTTCTGTTGGCTGCTCACTTTAAGCACTGCCCTCTTTGGAAATACTATGTAAAATAAAGGCTCTGTGCTTGGCATCTTCCTGTCCATCATGTTGTGGGAGGTTCTTTAATGACACACAAGCCAACTGCCCTTGGTGAAGAAGAGTGAAAGGTTACTTCCAAGGAGCTAAGAGTGTATCTAACAGCTGCATGTGCAAACTCTTCATGCTGGACCTTGTAGACAGGGGTCCGAGCCCAGGCTGATCTACAACTCCTTCAGCCTCCTGACTGCTGGCCTTATAGGTACATATGTACTACCAGGTCCAGTTTTACTTTTTAAATAGATGGATACAAATCCTCTAAGCAACACTGGAAATTAGCCTCTACCCTACTAAACTCACCAGCTTGGAGTCCTCTGCATAACTAACTCAGCATCCTAGCAATCCCAGGTGGGACTTGATCTCCCAGGGCAGTCTTGCAACTTCATCTGTTTGAAGAGATTGAGGGACGGGCTTCCCTGATAGACAGGAGATGTGTGCATCGAGCACATGAATATGTTAAAGGCGTGAAACCTTGGATTCACTCACTCTGGGAAGTTACTTTTGAAAAAAAAGTGTGGTTCTGAGTTTATTTTCATAGGCAACACTTAGTTACATCTAGATTTGCTCTAGCTTACCTTGAAGAATTACTTCTGATAATAATGTAGAATGTGTGTGCATGTCCCTGCATGCACATGTAGGTGTGGATGGAGGCCAGAGGACAACCTAGAATGTTAATTCTCTGGAGCCATCAATCTTGTTTACTTATTTGAGACAGGATCTCACTGTGTAGCCCAGGCTGGCCTTGATCTCAAACAGAGAGATCAATCTGCCTCTGTCTCCCAAGTGTTTGAATTAAGAGATGCACCGGTTTACACCATGTAACATTCCATGAAGGACATAGGCCACAATTGGGGCTATTTTATCTACAGCTCATTCCCAGGAAGTCATGCACGGAACCTTCTGCTGAGGCTGAGGGGGTTCTCGAAAAGGTAGTGCTTTGGATGAAATCGTGAATGGAAAGACATTACCTTGCTTTTACTCATCCATGGCCAAAGGATGCTGTACCCATTCCTTTTAGGGGTAACTTCTCTGGAATGTCCTGCTTCCTTACTTTTTGATAACTCAAATGCCTGCACTTCCTCAGAACTCAATCTGTATAGAAGACACACATGCTTTCTGCTATGACAGCAACAGGATGAACAAAAATGACATCAAAGACTATTTCATGGGCCCACTGCATATGGTAGCATAGCCTGGGTGACCAGAGCTATGACACCTAAAAAACCCTAAAATGCAAACTTACTAGCTAGTACCTGAAGGATACGGGGGACTTTATAGGTAAGCTGAGAAATGATTGCTTCCTCAAGTCTTTGGAAGGTGATGTAGGAAATCCTGACACGCGCCGAGGAGTTAGGATGGTGTATTGAGAGGGCCATTAAAGCCATTAAAGGTTGGTAAACAATAGACCAGTATTGAGATCCATGTCCCATCGGTTGTTTTCAAACTGCCCCTCCCTCAGTCTCATGAACTGATAGAAACTTGACTCAACTCACTGAAAGTAAAGCAATTTGGACATACCTGCACAGATGAACACAGGGACAGTCTGCTCCTTGCACTTTCTGTCCTTTGAAAAAGGAGTTCAGTGTAGTCTAGGCTGGCCTCAAATGCATGACTCTCCTGTCTCTGTCTCTTGGTGTTTGGATATAGGTGTGTGCCACCATGTTCAGCTCTGCTCCCTTCCACTTTTAGCTGGGTTTAAAAAGCTGAACTTTAGGTGGCTGGTGCATAAGACAATCATCATCTAGAACCTGAGATTTAGCACACACCTTCTGCAGACAGGCTCAGTGTCTGGCCCCGAGTCTAAGTTCAACTAAATCACAATTCCAAACAAGCAAAAGTGAATTTGTTTTCTGTAGAGCTGGTGCCAAACACAGTACCTGGCTCTGAAAGTCCTCCTCTGTTGAGCTGTATCCTTAGCCCTAGTTTTAAAACTAAACTTCGGGTCATGAAATTCAGCTAATAGACACATAATCCAAATGACAGACTGCTCCTAACTGCTAATTGACACCATTAGCAGTGAGCTGGCTCCCACTTGGAGACCTCACTCTCATGGCAGTCTAATTTCATTTGTCTGCACAAAGAGTTCCTTTAGAACACTACATCTGCAAACACCTAAGCCATAGTGTGCAGTACAGAATTAGTAAGGAAATCACAAAGGCACTCACAAGAGAGTTACAGCTGTGGCCTATCTGCCCACCCTTCTTAGAAACGGCTTTTGGTCCCTGTGGTGCCGTGGTGGTTCATGCCTTTAATCCCAGCACTCGGGGGCTGAGGCCAGTATATTTCTGAGTTTGAAGCCAGCACAGCCTACAGAGTGAGTTCCAGGACAGCCAAGAAAACCCTGTCTTAAAAGGGATTGGGGACGGGGTTAACTGTGCTGTCAAAAAACTAGTCAGATATAATGATTTCTTCATTTTTGAGTGAGCTTTGAAAAGACGGTACAAAACCTAGAAAGTGGCCTATTCCTTAACAGTAATAACAAACTTTACATGCATTTAAAAGTAGCCACTGACGCTAGTCAGTCTATGTAGCTTTCAAAGTGACTCTAGGTTCTGGGTATACAAACAGTTAGTCCACACATCTCCATTTGGCCCGTGCCCGAACTATAAAATGTATAGCTGCTTTCTCCAAAGCTGTCAAACTACATTGAATGACAATCATTACAGTCTTACCATGCCATGGAAACGCCTACAACTAAACATTTTATTTTATTTATGGTAAAGACATACTGTGAGCTAAAGTCCAAAACACATAGTTAACAATGAAAAGGAAAGTCTACATAACTACAACTTTGACCAAGTAATAGCACCACACTAAACAGCTTGCTCTCAGATCTTTTTTTAATTTTAACCTTTTTAAAGATTTATTTATTGTATATATAGCGTCCTACTTGCACGTGGAATGTGTGCATGCAGGCCAGAAGAGGGCACCAGATCCCATTACAGATGGCTGTGAGCCACCACATGGTTGCTGGGATTTGAACTCAGGACCTCTGAAGAGCAGTCAGTGCTCTAACCTCTGAGCCATCTCTCCAGCCCCTTGCTCTTAGGTGTCTGGTTCTTTGTAGCTCTCATACCAATCCTTTCACGTCTTTGCTTTTGGAGACACAGTCTTACTCTGTAATCCAGGCTGAGACTGGCCCAGAGTTTACAACATCACCTAGTAAGCTCATCATAGTGATCCTCCTGCCTCAGCTTTCCCAAGTGCTGGGATTACAGCTGTGTTCTATACTAGTTTTTTATGAAAGCATTTTATTCAACCAACAGGATGAATTTTGGTGTCCTCATATGTGACCTACTTATTGGGTTGTTATTACTTAAAAATAACAAGCTTAGGCAGGATATGGTGGCACATAGCTTTAATCCTAGCATTTGTAGGTACAGCAGGAAGAGATCTGTGAGTAGGAGGACAGCCTAGTCTACATGGAGACCCTGTCTCAAAAAACAAAACAAAATCAAGTCTACAGGTTCCTCTGGCTCAGAGTTTGGTAAAGGCATTTGCTATCAAGCCTGACAACCTGAGTTCAATCCCCAAGACCTACCTGGTGGAAGAAGAAAATCAATTCCTACAAGTCATTCTGATTTTGACACATGCACGCATCCACACACATATGTACACAATAAATAAACAAGTATTAAAAGAAAAAAGAGAAGTCAATGTTCTCAAGGATTGAGTCAGGGTTTTACTGTTGTGAGCAGACACCATGAGCAAGGCAAGTCTCAAAGGACATTTAACTGAGGAAAGCTCACAGGTTCAGAGGTTCACGCACGGCAGCATCCAGGCAGGAATGGTGCAGGAGGAGCTGAGAGTTCTACATCGTCATATGAAGGTTGCTAGTGGAAAACTCACTTCTAGGCAGCTAGGGAGAGTGTCTTAGGCCCATGCCCACAGTGACACACCTACTCCAACAAGGCTACACTTTTTTTTTTTTTTAGATTTATTTATTTATTTTATGTATATGAGCACACTGTCACTGTCTTCAGACACACCAGAAGAAGTCATCGGATTTCATTATAGATGGTTGTGAGCCACTATGTGGTTACTGGGAATTGAACTCAGGACCACTGGAAGAGCAGTCAGTGCTCTTAACCACTAAGCCATCTCTCCAGCCCAAGGCTATACCTTCTAATAGTGCTACTCCCTGGGCCAAGCATATACAAACCATTATAAGGACCTCAGTCCCTAGGCTCATCTTATAACCCCGCATATGGTTCTTCTGATTTGTTTTTTTACTGGTATTAAACAGATGTGAGAAGTTTAACAGAAAACACTGATACATTTTACAAAAGCTACAAGTTTATTAACATTATATCTTCTAATGCTAGAAAACTTTCAAACAAGTCATTCTAAGTCTCAAATGAGAAATCACAATATTCAGTATTAATTAAAAAGATAAAGGATAACCAAGACCAGGCATGGCTGTTACTCATTTGGGGGGATCTGTATTGATGCCATACTTTTCCTTGAGAAGCTTCAGCTGCTCCTCCTTCTTCTTAGTGTCCATCTTCTGGAATGCCTACAAGTGTGACAAGCACCACAGTTAATGGGGACTGACTGAGCTACACAGTTCACCAGCAGCACTAGCCTAGAGGAAACCCACACACCCAGCACCAGCCTCTCCTTCGAGTGGACCACACTCACCCGGTTAGCATTGTAATACAAAACCACAAGGTATCGGTTACAAACGTTGAATCCTGATAGGTGATCGCAGGCATTCTTAGCATCAAAGATGTCTTCATAGACCACATAGGCTGTTCCTCTGGTTTCAGGTGTATTTCCTCTGCACAACAGTTAGAAGACAGTTACCAAGCATCAACCACTTCCAGTCTTTTTTAACCTGTGACTGGGTCTTGTTTATTTTGACACTGAATTTTTAAAACACCAACTACATATCCAAGCCCTCCACTCAAGTGCTCTACTGCTGCACTCTACTCCCAGCCCTGTAAGAGTTGTTTGGAGACAATAAGCAGAAACAAGTTTAGAGCGTGCAATTCTTTAAGTTAGTGTGTTCTGAAGTGAAATATCTCAAGACTAAGCAAAGCTGCATACCCATGAGCACAATAGAAGCTGTGAAGCCAGCACACACTGCTCATATTTCTAGTGCTCCCTGTTTCTCGTGCTCACAGTAACTCTTCAGGCTTGACGTGGACACAGTACTTAGGACTGATGGCCTGCTAGTCACCAATGGCTAGCCAAGGTTCTGCTGTACTCTCTGTGTAGCCCTTGGTTGGGGAAACAGCTTCTGCTGAAAGGGCAAAGGTACACCAGCGGCAGTTATCTATGAGCCAGGCAAAATGCTGGCAGGAGCGGGAGGCTTTACCCAGTTGTGGGCTCCTCCTAGGATCACTACTCCTCGCCTCACCTTTCCTTGGAGAGCTGGGGAAGTGAGAGAAGCTACAGGAGCCCTGACCTGCAGGCAGCAGGTGACCAAGGTGAATGTGTATAGCTGTCAGCCCACTCTGCAATGGTCTGGCATATAAAATAGACCATTTGTGCAGCCATGGGATGAGGTTTGGGACTGTGGGCTGACTATTCACCTGCAGAAGTCCCTGCACAGGCAGAGACTTCACATAAGCATCTGCCAGACTTTCCTATAGCAAAGCACTATAGGCTCAGAAGGACAAACAAAAACATGTAAAAGTCTAACTTCAAAATTGTACCTTTGGAGCTGGGAGGTAGTGGCATACACCTTTAAGCCTGACACTAGGGAAACAGAGGCAAAGGGATCGCTATGAGTTCAAAGCTAGCCTGGTCTACAGATTGAGTTCCAGGACTATTATACAAAGAAACCCTGTCTGGAAAAATTAACTATCGAATCTCTGGGCATGGTAGCAGACACCTTTAATCCCAACACTTGGGAGACAGAGGCAGGTGGGTTTCTGTGAGTTCAAAGCCAGTCTAATCTACATAGTGAGCTATACAGAGACCCTGTTCCTTTTAGAGTCAGCATCATTTGCTGTGGAAACACAGTGAGACCCTGTCTCAAAACGAAAAAAAATTGTAGCTCCTATCCCTACTCTCTAATCTACCTGCTCAGAGGTAGAGAAAGATAGAGGTAGTGGGTGTGGCTAGGAAGTCCAGTGCCAGTGAACTCACTTCACTAAGTTGCCAGGATCTGACAGGAGATGCTGTTTCAGACAAGCACTCTCTATGTGCTCTATGCTGCCCTTGCCTTGAACCTGGAATCTTCCTGCCTCAGTCTCACCATGTCCTATTCAAGGAGGGACTTTTATGTTTTATTCTCTTGGTATAGTATTAATAATTATTAACAACTTAATCATTTTCAGGATTATATTAGGTATGCAAGTTGAGAACTTTTCAAAGAGGGGAGGAGGGGAAGTTTGCATTCCTTAAGGGCAAAGGTAAGGTTTTTTCTTTTCTTCCACACAAGATCTCCACATTGCATTCTCCTAGGACGGGCAGTGGAACTAACAGTGAAAGGCAGGCATCACCCCTCCTTCCTTCAAGCAAGAGAAAGACATTACATAAAAAGATCATATGGAGCCACAAGAGGAAAGAATAGCTGTGACAGCGATTAATGAAGACAGCTACTTTAACTGGGGCTCAGGGAAAACATCTGAAAAGTCCTCCCCAAAGCTGAGAACAGGCAGAGAAGGAGCCAGGTCAGAGTGGCTGTGCTGAACAGCTGAGAGGAGCTAGGAAGCTGAGGCTCGTATCTACTGTGGCTTTGCTCATGCTTTGACTGCATTCTACTACCAAGCTCTAACCCCTGCTGTGTCTAATTAGCACACTCTACTGCCCAGACTGGTCTCAAATTTGCAGTCTTTTCCCTCAGTCTCCAATGTGGCTTTGATTACAGGTGTGTTCTATATAACTGGTTCTTAAGTTGTAGTTTCGGTATCATTCTCTAACTTCATCTTAACATCTCTCAAGTGAGTGCTGTAAGTAAGCTTTATAATGCCTTCATAGATTAATCACAGTCATGCTACTATCTTATTCACTATTTTCTTTTTACAGTATTGAGCACTGAAATCAAGGCCTTGCACTCTCAAATAATAAGCTATACCTCCAGCCCTATTCATTTGCTTATATATATGGGTAGTTACTAAGAATCATTCAATGCTATCAACATAAAGACTGGAGGCAGTCACCTCTGCCAAGACAAGACAGGTAAGTTCACGGGCACTAGCATGACCATGTATTAACTAGATGGCTCAGAGGTTAAGAGCACTGACTGCTCTTCCAGAGGACCTGAGTTCAATTCCCACCTACCACATAGTGGCTCACAACCGTCCATAATGAGATCTGGTGCTCTCTTCTGGCCTGCAGGCATACTTGCAGGGAGAACACTGTATTCATAATAAATAAATAAACACTTAAAAAAAAAAGCCCTACTAAGCCTGAGAAATTGGGATTGACAGAGAAGGTTCAGTAGATTTATGAAGAGTGGCAACAAGCTATGTGTCTCATAGAGAACTGAAGCCCAAAGAGATGAAACAGTCTGCCCAGTTTCATCTAACTCCAAAGACTCCATTAGTATCTGAACTCAGGTCTAACAACCAATCCAGTTATCACACTGCCTCCACATTGAGAACCAAAGGGCCACCATCCAAATTATCTTACAGAAGAAAGAAAAACCTAACAAGTCTGACTGCTAGTCACATGGCTAGTTACAGGCATTAATGGCACACCCTTATTCTCTGGCTCTCAACTCAGAGACTATCTACATATTATTTTTTGTTCGCTGAAGGATTTGGAGTTCTTGCATCCCTCAAAATATGGACAAAATGTATTAAGTAGTGAATACAAAGCACTTAGCAGTTGTCCAGAAGACTGAGACCTTCTAAGGAGAGCACCTGTTCTATGGTACTTTTGTTACATCCTCATTTGGCTACTAATGACAATATATCACAAATGATGATATATTCCCAGGGAGTAGTTTACTCCCAGGAGAGATGGTGATCATTTGAAAGCAAAGGCCTTAGGTCCCTATAGTCCTAGAAGCCAGGAAGGGGCTCTGAGGGTATAAAAAGAAAATCTTTGGCTTGATTTGAGATGTGGTCTTAAGAAATCCAGGCTCACCTCAAAAATCACTCTGTAGATGAGAATCACCTTCAATTCTTGCCTCCACCGCACAAACTGATTGCAGGCATCTCCCACTACATTTACTTCAGAAAACATATAAAAATATAGTGGGGTTGGGGTTGTAGCTCAGAGGTCAGTGCCTGCCTCGCATGTGCTGGGCCCTGGGTTCAAACCAACAAGACCTTCCCAAAGGTGCCTTCCTAAAGAGAAACACTGTGACTAGAAATAAAAGCTTTCGAAATCCTTCCAGAATGATCCTTAAATGGCACAAGTTCAGTGCTGTATAGTTTAATGATTCCATTCAGAATTAGATTTTCTCACTAAACATTACATGACACTAAAAAGGAACTTTTACTCAAGGGTCTTGTCATCTCACTGCAAAACAGACACATCACTCACTTCACTACATACCACATGGTGCATTCCTGCTGCCAGCTACAATTCTGAGATCATAGACTAGGCAACCATATCCTTTAGTGACATTTTAAGTCTCAGAAAGACTTACACTCTGATTTGACGAATAGGTCCATATTTCCCAAATATATCATACATTTCTTCTGCTGTGATTTTGTATGGCAAATTCCTTATATACAAAATCCGATTTACTTCAGGTGGGAGGCGGATCTAAAATGAGAAATAAGTATCATTATACTGAAAGACAGCAGAGTGGCCATAATAAAGACCCCAGTGATGCCAAAGAAGCCAAGAGTAAGAACTACCACTGGATGCTCCTCAGAAAAACAGCAGCGGGAAGACTTTCAGGAGGAACTCAAACCCTGGCTTTTGGTCACTCTAATTTAACCAGTATCCCACCTCACTTACAGATCCTTAATGTCTCCTAGGAAAGAAAAAGACAGTAAAATCCCACTCATAGGTCTTATGTCTTAAGAACCTGTGTCAGTGACTTCTCTTGTTCTTACAGGCTTTCCCTTCCCACCAGCTTCTAGTCCTCAGCTGAGCAGCTGACCTGGTCCTCCCAGTGCACAGAAAACAAAATACCAGAGTCCTCCTCACTCACTCATCAAACAGTTACTAAGTGCCTTTTAAGTGTACACAGCAGTCCAGGGATTAAGAGATGCCTTGAAGGAAAGGCAAGGTGTCTACTTTCCCTGCACTGTCTAACTCTCTCTACTTATTTATCTTGCTTCTGTTTTCAGTCATGCAAGTTGAAAAGGAAAGTCTGTACTCAGTGACTCATGTTCTTTAAAGGACACCCAGCCCTGAGCTGAAAGTGCCTTTACTAATATCCTTTCATTCCAGTGTTCCTTCTCTGCCTTCTAGGGCGCCTGGCTGTTGGTCTTCCTCCACACCCCGTTTCCACCTCACAGTTGTGTTTCCTCCTGTCTTTGATAATAGTATTGTCCCAGTTTGTTGTTTGTCTTGACCTGTTGTATATCCCTCACTCCTAGACTCTTCTTACTCTACACTGCTGACTCACACACAGCTCACTCTTTCCTACTACTGTCAATGATATACCAGACCAAAAAAATTAATAACGACTTTTGGTATGAAGCTAAGTATTATATGAATGAAAGAATAAACTATTTACTGGTGAGCTGGTTCAGCATGTGAAAGGCACTTGCCAGCAAGCCTGATGACCTGTTAATCCCCTGAATCCACATGGTAGAGAACTGACTTCTAAAAATTGTTCTCTAACCTCTACGTATGCTTTGTAGCACATTCACATTCACTAATAAATAAAAAAAAAAGCTTATTCCCTACCTTCAAATGAGTATTATTTGGTGGTGAGAATTATTAAACAAACTATAAAAGTTTAAGATTTCTAAGTCAAGTTTTATAATCAACAACTGCCGCCCAAATGTATTTCTCCAGTAAATCCACTTTCTCACTGTGCAAAACACTGTGTAAGCCTCTCTCTTCTCTACTAAAACTTCACCACCATCATTCCCTGTGAATGTGAAGGGCTCTTCCCAGCAGCACAGGGTATGACCCTGGCTCCACACTAATTGAAGAAAACAGATATGACCAAATAGTAACTATATATTCCTATTGCTAAACTTTATACACCGATATCTATCCATTTTTATACTATTGGTACACTAACTACCCCCTTATTTAATTATTCTTGTCATGGTCTGAGGTGCAAGCTCTCTACCACTGGACCACATTCCAGCATCACTCCGGGATTTAGCATATTGTTCTTTTATCTGGTCTCTCCCATTCTATTGGCTTACTCTCATTGGTATAAAAAAGCACTTTAGGTATTTTTAGAACAGTTCAATTTCTCTATTACTAAGAAAAATCATAGGACCAACTCCACAGTTTTGTTTTAATTCCCACCATCTTTTCATTCTACAGGAACCAAGTTTTCATTCATTGAAATTATTTGCGTAATCACGGTTGCCCAAAATCTCCATCAGAATATCCAATTGCCAATTGTGTGTCTTTGTTTTGGTGTGATTCTAAGTTTTAACCATTTCCTGCTTTACTGAAATAATTTTTTTCTTAAAGATTTTGATAACACTCCGCTCACAACAGTAATATATAAGCTCGACTTTTCGTTTAATTCACTGCTGAGTCCCAACACCTAACACCGGCGTGTGGCGCATAGTAGGTGTTGAATAAATACAACTGATTAAATGTTTCCCGTATGTAAGACCAGAGACACAGCAGGTGCTTACATATATTAACAGAGGAGTCCCAGAGTTCTACATTCGAGAAAGATCCAAGGCTCTAGCTGTCAATGAACCAAATAGTTACCCAGTACCACTGTGTTATTTGGACTCAAGAGGATCCTAACGCTTGGTCCTTGGTGTAGGCCAAGCAGCAGTGACTGTAGACCTGACACGGTCACTGATACCAGGGGGCTCTCAATAGAGGTGGGGCGAAAAGTCGCTCAAGGAACACACCTCTGAGGATGAAGCAGGACAGAATCTCCTTTGACTGAACAGATAACCAGCTTTCCCCACCTGTGGGCGGAGGGACAAAAAACGCTCCCCACACACGCTGCGACACTCTAGCAACGACATCGCTTCCCTACCACGTAGAAAACAGGGTACTCACATTCGCCCTCTTAGCCGCTTGCATCGCCATCTTGGCGGGCTGATGTAGGTTACCGTAAGATCCTTCTGGATATTTCTAAAACTCGGTCGCCTTCGTGGGCGACACGGCGTCACATACAGGGTATTTACACCCAGGTAAGGCCGGAAGCTGTTACAGCACTGCCGGAAAGTCCGCGTCTCAAACTAGGACCTGTTTACTTCCTAGAAAAGATGCTCTAAGTCAAACTACGGAAAGCGAGTTCTCAGGCCGGAAGACGAAAAAGCGAGCTCCAAGACACTTCCGGATACCGGACCGGAAGAGGCGGGACGAGTGCTACAGGAAGAGAGGTGTTTCGCTTGAAGGGGTGTGGCTTAGGGATCAAGGGGCGGGGTCCACGAGTTGACGGACCCAGGGGCTGAGATTTAGCGCTGACATTGCGGAGGCGTTCGTGGCTGGCCAGTGCCATTTTTTCTCTGAAGGCCTATCCCGGGGCCTGGGCCTTGGGTTGCGCTTCACCTGACGGTCGAACTCCCTCACCCCGTTCCCGCCGCCCCTCCCTTCACATACACCATTTTATTTCCTTAGACCAGCTTTACAGGAGCAGACTTGGGAAGAGAGCCCACTCCCACGTTGGTTCTGAGGTCCTCCTTCACTGTAGCAGCTCCAAGACGATTTTACCCACGTTCCTGTTAGCCTCCACACATTAGCCACATGAATATCAGTTTCCGGATGGATTCTGTCCAGAATGGCAGCAGACGTTGGAGGCTGTCCATAGAGAAGGTCAGAATCTGCTCCATGAAAATTTTCACCTGTGTTTGTTTGTACTAAGGGAAAGAAAATCACCTTGAAGAAAGGCCTTCCTCTGCTAGTCCCCATCCTGCCTAGCCTTAATGTTCTCTGAGTATCTGGAACAGCACACCCTTTCACTTACCATCATGAAAGAGCGTGCTTTCAAATGTGCAGCCTAATTCTGTACCAGGTAAGATTTGAAGGCTGCAGTAAAGTACTGGTTTAACTGACCAGCTCACATAGCTTAATACAAAGGGAATGCTGAAGCCTTATCTTCCCCCATTAGATGCAAAGGAAAAAGGAGAACCCATGAAGTAGGAAATGCCACTACAGGTCTGCGGGGGTGTCAGGGTCATAGCTTGCTAGTTTTGTTCTCTTTTTCTACTCACAAGGAAAATGGAAAAAGATGGATGGGAAAAAAGGAGACAAGTTTAAGCTAAGATGTAGCTCGGTTGGTAGTGTCTGCCTACCACACACGAAGCCTAGGTTTTTGTGATGGTTTGTATATGCTTGGCTCAGGGAGTGGCACTTGTTGTGACACTCAGGTGGTGTAGCCTTGTTGGAGTAGGTGTGTCACTGTGGGTGTGGGCTTTAAGACCCTCATTCTATCAGCGTGGAAGTGAGTCTTCCACTGGCAGCCTTTAGATGGAGATGTAGAACTCTCAGCTCCACTTGCACCATGTCTGCCTGGATGCTGCCATGCTCCTGCCTTGATGATAATGGACTGAACCTCTGAACCAGCCCCAATTAAATGTCCTTATAAGAGTTGTCTTGGTCATGGTGTGTGCTCACAGCTGTAAAGCCCTAACTAAGACACTAGGCCTTCTCCAAAGTTTCCAACAACAAACATAGGAATGATCCTGCTGAAGTTCACTCCAGGGAGCCAACTGGAGTTCACTCTAGGGAGTCTATTGTGCTTCTTTAGAGCATAGATGAGGGGTTCCTTACAAGGGTATGAATGTTCCTCCCCCACAGCACACCACATCCATTAAGCCCTTATCAAGAAGGGATGATCGAGTAATAGATGGAGTTCCTCAGCCCTATTCCTCTCCAGCCTGTATAGTCTAGTCCCTCCCAAGGTCATGTTCATTCTAATGAAGGAAATGTCACTCTCCTTACACCTTTATGTATAAACAGTCAACACACCCAGAAGGAATCCTTCTGCAAGGAGGTGCTGGTAAGCTCCTCAAGATGTTGCGTGATGGTCACTCACAACAGCAAGTTGAAATTCTTTAATAAATAGATATATTGGGTTAAAAATAATAAAAATAATGGTAAGTCCTCGAGTCACTGCCCAGCTTGGCTTTGAGCTGATGATACTCCTGTCTTATCCTCTAGAGTAACTGAAATTATAGGCAAGTGGCTTCTGTTTATCCTAATCAGGTGGTGCCCCAATAGGACCTCTCAGGGGACATCTGACAATGTCTAAAGACAGTTGTTATAGTCACCATTGAGTACAGTGGGATGCTAACCTTCATATAATGCAGAGGACAACCTCTCACAGCAAGAATTACCTATTTCTAAATGTCACTTGTGTCAAGAAACCCTAATGGAGGGATGAGAAACCAAGGTCAAGAAATCCTAATGTAGACATGGGAATGCCCCTTTTGAGTCAGGGTTACCCAAGGGACTTTTACAATATTAAAGGCTGTTGGCTTTGTTACCTCCCAGAGGTGGAAGGTAAAGAAATCCCTATTGCTGAATATATCAGACACTGGGACCCAGAGGTCCCTGAGCTGGAACTCACCTGAATGGCTCCATCCTCAGGACTAGCGGGATGGAAGCCATCAACAGTCCTATCTAGTTATGACACCTATGAACCACAATGAGCAATGTGACATGATACCTCCATGGGTGCAGCCACAGTACAAGTAGTGGTGACAATAAGCACTTCTCTAATAGGATTAAGTCCCACTCAACAGGAGGTTTATCAGCCAACTGCTAAGGGCTAATACAGTCATGAATCTTAGAGGAAAACCTATATCCATTCCCTAACTACATTCTAAATATTTGTCATCATACACAGAGAGATAAGTATAGTCCTCTTTACTACAGGCAGAAAACCATCACTGATTTTTCCAGAGTTCAGGCTGAGGCAGTGGCAGCTGAGGGCATGCCCGTGACCCTGGGATGCAGCCACAGCCCCTAAAGGAGCCAAGTTAGGCATTATCTGATGAACCAGCTTGGTTAAGTCATTCCCAGGGTCTGAAGGGGCCTGTCAGCAGGACTAGGGATTCCAACCCAGAAACAAGGTAATGAGCTTCCATCCCTGGATAGCCATAGAAACTGTGTCTTCCAGGACCAGTCTAGAGATTGCAAGGTCCTGTGAGACAGGGTTGAGGATCTTAGCCAGCATCCACTTGCAGTGGGTACTGAACAAGGGTGTTCGCCCCTCTTCTCAGAGCCTAGGGTTTCTGTCTGCCACCCTGTATCCTCAGACAGCAGGCTGGCAATGCACTTTGACCAGTCAGGTGAACCAGAAAACCTCTTTCTACCTGAAAGGTGTGGCCAAACTAAGCCCAGGAGATGGTGAAGTCCTCTTAAAGGTGACAGCCAGTGCCCTAAACAGGGCCAACATGCTCCAGTACCCAGAGATTCCAATGGTCAATTCAGAACAGAACTTCAGGGATCAATCTTTGCTTTCAGTGGGCTGAGCAGACGCAGAAAAGATATTGATATGCTCCGTATTCCGAGACCCAAAGACAAGTAGCCACTTTGTTTACATAAAGTGAGGGGGTTGTGGTGAGGGTGTAGCTCACTTGTAGAGCCTTTATCTAGCAAGCTCCAGTCCCTGGGTAATCCCTCACAACAAAACAACAAAAACCAAGGGTATCTGCAGAGCAGAATCCACTATGTGTTCACACATCATCTCCTCTGGCATCCTGGCAAGGGGTAGGGATGGACCATTTGTTGAAACAGGAAGGGTGTGTGTGTAGGAGGTTTACATCTGGCCCTAATTAACTCCTCAGACAATCCTATTTATACATTACAGAGTCACTGAGGAAGACATAGAACAAAGTCAATCCCAGTCCTTTTAGGTTCCCACCCCCCAGTTTCATAAATGACGCATCAGAACTGCTGTACCTATTCCAAACTGGAATAAAGTGCTTGTTAATTAAACTCTGCTTAGGATTTTCTCTTAACCAGCCTTTATTTCTACCCATCCAAAGTCTAGTTAGTCTATGACCTCTTTTAACAGACTCTTGAAAATAGTCTGGCTTCCAGGTAGCATAGGAACAGCCAAGGAAGCCAACTGTGTGCACCAACGTGGACTGATTAATAAGTTATAATGTTAAAAAACCTCTTACCCATACTCCTGTAGGTAAACCAAATAAACTCACTGGCTCTGGAAAAAGTTAGATTCCAGCCATAAGATGGAATGCTAACAGACAACTTTTATTCATTTATTGCTTTAATTTTAAGACAAAGTATGTAGCCCAGGACAGTCTGAAACCCGAGACCATCCTGACCCAGTCTCCAGACATTATAGACATTATGAACATGCACCACCGAGGCAGCCTACAAGTTTAAGAATGAACGATCCCAGCACAGTAAAGCATGAGGCAGGAGGATTGCACGGCTTATATTACAATAAGAGATTGTGGGGATATATTTGTCCTGGCAGCAGCTTGGGACCACATAGATGTCCAAAAACTGTGCAGAACTGTTCCTATCCCTCACTGGCTTTGTTGCTTCTGAAAGCTACACTTGGGAGAGCCCTGCACCTTGCTAGACAGAGTCTGCCCTAGGGTTTGAGTATGGGAGAGCTGACCTTGCTACTCCTCTGCTATGAAGGTGCAGGTGGGGAGGTGATGCTCTCCCCTCCTTACCACCTGCAGTGGCACCAAGGTCATGAGGGTGGGAGAACTTTCCCTGCTCTTCACTGGTTGTAGCACAGGCCCTGCACCTCGACAGAGGAGCTGGCTATGAAGTGTGGGTGCAGATGAGCCAGGCTCTGAGGATATGAGAGCTGGAAAGCTGACCCAGATCCTAGGCTTTAAGTCGGTCGAACACAAAATTCTATATCATCTGTGAACTGTTGGGGCATGTGAAAGGTCTGGTCCTGCTGATACAAAGCTGCAGGATCTCCATGACACGGAGCGACAGGATAACCAGGAGGAGTCTCGGTGTGAATCCAATATTGATGTTGTGACAGAAACTGGAGGCCTGCAACAAGACCAATGACCCATTGCAATGAACATTCTCAAATGGAGATGTGTACACACTGTGGAACACACAGGGACATAAAAACAGCTTCCATGATGAGATGTTTCCTATGCTTTTTTTTTTGTTGTTGTTTATTTGTTTTATTTTCTTTTGGTGGGGAGGTTACAAGGGCAGAGCAGAGAGCAGATATGAGGAGATGGGGAGATGAGGGGTTGGGGTATGTACTGGCTGGTTTTGTGTCAACTTGACACAAGCTGGAGTTATTACAGAGAAAGGAGCCTCAGTAGAGGAAATGCCTCCATGAGGATCCAGCTGTAAGGCATTTTTCTCATTTAGTGATCAAGGGGAAGGGTACAGCCCATTGTGGGTGGTGGCATCCCTGGGCTGGTAGACCAGGGTTCTATAAGAAAGCAGGCTGAGGAACCTGAATGAAAGTGGCATGCCGTTGAGGACCCGGGTGGAGCTGCTGCCGTTGGGGTCCCGGCTGGCTTGCTAGGAAGCTGTCGGCGAGGCGGCGTAGACATGGCTTACAACAAGATCCCGCCGCGGTGGCTGAACTGTCCGCGGCGCGGCCAGCCAGTGGCAGGAAGATTCTTACCTCTGAAGACGATGCTGGGGCCAAGATATGATAGTCAAGTGGCTGAAGAAAACCGGTTCCATCCCAGTATGCTCTCAAATTATCTAAAGAGTTTGAAGGTTAAAATGAGCTTGTTGGTGGATCTGACAAATACTTCAAGGTTCTATGACAGAAATGACATAGAGAAAGAAGGAATCAAGTATATCAAACTTCAGTGTAAAGGACATGGGGAATGCCCTATGACAAAGAATACTGAGACATTCATTCGCCTGTGTGAGAGGCTTAATGAAAGAAGCCCACCTGAACTTATAGGTGTGCACTGCACCCATGGCTTCAACCGTACTGGTTTCCTTATATGTGCTTTCTTGGTGGAGAAAATGGATTGGAGCATCGAAGCAGCAGTTGCTACGTTTGCCCAAGCCAAACCACCAGGAATCTATAAGGGTGATTATTTGAAGGAACTTTTTCATCGCTATGGAGATATAGAAGAAGCACCACCACCACCTGTATTGCCAGATTGGTGTTTTGAAGATGATGATGAAGAAGATGAGGATGAAGATGGAAAGAAGGACTCAGAGCCAGGGTCGAGTGCATCCTTTGGTAAAAGGAGAAAAGAACAGTTAAAGCTGGGAGCTATTTTCTTGGAAGGCATAACTGTTAAAGGTGTAACTCAAGTAACAACTCAACCAAAGTTAGGAGAGGTGCAGCAGAAATGTCATCAGTTCTGTGGCTGGGAAGGGTCTGGGTTCCCTGAAGCACAGCCTGTCTCCATGGACAAGCAAAATATTAGACTTTTAGAGCAGAAGCCATATAAAGTAAGCTGGAAAGCAGATGGTACTCGTTACATGATGTTGATTGATGGCACAAATGAAGTTTTTATGATTGACAGAGATAATTCCGTTTTTCATGTTTCAAACCTGGAATTTCCATTTCGTAAAGATCTCCGCATGCATTTATCAAATACTCTCTTGGATGGGGAAATGATCATTGACAAAGTAAATGGACAGGCTGTTCCAAGATATTTGATATATGACATAATTAAGTTCAATGCACAACCAGTTGGAGACTGTGATTTTAATATTCGCCTAGAGTGTATTGAACGTGAAATTATAAGTCCATGACATGAAAAAATGAAGACTGGGCTCATTGACAAAACACAGGAACCATTTAGTGTCAGGCCTAAACAATTTTTTGACATCAATATTTCAAGAAAGCTTCTGGAAGGAAGTTTTGCCAAAGAAGTCAGCCATGAAATGGATGGACTTATTTTTCAGCCTATTGGAAAATACAAATCTGGTCGATGTGATGACATTTTGAAATGGAAACCTCCCAGTTTAAACTCTGTGGATTTTTGACTTAAGATAACAAGAATGGGAGGAGAAGGGTTACTTCCACAGAATGTTGGCCTACTCTATGTTGGATGAAAGACCATTTGCACAAATCAAGGTGACAAAAGAACTGAAACAGTACGACAACAAAATCATAGAATGCAAATTTGAGAGCAACAGCTGGGTCTTCATGCGACAGAGGATAGACAAGAGCTTCCCAAATGCCTACAACACAGCCATGGCTGTGTGCAATAGCATCTCGAACCCTGTCACCAAGGAGATGTTGTTTGAGTTCATTGACAGATGTGTAGCAGCTGCTCAGGGACAGAAGAGAAAGTGTCCCATGGACCCTGACACAGAGCTCATGCCACCCCCACTGCCCAAGAGACTGCACCGGCCAACCTAGTCCCTGCCTCTGACCTCCTGCTCCAGGCTAGAGGAAGGGAAATAATGCTGTCTCACTTTCTCAACCAGACAAGTTAAAGACACAGTGTGGCTTGGTACTGGTACGTGTGTTTTAAGGGAAGACACGTAGTCAGCCTGTATATATTTGGTACATTGGTTTTCTCGGAACTACAGTACATCATGGACCTAAATATTTTATTTATACCTGATAAATTCAGCCTTATCCTGTGGAGTCTACAGATTGAAATATCCAAAGGTTTAAATCAGATTGAAGCTAATGAAATAGAGGCCTTGTTTGTATGTGAATAGACACTTTTACATTTGATTCATAACTAGCAATCTGAAGTTGTAAGCATACTGAATTTTTTAAAAGTTGGATTTTAAGTTTTCCTCTTTAAATGTGGGCAGAGGCATTAGAAATTCTCACTAACTTATCATGGATTTCTTATATTTCTGAATTTTTTATATTGTGAGCAACAACAAGGTCAAGTATTATGTACATTAAACAGTTTTGTCTGACAATACCATCTTAAGAAGTTTTTTGTTTTTGTTATCTGTGAGGGTGGGGTGTAAAACAGTAAAGTAGCTCCGTTTTCTTGGGAGTTTATCCTTTCTTTAGGAACTATTTTGAGCATTTTACAATTTCTCTTGTTTGAACCACAGTGTCAGATGTCTGGTGTTCCCATCCTGGCAATGGGTTGGAGTTTCTTTGTGGCACTTACTCTTAGAGTCCCGGGTCCCTGGTGTGCTGCTGTTCTGGGAGAGCTGTGTCTGCTTCGTTCAGATAGCAGGGCTCCTTCTGCTTCACCTACTCACTGTGATCTCTGAGCAGCATCAGACACAACTGCTGTGTTACTGCCCTCAAGCATCAGAAACAGTGGCAGCTCTGCCTAGAAGGTAATGTCAATTGAACAAAGTATTGTCTCTAGGAAATGCTGGCCTCCTACTGGACAGAAACAGAGGCACTGCAGAGACTGACCGTGGAGGACGGGAGAATGCCGCTCCCATTGCTACAACTGCACCTGTGCTTGGAAGTGTATTTCCCTCCTGAGGCTGCACTTCAGTGTTTATGATAGACAGTAGGCTTAAAAGGTCCCTCCCTGCCTTTGTAAAAATTGTTCTGATTGGCCTGCGAAGGAATTCAGAATTAGCTACTAGCAAGCAGCTTACTTAATGTTATTTATTTTTAGAAACACAGGTTTTAAGTATACATATTTAAAACTAATGTTCATGATCTGTATTTTATATATGTATAAGCATATCTGAAAGTATATGCAACAGTGTATTTTCTTGTACTGATACAGCCAGAAATGAAAACCTGAATTTGTTACCTAGCAGTCTGAGGATCTGATGGAATTTTTATTTGGCATAGCACAGATTTACCAAAACTGTATTTATATGAACCTGAGTTTTAATGTTTTTAAACAAACTTCTGCCGTGCTTTTCTGTATAGAATACTGGGAATGTGCTTGGGCTTAGGTCTATTGTTCTCAAGTTACGTAATGTATTAGCAAATTTACTCAAAATGCTGTATTAATTTTTTTCCTAGATTGCTTTTGTACATTTGGGCATTGGAGGGATTTAAACACCTGACTGCTACAGGATTGTTGAGGGGAAAATGTCAAGGCTCCTTCTGTCTTTTAGATGGTGGATCCAAAGCCACCAGTGGACTCCAGACAATCTAGTGCCTGCTCCCCAGGGTCACTGAATCTTTTCACCGTAGATGGTCTGCTCCCAAGCTGGTGCAAGAGCAGAGCCCCTTTGAAGATACACTAACTTGCTTTTGCCAATGATCTTTGATAGAATTAAAACGTTTATGATAACTTTAACCTTTCAAATGAGTTTTGTGAAAAGAGCATTGTATAAGACGTTCTTCTCCGGCTTACTCTTTCCTTGTAATTGTGGTAACGTAATCATTGGCCTTAAAAGCAGATCCGTGTAGTCCCCAAACATACCACCCCCTGAAGTATCCTAGCCGTCACTGAGGCTGTTGAATGAAAGGTAGAATTTGGGCGTCTTGTAGGAAAACTTCCCTTCTCAGCTCATGTTACAATTGCTGTTTTCTGTAGCTGGTATTTTCTAGACAAGAATAAGAAAACTGTCTCCCTGAGTTGTCGCATGTAAAGGCTTGCTTTTGTTTGGGGATATGGATGACTCCTGCCTAGATGGTTACTTTGCTTTCCATGAAATGCTCAGATGCCAGAACATTCCTTCTCTAACTGTGTCAATGTGTATTGTAATAAAACTACTGGTGTAAAATAAAAAAAAAAAAAAAGAAAAGAAAAGAAAAGAAAGAAAGCAGGCTGAGCAAGCCAGGGGAAGCAAGCCAGTAAGTGACATCCCTCCATGGCCTCTGTATCAGCTCCTGCTTCCTGACCTGCTTGAGTTCCAGTCCTCACTTCCTCTGGTGATGAACAGTGATGTGGAAGTGTAAGCTGAATAAACCTCTTCCTCCCCAACTTGCTTCTTGATCATGATGTTTTGTGCAGGAATAGAAACTCTAAGACAGGGTGCATGATTTGAAACTCACAGAGCTGTCATTGAATATGGTCTTTAATGATCTATTGCTGAAAATTAAGCCAGCATTTGTTGATTTGGCAAAGATGTGGAGACTGCCCATTCAATAAAGGATCTGTTCCCAGAATTGCCATTCAGAGTCTCAGATTTAGAACTAGACTGTGCTGTGGTCTAGGACTTGCTCCACATGAACAGCACTGATATCAGACTGGGATGGTTTATTGAATGCACACCCTAATACTGATAAGGTCAGGGACTTAGCTCACAATTCTCTGAGCTATGACAATAAACTTTTCTCAGGGCAGGCTTATAAAGGAACAAACTCCATAGAAACTCAAGTGCAGGAAGTGTTTCTCAGTGGGCGGCTCTGACCCAAGATGCTTTAGACATAACAGTTCAGGACCGTTCACTTGATGGGTCCTATGTAAAGCTTTGTGGAATTTCTCAAGATTAATAAACCTCATACAGAACATAACAGGGGATGAGGTCAGCATAACCTTGCTCTGAGTCAAGTTATTTTTCTGTGTTAGTGACTGTCAGGCCTGTTACAGCGACAATATGAAATAGCCTACCCTGAGTTATGAACCTCTCAGTGGTGGAGGGGATGAGGTGTTTATTTTCTTTTGGTTCCCTGCTTCTTAGAATTTGGTAAACTATTCAGAAACAAACTTTAAACTTATCTCTTCCAAAACACAAACAATTGAATAGATAAATGGCTTCGGTTGGAAAGCTGACTGTCAAGAACAAATCTGTGACCTTGAGTGAAGTGGACATTTCTGGATTCTTTGGAAACTCAGTTGTGTCACATGATGCTTTTCTGGAAGCTGTGGGAGAATGTTCTGCTGAAGCAATAGATGCTTGAGAACATGTGGGAAGAGTATAAGTAAAACCCCACAGACAGTGAAAGGATGTAACTTGCAGCATTTCGCTGGTCTTCACTGGTTTTCACTTGGTAGAGAGAAATGTACCAAAGAACTTCTCGAGGTATTCTAGCTGATTCTGGCTGCTTCCACTGACTGGTCCTGATTCAGCAGAGCCTTGCAGTTTCTGCGGGATTGTACAGCTTGCTACTAATTCATGTTTGGTGGTTGCTATTTGACTGGACTGCTGGTATCCTGAACAATGAAGATTGGAATCGCCCCAAAGAATTACTTCTAATGAAGTCAACCTTGTCTTATTAACCATCTTTCTCTCCTTCCTTTGGTCACTGGGCCAGAAGGGAGGTTGGAACATGTAAGAACCCTAAATAAAGAAGGTTTAGAGGAAAATCAAAGCCTACACTTGTAGCAGTGAGTTTTTGCTGCACTGCTTGTGTGATCTCAGTGGATTGTGTGCACACACCCACCCAGGAGCTATATTTGGATCTGCAGTGAAACATACACACACATTAGCTTATTTTTAAAATGCCTTGGCTACCTCAAAGGCCGGGCACTCCTAAACCTTCCCCTGCCAGCCCAGGCCCAATCGGGGAAGTGGCCAATTGCCACTTAACCCGAAGTCTCACATGGCTGGTTGGCTTTATCTCCTGCTGCCCCTGCATTCCATTCTTCCCTGAGTCATGGCGACCCTCTCTCTTTCCTCTTTGCGTCCTGGCCTGTGCAACTCTAAGTGTCCTGTCCTGTCTCCTTTTGCCCAGCCATTGGCCACTGACATCTTACTGATCATTCAAAAACCATTTGGGGACAAGGATCTTTATCATTTGGACACATAGATTTCTGATTGAATCAAAGCATTAGAACAAATCTCTAACATACATCTTAGTACCCACACTCAGAAAATGACTGAAATTGAAAAGCTCTAAGGAATGTTGTGAGATAAAATTTGAAAATGAGCTTCGAGTGGTGATGCACATCTTTAATCCCAGCACTGGAGAGGCAGGGGAAGGTGGATCTCTTGAGTTCCAGACCAACCTAGTTTACAGAGTGAGTTCCAGGACAGCCAGGGCTACATAGATTTACACCCCATCTTGAAAAAACAAAACAGTCTGAGAGACCTGTTGAGGCCTAGGTACAATGTTAAATCTAGGTAACTGTTACTGTTCTAACCTTCCATTTTGTGCTGTTACTAATATAAAGAAACTGTCTCATATGCTGTTTTTGCTGTTCCTAGGAAACTTTCTCACACTCAAGTTGATTACATTTGCTGTTATGTTTTGTGCTCTTAGAAACCAGCAACAGTAGAAATCAGAACTGTGTTGTATAATTAGGCATAATAAGCTTGGACCTGAACCAACCACCTAGCAGCACTTCCTGCACCTATGAATGAGCTTTTATGGTGTTTGCTTTCATAAGCTGCCCTTGGGTTGCCCCAACATAAGAGAGACACCTGCACCTATTTAGAATAAGACTTTCATTTTGAGTAGGAGTTGAATAAAGTTTAAGTTGACAAGACCTCTCTGGGAACTGACATCCTACTTGGCAGAGACAGACATGTACATGGGTGACTGATATCCTGGTTGGCCAGTTAAGACATGAATGTTAGGCAAGGCGAGTCTCTGCCACAGTTGAATAAACCAACCAATGGATGAGTGCACAACAAAGGCATGTTCCTAGGGAAATCCTCTGTCCCTAAATCATGATTGGTAGACTAACTGGCACAGGTGTTCATAGATTTCAGACTTTAAAAAGCCTTCTAGGATCTTGACTCAAGGTCACAGTTCGGCTCCCCAGTCTGCTCCGTGGTCCTGATGGATCAGTCCTAGGGTGAATGCTCAATAAACTATCGCTGTCTGGCTGAGATCTGTGTTCTGTGGTTTATGAGGTGACTCCTGGACCTCAACAAGATCCACAGAGGGTCTGAAGGGTTACATGGCAGCAGAAATGGAGTCTTCAGAGTACACTACAGCTCCAGAACAACTAAGGAGAAAAAAAGAGGCAAGTCTTATGGGAAGATGCTTTTAAAAATGTGAAGTCATGAACACAGAAGAAAATGATGAATCTATACTCTTTACTGTCGCATCTCAGCCAGCAGGCTGGCAATCACAAAGGTTGCACCCAATAAGCCATGGACTGCCAACACAGAGGACAGGGAGATGCCTGTGATTACTAAATAAAGCCAGCCTGTAGCCCGCTGATCCACAGTATGGAGCCACTGGTATGTATCTTGCAGTGCTTGCCCTACGGGAGACGGAGACCATGCTGGCCCAGGAGTGCTGTCCTTGCCTACAAACACAACATCTGGCAGGTTGATGGGCGGCAGCCAGAACACCCTGCCTAGCAGCAGAATCACCCTGATTCTGGGTAACAGGACATCTGAAAAGTGTCTTGATGGTGGTTCAGTATTTATGATGCTTCAGAAACCTTGAGCCAGGCTAAAGATTCATTGCAGCGAATATTTACACGTAAAGCTATTTGGGATATAAATAATAAATAAATGAATAAATAATTTTGTGTGTGTTATGTGACACGCTGCAATTTCCAATGTGGCTGTGATGTGTAGCATGTAGGTTTTGCTATTCTGCCTTAAACTCTGGGAATGGGCTGTGTTACATTCCACCCAGCTTATTGGCTGCTGGCATCATTATTGATGGATCAAGAACCAATTGAGGAGCAGGACCTTAGCATCAGAACCACCCCCTACAGTGATGAATGAATAAGCAATGGAGAGAGGTGGAAGAGTCAGAGGAACCAAGCAGTGAGTGCACAGTAGAGAGGGGTGGATCTAAAGATGGGACAGGGTGGTGACAGGGTGGTGACATGTATGAGAGAAGGTTGTGATAGATGAGGAGTAGGGCCTAAAAAGCAACCTGGAGCTTGTATAGACTCGAGCTCACTGTGCAGCAGCAAGATTACCCAGGCTCTGAGCAACAACAGGGTCAAGTGGAAGAATGGTCCAGTTTTCTGGATTGGACCTCCTCAAAAGACCTCTATGGTCCATGCTGCCCCTGTGGTTTTCTGCCCCGATCATATTGAAGCCTGAGGTGAGGTCCTACAGCAGCCAAAGCTGTGTTGATGCTCATGGTCTGAGTTAACAAGAAGCCCAGGCAAATGTCCGTGGTCGGTGCCCTTGCAGGAGGAATGACACATAGCTTTATTATTTTATTGACAGCCATGACCCCCGAGGAGACTACGTGTCCTGAGGGTATCATACTGCTATGGAGCCTTGCTCTGCTTGCTGCCCTCACATCCCTCTTAATCTAAGAATTATATGGGAACTCTAAGGGGGCTCCTGGCTCCTTACCGGATAGTATCACCGGCACTCCCAATAATAATAATGATAAAAATATTATGAAAAATAAACTTGAAAGTGAATTTTGTAAACATCAAATGATTTTTCTCAGAATAGTATATATTTGGGATTCATAACACTGAATATAACTTTTTGCCTGACTTTGTTAAAACTGCAAAGGGGTTAAGGTTTGATTTTACTCTATCAAAGCTACAAAGTTAGACCAAGCAATTATCTTGAAAGATTGTGGCACTGGATCTAGGAGACAAAATAATTTAAAAATCTCCACCACTTCCCCAGTCCTTGAAGTCTCGGGTTACCTCCCTGGGTGCCAGAGCTTCTGTGTATACTCACTGTGTAGCTGGAATATCTGTCCTAATGATTCACCTCAAACCCAGTCCCAACTAGTCTGTGTGCACCTACACATTCTGTTTACAGGAGTCATATGTGGGGTCAGAGATTCTTACATATTTAGAGACCCATTATAAGCCCCTTTTGGTCCATTTAAAGTATACTGTATAGGGACCTGGAGAACAATGTAGTCATTTAAATGGTCATTATCCTTAAGGATCATGGCATTTCAATCTGGCCAAAGCAGGGTTAAATTTGTGTTTCCTAGGCCCTCTCTTGGCCTAAGAACCAGACCATTGCTTCCCTAGAAGCAGTGCCTAAAGGTGCTTTAAAGGGTGCTCTGAAGGGTGCTCTGAGGAAGAGTGCGCTGAGGAAGGGTCACTGAGGAAGTGTGCTCTGACCAGCGTGCCCAGGGCTGATATCAGGGAAAGAGAAATGCTTTCTTTTCAGTGTCTACAGCAGAACCCTAAATTATGAAGACAGGATCTCTCTCTTATTTTCCTGATCATCATGTAGCAGGTGGTCAACAGAACCCTCTTTCTCAGAAAGGTTCTTCAGTAGCCATTCTTCCTTACTAAGACATAGACTCAGAAGTAGTGAGGGAGGTGAAGTCAGAAGTCTCCAGATTTTAGGGAAGGTCTTTCTAATGATGAACAATATCAGACATCTGAAGAGAAGACAGAGAGTGCCCACCTCATACTGATTAGTGGCGCATTATTGGGTGATCTTTACATTGCCTTGCTTCCCCCAGGTCCCACATGTCTGCTGACAACAGGAGGCTGTCACACATGCAATGCGGTCTATATTTTAATAAAGGGCACTGAATCAGGAACTATACTTCTTTGACAGAACGCACTAAGCAAGTTTTTTCTACAAGCATTGCTTTACACTTTTAAGGGGGCAGGAGACTGACATGGCCTGGGTACAGAGTGGGAACTACTGAAATGGCTCAGTGGGTTTACTTGCACCTAGCCTTATGACCTGCACTCCACTCCCATCACCCAGAAGAGAAGTAACTCCCATGGCTGCCCTCTGACTTTGTGGCTAGAGCCTATATTCTTGGCTTCTCTGGTAAGATGTATGGGGACTCAGAGGTAAGACTCCCAGTGGACTTGCCCTGTGAAAAACCATCAGTGCACTTAGGCTTCATGTCCATGACCAATGCTTAAAGGAAAGGAACAAGCTGGCCAAGTCCTTCCAGTCAGAGAGGATGATCTCCTGAAATTAGAAAAGGTGTTCCCTTAACTCAGTCTTTGTTTTAATCTTCCACGCAGTGTTTTCAACCACAAAATATTTTCTTAAGGATTTATACTTTTCTTCTAAAACAACAAAGTTGTCTTCACTAATTATCTGATGTCTTAGTTTCCTTTTTTTCTTAGATAGTCTCCTGAAAGAAAACACAGCATGTTAATAATTGGTGAGTCGTGAACTACCTTTGCAATACCGTTCATTTGTTTTCCAGTGAACTGTGTTAGGTGACTGTGATGTGCTGGCACCATGCTGTGTAGTGGAGTTACAGGGATAACGGGAGAATTAAAACCCAGGCCTGTGTCTACCAGGAGAGACAGAGGTAAGCACTTCTCAGTTCTACTTCATAGTTATCCGGATATTTTATCAGCTCTAGAATGATTGGTTCTCCATGCTGAGAATGAAGGTGTCCATAACTATGTTGGGAAACTGGAGAGGGCTGAAGGAACAGTAGAACCTGCTGACTAGTCCTTAGGACTGGGTTAGGCCTACATTTAAAACTGCTCAATGGCACTTCATTAAAAATATGTTAAGAAAAATTTGAAAGCTGTGTTTCATTCAACAAAAATTCTACTTGTTTTCTTAAGCCAACTGTTAGATATTACTTCACTGGCCTCCTGTGCTGCAGCCAAGGCAGATGCAGGCAGAGGAGAGCAGGTGAGGGTCAGAAGTCTTTTAGTTAGGTATGGTGTTCCACTCCCTCGTCCCAGGACTTGGGAGTTAGAAGCAGAGATATCACATCAAGTTCAAGGCCTGTCTAATCTGCAAAGTGTTCTTGGCCAGTCAGGGCTACACAGCAAGACCTCAAAAAACAAAAACAAATAAAAAAGACCTTTACACACTTAACTTACTCTAAGAATTATTGCCAGGCAAATTCAGCAAAATGAATTATATATTTCTACTCATCTATGTTATAAACCTGGCAGTAAGGTCTTAGATGACATTCTTATGAAAATAAATAAAATACCAAACCCATGACAGATGCATCTGCTTCTTTCCACGTACATGTCAAAGCACAGCCTGATCTTTCACACGTGGATTCAGTGAACATCATGGCAACTTTCCCACCAAGGAACTAGGACTTTTAGTTGTCTAGGAATTGAGTCATAGGAAGTTAAAAAATTATAGTGCTTTAATAATTTCATCCTAATTTTTAAAACCTGAGGTCCTACAATTAGCAGATACCATTTTACCAATGCATTGGCTCCTAAGTTTCTGTTTATAACATAAGCCCAGCTGATTTGGGTGAAGTAGTGTAGCGTCATTTGCCTGTTCACCTCTTAAAGCTGCCCTTACGTCATGCTACTAGAATCTTCTATAATAAAATCAGTTTTCAGACAGGCTCCCACCGTGTAACTCTGGCTGGCTGGACACTAGCTATGTGGATCAGTCTGGCCTTGAACTCACTGAGATTTGCCCACCTCTCTTCCTGAGTGCTTGGGAGTAAAACTGTATGTTAGTATCAAACATGTACTAATTTCCTACTCAGAATCAGGTGCCGAGTATCAGATGGGAGGATGGTTAAGAAGGCAAGTTGCTTTCTGGGTTCATAAGCCAGATTAACAAAGAGCTCTAACAGGAACAGCAATGGCAGTGTGGATAAAATCACAGCACAGTAGAAATCCAGGTCTGACTTGACTTCCCATGATGTGCTAACCAGACGTGAGGAGCACGGACAGAACAGGAATGCGCATCTGGCAGGTAAGGTGACATCTACAGACGCAGAGGCAGAACTTTGGTCTGAGATGGTGCAGGGTACATGATTGGACACCATAGTTATTTGCTACAAGAATGAATGATGAATGAATGAATGAATGAATGGCTACTTTTCTTGCTAAAACCCCACCTATTTTTCCCCCACCTATTTCAAATGACTGTTTTAAGCAATTCTAAGGTCCTTAAAAACTCAAAATCAATGTGAAAGCAAAACGGTTTACCATTTAATTTTCACAAATTTAAACCAGGGAAGGAGACACCAACAAGATGGCTACTTCTCTACTGGCAGCATCTTCCTACAGAGTGGGTCCCTAACATTTACTTATTTGCTTTTTAGCCTGCTTCCCTGCCCATCTATCTTGCATAGCTTATTGATGTGGGGGTAGCAGTAGGGGTAAACTAGATGACACAAATCAGGGTCCTCAGAGAAAATAAAGGAGATGGTATCATGATACCACACCAGGGAAGGAAGCAGCTGTATGGCAAAGGGATAGGTCAAAGTTGGCTCACTTGGAAGCGGAGAAAAGACAGAATCCCAGCAGTGTTCCCTCCGGTGGCATCTGTATTTCCCATGGCTCCCCAGTGATCGATACTTTCTGTGGTTATGTATGCGACTTCTGGATTCCCTAGAAAAATTTTCCTTTCTCCTCAGGCTAGTTTGAATAGGGTCACAAACCTTAATGGGAGGCAAACTTACCCAGCTTCTCTGTGGCTTCCACACAGATGCTAGGATACATGCCTGCGGTGTAGGTTGCCACCACAAGATACATGTTGGTCTTCACCACCACCAAACCAGTGTTCCCCTAGATAAAGAAAACAGAACACTCTGCCTGTGGTCCTAACCACAGGACCAGCAGTTACTCCCAGACACTTAAACAAAACAAAACACCCCCCAAACTCCTACTTTCTGACTTTTTCATATTCATGTATTTTTGTTTTACTGTCCCATTCCTTTTTTAGAAATTTAGTATTATTTTCTGAAAAGGTTTCAGTTTTTTGTACTAATATAATGCATATTGTGAAGAAAAGTTTCTGAAAAGAAACTGTACCAAACACTGACAGATTAGAACTCCACAGTCCTGCGGAGGTTGGAGTGTTGCAGGTCCAGAGCCCAATAACTATGTAGTCTGGGCTGACTTAGCCCCCTAGCAACCATCGCCCAACCCTTGTCTGACATAAGATTCTTGTGCCTAAGAGGGCACAAACTTTTGCAGTGTGTTTAAACACTCCTACATGACTTCAGCTTTACGGTATGTACCTCTGTCAGTCTTTCTTCTTCCCTCATTCCCCTAGGCAGGGTTTCAGGACCCAAGATAAACAGGTTGTGGACCATGCAGGATCAGAAGAGATAGCTCAGTTGACAGATGCTCAAATATCTGACTGAGGATGCTTTCTATTTCTTTCTTAGTTTCAGAGAAGGATGTAAGACACAGAGCTTTGCATATACCAAGTAAGTTCTCCACCCGAGGTCCATACCCAGCCCTTTTGTGAGTATTTTCACATATGCCTTCCTGGCAATAGGTTGCTATGTGAATGACTCAAGGCAGACAGGACTTTATTCTGTTTTGCAGAGTGCATCAGGAGTTTGTAAAGAATATTGAAGTAAAATAATTAAATTTTCTACCCCTCTGTGTTCAAACCTTGGATACTTACATTCTTAGCATAGAGAGAACAGTCATCTGCCCGGACACATTTGTAATCCTTTTCCTTGAAATACAACCCTTCCCTTCGGGTTAATAGTGGGTTTTTGGCAAATCCATTCAAAAGTGTTCGAACGTCACTTGGCATTATCTGCAGAGGTTAAAATAGAGCAAGTCAGACGAGCAGGAAACTGGACATTGCCCCCAAGGGCTGGATGGGAATGGTTTTTACTTTTTTGTTTTTGATTTGGTGTTTTTTGCTTTGTTGTTCTGTTTTTCAGCCGGGTTTCTCTGTGAAGCCCTGATTGTCCTGAAACTCACTCTGTACACCAGGCTTGACACAGGATATTTGAACCTGTTTCTAGTTGTGGTGTGGCTCAGCCTTTAGCACAGGGCTTTAATTCATCTGGCTAGCAGAGTAATTCAGAGACTGAGAGAAAGGCCAGATTGAATTAGTCAGTTTAGAGAGGAGTTTGAGCCAGAACAGCTGAGTTGAACCAGCCAGTCAGAGCTAAAAAAGAACAAAAGGGACTTATTCAGCAGGAAGTCTGAGGCTGAGAACATTTCAGGCTTAGATTAGATTGTGAGGAAGCTAGAAACTTCTAGGACTAGGCCTAGGTTAGCCAAGGGAGGCAGTAAACCTCCAAGATGACAATTACAATAGGAGAATAAGTAACTTTTACTTAGGTTGGCCTCGAACTCACAGGAGATCCACCTACCTCTACTTCCTAAGTGCTTGTATTAAAGGTTTTTGTCACCACTACCCAGCTTGGTTTGCACTTTGTGACATGCCACCATGACATGAACTTGCATAAGATTGTGTCAGCAATTAGCCGCACCTATTCTTTCATGCATTCTCTACGGATGCTCTTCCATGACAACTACAGAATTATTGATGGTTATGGCTGTGTGGTCCAGAATCCTAAGACACTGCCAATGACTTTTATCAGAACACTTCTTTTCACTTAAAAGTCACATCTTCAAGAAGAAACTTTTAGAAAAGGACTCCAGGAGCACAGGAAACAAACCTCAGAACAGTGGGGGTCACGTGTCTTAGGGTTTTATTGCTGTGAACAGACACCATGACCAAGGCAAGCTTTATAAATAACATTTAATTGAGGCTGGCTTACAGGTTCAGAGGTACAGTCCATTATCATCAAGACAAGAGCATGGTAGCATCCAGGCAGGCATGGTGCAGGAAGAGCTGAGAGTTCTACATCTTCATCCAACGGAACCCAGGAACAGACTGAGCATCCTCAGGCAGCTAGGAGGAAGAGTGACACACTTCCTCCAACAAGGCCACACCTTCTAATAGTGCCACTCCCTGGGCCAAGCATAGGCAAACCATCACATTCCACTCCCTGGTCCCCATAGGCTTATTCAAACATGAGTCTATGGGGGCCATACCTAAACATAGCATAACTAAAAAGTACATTTAGTCCAACTCCCAAAGTCCCCATAGTCTGTAGTGGTATCAACAATGTTAAAAGTCCAAAGTTCAAAGTCTCTTCTGAGATCCATCTAATCACTTAACTGTAATCCTTGAATTAAGTCCGGCAACCATCTGGGCAAACTCCAAATTCTGCCATCTCCATGCCTGATGTCAAACCAGTCTTCAGGTTTTCAACTCCTTTTTCATCTTTGTTGATGGCAACAAACTTCTTTCTCCTGGGCTGGTTCCACTCCCTGTTAGCAGCTTTCCTTGGTAGGTATCCCACAGCTCTGCCATCTTTAACATCTTTGGGTCTCCAAGGCAGCTTCAATGTTACAGCTTCTCGTTTCAATGTCTGGGATCCACACATGATCTTCTGGGCTCATCCAAGGACTGGCTTCACTTCTCCAGTGCTGCCCTCTGTAGCACTTCAAGCTCAGCACCTTTGCTGTTGTTCTTGGTGATCATCCCATGGTACTGGGCATCTCTAATATACTGGGGTCTTCTGTTGCAACTAAGCTTCACCAATAGTCTGTCATAGGCTCCCTTCCTGGTGCCAAGCCTCAAATCCTTTCCATGACCCCTTCAATCTTGGATTGTCAACTACAACTGAGGCTGCACTTTCATCAATGGCCTTCCATGGCCTCTCACAGTCCAAAGCCTCAGCTGTTCTTCATGACGCCTTCATGCCTTCAAAATCAGTACCACTTAGGTGATTCTTACACATTACCAAGTATAGCTGCAGCATCTGGTACAACCTTGGCTATCTCTGGAACACAGTTTTTTATTCTCTCAAAAAACACTTCTCAGACAATTTCACCTCAGTGATGTTGGTCTCTTCCTAATCACCACTAACTTCATAGCTCCAGTTGACCAGCATCAATTGTTCCAGTGTCTCCTCTTCTCCTAAATATAAGGCCAGAGCCACATGGCTGAAGCTGCCAAGGATCTGGACCCCCCTCCCCCGTTCTCTTACATTACCATTAGATTCCTCTTTTCTAACTCCGTTACTACCTAAGCTTGGCTGTCCTGGATCTTTCTCTGTAGATTGACCTTGAATTTAGAGATCTGTATGCCAGTCTCCTGGGATTAAAGGTGTGGACCACCACACCTGGATTTAAGCTTTTTTTCACCCAGAATTTGCTCTGTCCTAGGCTGGCTTTGAATTTAGAGATCTGCTTGTCTTTCACTCCTGGGATTAAAGATTTGTACTAAGTTGTCTGAAGTTAATTTAGCTGGGTGGGTTCTTGCTCCAAGGTCCTTACTTCCTTAATTCAATTTAAAATCCCTGAACACAGAATTTAGCTTCATTTCACTTCCTGGTGTCCCTTTAATACTGGAACCATATGTTTTGTATCTTTCCTTCCTCAACTTGCTCTTTTTTATTAAAATGCTCTTCATAAGGGTGAGTTTTACCAACCACACAACAGAATTTACACCAGGCTGTTTTGAGACTTCCTTTTTCAAAGCAATTAATCTAAATCTCTTCATCTTAAACTCAGGCAGACTCCTTGGACAAAAGCAAAAAGCAGCCATGTTCTTCACCAAAATACTACAAAAACAGTCTCTTGGCCACATACTGAAATTCTCCACCGAAACCAATTGATCCAAGTCAGCACATTTCAAATCACTCTCAGTAACAAAGTCTTACTCAGTAACAATATTCTTACTAGGATAGCTCATTAAGCCCCATTTAAAGCCTTCCACAGCTTTCCAAATCCAAAGTTCCAAAATCCACATTCTTCCAAACAAAAGTATGGTCAGGCCTATCACAGCAATACCCCACTCCTGGTACCAACTGCTTTCTTATACAAGCATATACAAACCATCACATCACGTGAAACTGGAAAGTTATGTCCAACAGAGGAAACAATCACTGAGAAAAGTGATGGAATATGAAACATAAAATAACCACCAACGACATACATTCCAAAGGTACATAAAGAACTTCAAAACTCAGAATGCTGAAATTCCCAAATCACCCAATCAATTAACCAACCAACCAACTGAATAAGTGCTTCTGGAAAGAGATACAAAAGGACCAAATAATTTAAAAAATAGAATTTAACTATCAGAGAAATGCAAATTAAAAACTGCTTTGAGCCCGACAGTGGTGCCTCATGTCTTTAATTTCAGCATTTAGGAGGGAGAGGCAGGTGGATTTTTATAAGTTCCAGGCCAGACTGGTCTATAAACTGAGTTCTAGGACAGCTAGGAAGACACAGAGAAAACATCTCAATACCACTTCTCCCAACCTCCATCTCCCCCAAAACAAATCCAAAATGAGAACTGCTCTGAGGGGCTAGAAAGATGGCTCAGTACTAAGAGCACTTGTGCTCTTCCAAAGGACAAAGACTCAGTTCCCAGTGTCCATGTCAGGTGGTTCATAACTGCCTACAATGTCAAATGCAGAGGATTTGAAGCCCTTTTCTAGCCTCCGAGAGCACTGTACTCATGTGCTCATGTACATATGTACACACACACACACACACACACACATACATATATACACCCATATACATAAATGAAAATCATAGTTCTGGAGAGATGGCTCAGTGGTTAAGAATACTTGTTGGTCATTGGGAGGATCTAGATTCAGTTCCCAGCACCTCTATGGTGGCTTACAGTTCTAGGGGATACAAGTCTTCTGAATTTTGAAGGCACCAGGCATGCATGTGGCACACATACATAAATACAGTTAAACATTCATACACAAAATAAAAATTACAAAAAAAATCTGCTTTGAGAATCTATTATATACCAGTCAGAATATGTATCAAGAAAACAAAAACAAATGCGCACAAGGGTGTAGCTATTAGGTAGAGTATTTCTTTAGCATGCTGAAGTTCTGGGCTTAGTCCTTAGCACTGCATAAACCAGGTATGCTGCTCCATGAATACAGCCCTAGCACTTGGGAGGAAATAATGAGGAGAGAGGAGGAACTCAGTTCACCGCTGCTGTGGATGCAAGCTTGTGCAGCCACTATGGAAATCAGCCTGAACGATCCCAAAGCTACACCTAGAACCATGTGACCTAGCTATATCGCTCGTGGGTGCATATAACTGAGGGATTTGAACCAACAAAATGAACCCGGCATCAGAGACAGCACATAGAGGTGTTTATTGTTGTAATTTTATAATCACATTGAATTATAAAATTGAATAATATTGTTCACAATACCAGAAAATGGAAGCTCCCTAGATGCCTGTCACTAGATCAATGGATAAAGTTAGTACACATACACAATGCAATTTTATATAGCCATAAAGAAACTGAAATGGCTGGAAATTGTGGAATATGCATTTAATACTAGCACTTGGGAAGTGAGTTTGAGGCCAGCCTGACCAGCATAATGAGACCCTTCTGGGTGGGGGGAGGGAAAGAAAAGGTAAATCATGACATTTGTAGAAAAAAAAATCATTGTGTTAAGACTTAATAAACCAGACTCAGAAAGACAATTACATTTTCTTTTGTATATGAAATCTAAACTTAAAATTATGTGGAGGAGGCTGGAGAGATGATTCAGTATGTAAATTCACTTGTTGCTCTTGCAGAGGAACCAGGTCCAGTTCCTACTGCCCACTCACAGTGTGGGTACCAACTGTCTAGTTCTAAAGCTCTGAAGCCCTCTTTTGTCCTCTGTGGGCACTGCATGCACATGGTACATGTACATACAGGGAGACAAAATACCCATATACACCAAACAAATCAGTTACGTGTATGTATATATTTACTTATGACAAACTATCATAAGAGGGGAGGAAGATCTCTTAAGGAATATGGGATTGGAATCCGAATGTTAAGAAAACAAAAGAATTAAGAGAGGAAGAGAACCAGCTGAAGCAGGTGCGGGTGTATAGAAGGGCCTTGGAGATGGGAATGAATTATACAAGGTATAATGGTATATGGGATCAGGCTGTGCTGTGTCCAAAGTTACTCTATATTTTGTAAAACGGTGGCTTTTCAGTGCATCTTGCCCCAAGAGAGTCCATTTTGAAGATGGAGATCACACCTGGATGGACACAGGAACAGCATCCAGAACCACCCATTCAATATGGACTGAGAAATGATTTATTTCTGGGAGTAGAGAGAATGCTGAAATAGTAGAGGCATATGGACATACTAAAATCATATCAGAAAAGCCCTGCCCAACAGGGCAGAGAATGGGTGTGTCTCCCTTACCCGACTCTGTAAAGAACAAACAGCTGGCACAGAGATGATACTGATTCCTACTGACCCAGACCTGCCCCATCTGTCTGGATCTATATTGGCCCCTTTATTCCTGGATTTGGTTTCAACTCTGCAGCTTCTCAAACTTGTGATCTGAAGGAGCCTAAGTCACCACCGCAGCTTGTCCAGATTCTTACCTGAAGTTCTGGTTCTGTTAATTATCAAGTATCGACTGATCTTTCTACCAACTGCCCTGCTTTTCAGGACCCCTGAAAACTCTTGACCTCTGCTGTGGCCTCACAACACTGTTACCATTCTGTAACTGTGTTTGTGTATGTGTGCCTGTGATCCAAGAGTTGACACTAGTAATTAAGATAGAGGAATAAAAGAGTCTGTGTTTACCCCAGTTAGGTCACCAAGGAAAGCAGGCATATGTATGAAACCATTGCACCTTGTGAGTTTATCGTTACTCAATAAAGTCTGGCAGTGTTGGAACACGTTCAGAGTTTTACGTAGTTCACTTACAACACATACATGAAGATGACATGTGAAAGCCAACACTTTGTATGCTAACCTAAAAAGTATTTTTTAAACAGGTTTCCCGCTCTTACACTAAATCCTGGTGATGTCACACACAGGGTCTTTTCCTGGAGTTTGATGAGGGCTGCACTGTCCACGTGCTTCGTCCCCAGCAGGGTATCTAACAGTAAGTTTTGCAAGTGACTCATGCTTCCGCAGCAGTTGAAGAGTCCACGAGTGAGAACATGGGTGCTTCTGACGCTTTAGTTTTATTATTAGTGTGTGTCCTTTAAAACGTTGGATGAGTGAAAATGGCGGTCCATCATCCACTGTTCACCAATACTCAGAGGGAAAGAAAAATCTATTATAGAAAAATCAGAATTCACAGAGTGGCTTATGAAGTTGAGTTTGAAAAAAAAAAATCAGAGCTTCAATATTTAGCTATTTAATGATTTACCTGAGATGTAAAAACAAAAGTCCATGCCTATTACTTCGGGTACTCTAAGGACAGGAATGTCACAAGTTCAAGGCCAGAGAGAGCCTGTCTTAAAAAAAAATAGAATAATTTTTGGCGGTAGAGCTGGATACGTCAAGTCCTCCATTCAATTCTCAGCCCCGCAAAAATGAACAAACAAATAAATAAAAGTAAAATAAAGTATGAACAAAAAAAAGCAACCAGCTATCCACAAAATCTCAAAACCACTCAAGGTGCACCACTGAGTTAAAAACAATCTTTTCATTCCTCCTCCTTGGCCAGCATCCATGCTGTAGACAAGACACGAAGTCAACAAATCTGAGCTCCAAACCACCTTGGCAGCTCTTTAGAGAGAGATTTCCTGTTCACGCGCTACCATCGTGGACGGCCCTCAGAGGGTAAACCGCCACAAACACTCGCCCACCGCTGCTACCTAGGGAGGCGAACGGCTCTCTCCAGCCGCTCCCTCCAGAGAAATGGCTGATGGAAGCTGGTAGCCTTTTAGCACCCGGTATCCGGGCTACAAGGAGGCGAGGCTCCGCCAGGGGCGGGCGTGGCGCCGATCTGGAAAGCTGATTGGCTGTCACAGCTGCCTGTTAGCGCGAGGTCGGTACACGGCCTCTATCGCGAGCCGCGGCCTGCCGGGAGCGGAGGACCGCACTCCTCCATGCTGTTCAACGAGGTGCGCGCACGTTCTCGTCTTCCCCCGCCGTGGCCGAGGGGAGCGCGGGGGGCAGCGTCCAGGAGACGGAGGGCCGAACGTCCGCGTGTTCTGAAACCACGGTCTCGGGCTGAGGCCGCGGGCTCATTGTGATGCGGAGAGCCGAAGGGTCTGCCCGCCGCTAGAGGGGGCTCAAGGGCCTGTGGAAGCCTGCAAGGCTGGGCGGCTCGTGCGCGCGGTCTGTAAGAGGCCTGCGAGTCGCGAACCTGGTACTCTGGTGAGCGGGCCTGGTACCCCACGCAGATCAGTCGTGGGTGCAGACCCAGAAGTCCCCTTCTCTCTCACGTGCAGGGCCTGGGGAGGAGGGCTTTGGATCTCTCGGAGTTTGAAGGCCTGAATTTTAACCCAGATTCCCTTCCTTCTCACAAGAGTTCATTTGTCCGTGGCTTGAAAGTGTCAACATCCGAGTCATCTCAAACCTACAAAACTGCTGGGAACTAGATTCCTAGTCAGGAGGGTTTAAAGAGAGCTCTGTTGCAAGCTGGAAGGAAAACATGGATGGCCAGACTCCTTCCATATGTGCCCAAGGTCATGAGTGTTGACTATTAAACAGAAGAACATTATTGTGAATTTTCATTACAAAATAAATGCTATTTTAGCTTTTCTAGGGACTTGATGAGCACAATGAAAAATAGGAATCAAGATGATATGGGAACTGGCACACTTCCCAAGCTCAAGAGCTCCAAAGAGTGGTTGGAACCGCAGTCGCTTTCTTTTATGGAGGTATAGTTGGATGGTTGTTGAGGTCCTTCCATAGAGAGGTCCTTGTACAGAGGTTTTTAAAATTTTTTTCTCTTTTACTCTATTGTATAGAGCCTTTTCCTTTGTTCTACTAGCTTTGTTACCTAACAACTTTACTCTTTATTTAAGAGCTTAAAGTAGAATCATAAACCATTGATTATGAATTTTAACAATGTAACAAAGTTGTTAAAAACCTACTTAAACTTCGATTTATTGTATTTTTTTCTAAAGAGTTTTATTAAGGTATAATTAGTATGAAATAAATATACACTTGGAAATGCATAATTTGATAAGTTTTAACATGTATATGCTCCTGAAGCCATTTTTATACATCAAGATAACAAATACGTTAAATATTTCTAGTTTTCTCATCAAATTCTTTTGGAGTACCCCTCACAATCCCTTATTTCCTCTAACCATTCTGTCGTCAGGGTTTTCTTACTTATATGCAATGAAAACTTATGTATTCTTTTCTGTTTTGTTTTGTTTTTTGGTTGGTTGTTTGAGACAGAGTTTTCCTGAGTAATCCTGGTTGTCCTGGAACTTACTCTGTAAATCAGAGATCTGCCTGCCACTGCCTCCACAGTGCTGGGACTTCTGTCCTGTGCCACCATGCATGGCTCCAGTGTATTCTTTTTTAATTTGGCTTCTTTCACTTAAAATTATTTTTGAAGTTCATTCATGATGTTGAATGAATCATGGAATATCACTATATTCCAGTGTTTTGTTTTGTTTTTTTAAGCAAGTGCTATTCTACTCAGTGGATGTGTCCTGAATCCCAATTTGCCCATTGCAGTGATGGACAGTAATCTACTTTCTAACTCTGTAGATTTGCATATTATAGATGTTTATACAAGTGAGTGACATGTGACCCTTTGTGACTGGCTTCTTTCACATGGATCACATGTGACATGTGACTCTTTGTGACTGGCTTCTTTCACATGGATCACATGTGACATGTGACCCTTTGTGACTGGCTTCTTTCACATGGATCACATGTGACATGTGACCCTTTGTGACTGGCTTCTTTCACATGGATCACATGTGACATGTGACCCTTCGTGACTGGCTTCTTTCACATGGATCACATGTGACATGTGACCCTTCGTGACTGGCTTCTTTCACATGGAATGCTGCTCTCAAGGTTCATCCATGTTGTACCATGTATTACTTCATGGTCTTTGAGATATGCATTATATGCGTACAGGTGTTTATGCAGGTCAGAGGGAGGTGTTGGGTGCCCTGGTGATGGAATGGCTTTAAGCTACCTGAGGTGTGTGCTGGGAACTGAACTCCCTCCTGGAAGAGCTTGCTAGCTCTCTTAACTCCTGAGCTGCCTACTTCCTCCTGTTTATGATGAAGTCCCTGTTACAGTGCCTGGATACCACATTCTTTTTCATCAGCGGCTTAACATTTGAATTATTTTTCTAGTGTTTTGTTATGAACATTGATCTCAGGAACATCAACTTTTGGTTTGAACATATTTTTTGTTCTCTTGTAACATAGGCTTGGACTTGCTGGATCAAATAAATAACATTTTGGGAAACCAGCAGAGATTCCCCACAGCAACTGCACTATTTCATTCCACCCAACAATGTATGATGGTTCTAATTTCTCCACTACTTGGATTTTATTGGTTTTTTTTCTATCTGTTGGCTTACAGTTTCCAACATGCTTTTCCTCTTCCAGGTATTATTTCCTTCCCTCCCCTTGGCACCGTCACTTCTGTGTCTCTGACAAGGTCTCTGTGTTGTCTCTGCTGTCCTCAAATTCTAGTCCTCCTGCCTCAGCACACGTTGCTAAGCCTGGGTCTGAAGTGAGTTACTCCTGATGTTTTACTTCCACATTTACTGATTCTTGTTTATGTCATCTCCAATCTCCTGATAAACTCACTGAAATTTGTTTCTTTTTAAAACTTAAGAACTGGATTTTCCCACTGGTCTTTTCTTGCTTCTGTACATTTGCTAAATCTGTCCATTCATTGTTAGCATATTTTTATGTCTTTACCTGCTGAATCATCTCACTGGCCCATCGTATTCAATTATCAGGAAGGGTGGGCATGTTGCCTCCATTGTCCATGTATTAGCAGTTTTAGTGTGTGCCAAATGGTGAAAATTAAAGGATTGAATGAGTGGGTTATTCTTAGGAATAATTTTGGAAATATCCCTCCCCCTTTTTCCTTTGGCTAGGACCTCACTGTATTGCATAGCCTGGTCTTCAGTTCTTGTCTTCCTGTAGCAGCCTTCCGCTTGCCTGGAAGAAGTGGAATTAGGGCTGTATAAGGAGTTGTACTCCCAATGTCGTTATCTTTCAGTTACAACCTGTGGATCATCCCAGATCTGCTGATTTTTTCCCCTCAAGTATGGATTGCATTTTCCTTTTCCTTTGTGTCTAGTAATGTTGGATACTATTTTAGACATTGTGAATGATGTATTATAGAGGAACTGGCTTCTTTTATGTCATAAAAAATATTGAATTTACCAAGTAGTTGACTTTGCCGAGTTCAGGCTCTAAACTTTGTCAGTTAGCAGCAGGTGAAACCACTTTACTTTCCTTAAGCTTTGGTTGGGCGGCATAAAGCCCTGTCCACAGACAGTTCAAGTGCTTTAGTGGCAGAGCATTTGCTTAGCATAAATAAGGCGTAATCATCACCACTCTTAGGGAAAAAAAGTCTTCCACAATTGCCATGAACTTTGCTTTCTAATTCCTCAGTCACTGAGATCACTTGTGTGTGAGTTTAAGCTGCCTCTGTAGCTCTGAAACTAGTCTGGCAAAAGGGGATGAAGCCAGTGTCTTCAGATTTTCAGATTGCTGTGTGTGTGTGTGTGTGTACACACATATACATATACATATACATATATATATATATATACATACATGTTGTTGTTGTTGTTATTGTTATTATTATTTTGGTCTGGAGGTAGAATGTTAATCCAGTACCAATCTTACTTGAAGATAGAAGTCTTGTCAGAATCAGCAACTCTCTGTACAAAAGGAGGAAAGAAAAATTGTGAAGTCAAGGACATTGGTTCACACTTGTAATCCTTGCACTTAGGAGGTTGCAGTAGGCGGATCACAAGTCTGAGACTCCTGAGCAAGTTTTAGAATCTGAGCATAGCCAGATCTTGTTCTTAAAAATATTAAACACACATTTGAGTTTGAATTGTGGTCCAGTGGGTGTGGGTGTGCACTTCTTTAATCCCAGTAATCAGGAGGCAGAGGCAGGCGTATTTCTGTGAATTTGAGGACACAGTTCCAGGACAGGCAGGGATATATATTGAGACCCTGTCTCAAAATCAAACAAGAAAACTCCATTAAATTCACACAAAAATACATAAATTTAATAGGTAATTAAAAGGTCTTCATAAATGATAAATGTGTGTGTATCATTTATGTTTATGTCCCTACTTCTTTGAGAAGAAAATGTTTCAGTCTACTAAGTAACTAGTCAATTGTTATGGAAAATTAGTTACAGGAACATAGGATGGGCTGGGTTGGTGGCACAGGGCTGTACTCCCTGCATGTGGGAGACTGATAGTTTGAGGTCAGCCTGGGCTACATTATAAGAGCATGTCTTAAAACAGTGTAAGAAGTCTTTAAGGACAAATGTCTTTGTATTTCAATACACTGTTCTTAAATTTTCTAAAGATCCAGCCATATTTTTTATAATACTTTTACATTTCATGTAATATTTTAGATAAAAATTAATCCATGATTCATTTTATCCATAATCTTTACATTTTTGTTCTTTAAAAGCAATTTCAAAACTAAACCATTTATCATCCAAAAGTAAGAAGGGGAGCATGAAGTGGAGTGCACCCGCCCTCTTAGGCCTTGTGCTGTTCTGTCTCGGAGCTCTTTCTAGGTACAGCATTGCCTAAGGTGGCACTAAGCTGGCATGGCCTTATAGTAAATGTGCAGCGAGGCTAGTCTTCTGTGGCTAAGATGCCTCAAACAGAGGCTGTGCATATATATCTGTCTGCCCAGGAAGGTGAAAATGTTTTATCAGGTATGGGGTAAGGTGGTTCTAACTATGACCTGGCTCTGAGAAAGTCATTTCACTGTCTTTGGACTGAAAATATCTGTGGGATGAATTATTTCTTACCTTGAAATGAGCTGTAATCAAGAGGGGGAAAGATCAAAATGGTATTTGAAAAAGTGCTTAGTGATAGAGAAAACTAAATTTACAGAGACCGCTTCATTGATGTGCCTGTCATGTGAAAATATGATATGCACAGATAATGCTAATGATCTTTTAAGATTTGACTTTTGGAATGATTCTTTTCTTGAAGGCTTTAGCTAAAGAAGATACTGATGCAGCTGTTCAATCAATTTTATATAGAGAAAATTATATAATGAAGGTAAGAATTGGCTACAAAGTGTGTCTTAAATATTTTTTCATTTTCAATGTACTATTTATTAAAGAATTTTGAGTAAAGTTCAAAGTTTTAGGTAATAAAGAAAATAGAACTAAAAGCACTTATTAGCAGTTGGGATTAAGTGGAGGACATCTCTCGGCATGCTAGTGATCGCCAGTCTCCTGAACTTTGGAGGACTTTCTTCAACACTTCATGGGCAGGTACAACTGTACACACACATACATATACACACACATACACACATACATACACACACATACATACATGCACATCACACATACACAGACATAAAATACTTATTTATTTTCAGAGCTGAGGACCAAACCTAGGGCCTTGGTGGCAAGTGCTCTACCACCGAGCTAAATCTCCAACCCCCATAAAATACTTTTTCTAGGATGACTTCACTCACAATGTATACTGTATTACTTACATTTTCTTTCCTCCCAATGTATGGCATATTTTAATTTCTTATTTAAATAAAACTTTAATTTTTTGTTATTATAGACGTGTATATCTGTATGGTATGATTATCAGGAAGGGTGGGCATGTTACCTCCACTGTTCATGTATTAGCTAGCAGTTTTAGTGTGTGCCAAATGGTGAAAGTTAAAGGCTTGAGTAAACAGGTTATTCTTAGGAATAATTTAGGCTTATGAATTTGAATCTTATACAATTTTAGGATATTACAAACTTCAGGAAGATATGTTTGTCTTTGTCACCATTTACTAGGAACTAGATAAGTATTTGCTTCATCAGGACTTCTTAAACACAAGAAGAAAAGAGATGTTGTATAAAAAATGGGTTGAACATGTGGCAGATCCTCTCCAGAAGAAAATTATAGAAAAAGTTTATTCTCATAAGAACATTAAAAAGAGGAGACATCAAGAATTAGACAATTTTTTGAAACATTCAAATAAGAAGGTACAAAGAGATGATTTTATACTTTTTATACTGGTTTAAAATCAAGGCTATCTTTGTTCACTTCCTCTTTAGTTGCCAAATAGTCTGCCTCATTCTCTTCTATATATGCAATCTATTCTCTGATATAGATAGTAAATTCTTTTAAAAATAAATTGTATTTATTTTTTCATGTACCTTTGTGTGTGTGCACGTGCATGTGTATGTGTGTGTTTATGATCATGAGCTTGCAGGGAAGTAAGAGCTCTCTTTCAATTGTGTTCTGGGATTGAGCTGAGCTCTTCAGTATGGTGGTAAAGGGTCTTTCTCACTGAGCTATCTGCATGAAGGGATGGAATTAATGCTGTTTTGAAGCACAGGACTGGAACTGTGTGGGACAGGGACTGCGGCTCAATGCCTCAGTTTTGTTCCTTATAACTGAGGGACAGCGGTTTTAAAAATTAATTTGTTTATTTTATGTGAGTACACTGTAGCTATTTTCAGACAGACCAGAAGAAGGCATCAGATCTCATTACAGGTGGTTGTGAGCCACCATGTGGTTGCTGGGATTTGAACTCAGGACCTTTGGAAGAGCAGTCAGTGCTCTTAACCACTGAGCCATCTCTCCAGCCCTGTGTACCTCTTTCTTATGTGTGGCTTTATTTCCTTTTTGTAGGGAAATGCATTTATAGAGCACTATGATCCAAAAGAATATGACCCTTTTTATATGAGCAAAGAGGACCCCAATTTTCTGAAGGTAAGCAGGTTTCTTTATTTTTTATTTTTATTTTTTATTAATCATTTCATTTATTTACATCTCATATGATATCCTACTTCCAAGCCAACCCCTCCTCCAACCCTCATCCCATGATATCCCAGTTACCTCTCACCAGCCCCCGATTCCGCATGTGCCCTTCTTCCTCCCCTTTGCTTGTATGAGAGTACTCCTCCATCCACCATACTCTCCCTCCCACCCCTCCAGCATCCACTATGTTGGGCATCAGGCCTCCCTGACCAACAGCCTCTCCTCCTGTTGTTGTCAGGCAAGGTAGGCAGGTTTCTTAATTGTGGTAGTATGTGTCTGGTTGCTCTGAGCAGCCTTAACATATGCATTGCCTTGTAGTGACTTATGAAAGTTTAGTAGCATTGTGAGAGTGCCTTCCTATCTTCATATACTACAAAGGAATAAATGACCCAAAGGCCAAAGATGAGTTAATCTCCAGAAAACATGAAAATTTTGTATAAAAAATAATAGGAAATGTTTAAACATTTTCAAAAACTTTTAAACTTGTTACAACAGTAATGCTTCTTTAGTTTGTTTGTGTTTTGAGAGAGGATCACTCTATGTAGCACTGGCTGTCCTGGAACTCATTATGTAGACTAGGCTGGCTTTATAGATGTCCACCTGCCTCTGCTTCCCTTGTGTTTGGATGTGTTTGTAAATCATGCATTACTACATTCTTATAGCAAATGAGAAAACTGATTTAAAAAAATACTAAAATATTTATCACCCAAAACTAATTCATTGTATTCTTATATACCTCTATGGATTTATTTATTTATTTATTTGGTGTTAACCAAATGTTTGCTTTTCTTTCTATATATTAAGCATATGTTGTACCACTGAGCTATAACCCTAGCCCTACGGTTTCTTAAATTCATCTCTACTGCTGCTGTGTAAGGTAATTCAAGAGGAGGCAGTACAGCACAGATAGGTCTTTATGAAATCATCATCTGTATATAGCAGAGCTTACATGAGTCTCTAGTCATTTACTACACCTTGCTATACTCTTATAATGTAAGTATTGCTTTTACAAATGACTTTATGATACCTCTGTAGCTAGGCTTTATTTTTTCTTAGTGCAAGTTACTTGAAGTAGAATTGATAAGTTCATATTCCCAAACTGCCTGCACAATAGGGTGTATATACTGAAACTATTGACCATTTTTTATATTTTACTAATAGTGGATATTATAAAACAATGAAACTTCCCAATGAAACTATCTTGGAACATAAGACACTTTTAATCTGCTTGTATTTTTATAATGTTGCCCCCATTTTCCTCAGAATTTGTGTGTGTGTGTGTGTGTGTGTGTGTGTGTGTGTGTGTGTTTGTGCTGTAGACCCTGTTTACATAGGTGAAAATTAGTGTTTAGAGTCTTAAACATACCCAGTAGTAACTAACATAGAGGTGGAACTGTGATTTGAAACTGGAGTTGTTGATACTCTATTAGTCCATTTCTGCTGCTATAACAAAATACTTTGGACTAGGCAAGTTTTAAACAAAAAAGGTTATTTCCCATGATTCCAAAGGCGAGTGGGACAGCTTAGACAAAAAATGGACTCCATAGACATATATTTGAATACTTGGTTCTCAGTTGGTGGAACTGTTTGGGAAGGATTAGGAGGTATGGCCTTGTTGGAGGAGTTGTGTCACTGGGTGGGCTTGAAGTTTCAAAAAATTCAGTGCTGCTCTCAGTGTGTTTTCTGCTTTGTGGCTGTGGATTAAGATGTGAGCTCTCAGCAGCCGCTCTAGCCACGTACGTCTGTGCCTTTAATCTGCCATCATAAATTCTTAACCCTCTGGAACTGTAAGCTCAGTTAAACTCTTTCTTTTATAAATTGTCTTGGTCACAGGTTTTATCATATCAGTAGAAAAGTAACCAAGAAAGCAAAGAAGTATAAGATGAGGATGTCAACACACTCTGTGTCTAGTAGGTACTGGTCTTAAAGGATGGCAATTTCTGTATGTCTTCATATGGTATAAGAACAAATGAAGCCTCTTTCAGGAGAATTCCACCCATTTCACCTTATCATGTCCTAAGAGTCCTCCTCTTTATGATGCTGCATTGGTGGTTAGTTATCAACATATAAATGGGGGGGGTGCACAGACATTGACACTGTAGTTTAAGCTGAATTCCATATTTCCTTTTTAAAGTAATCTGAATCCTTGGGGTTTTAGCAGCTATTCTTAGATTGAGCTCTGTGGACACAGGGTCAGTTGTTTCCTTAATATTGCTAAGTATTTGCCTTTCCTGTTGTGATTAATTTGTACTCATGGCATCAAAAGTCATGGAAGTAACTGTTCTTACTGTAGGATAATATGTCACATTACCAAATTCTGCTTATAGTAAGACGTATATTGTCATATACAATAAAATGAATGTAATTTCACTTCATATTCATGGAAGAGCAGCAAAATTTTTGATACATACAAACTACAGTTCTTTCTCTTTTTTTACATTCTGAAACAATTTTAATATATGGTCAGCTGAACCATTACTCTCTTGCATTTAAAAAATAGATAAAAATAGATATTATAGTTTGTTATGTGTTATTTGTAAATCCTTGATGAAGTGGCTAAATAGAGTTCATTGACATGCATTAGCTCACATACTTATCACTTCCTGAAGTGTGTATTATTATTATTGTGTGTATGTGGGCAGCTGTGTACATGCATATGCTGCGGTGTGTAGGGAGCTCAGAGGACAAGTTGGTAAAATGTGTGCTGCTCAAATATTAGATACCCAAGTTCAATTTGTAGCATTTATATAAAAATTGGACATGAAGATGTGCACTCCCAGAGGTCAAGACAGACAGATCTGTGGGGTTCATTGGTCAGCCAGTCTAGCTTAATCAGTGAGCCTCAGGTCCCTAAGAGACCTGGTATTCAAAAGCAGGTCTCTGATGGCTCCTGAGGAATGACACCTAAGATTGACCTCTGGCTTCCACATGCATGTGTGTGCATCTTAACACCCGACCATACAGCTTTTAGAAATCATACACAAAAAGGATGTAGTTCAGTGGTAGACTTGTAGTTTGCTTGCTCAGCATGTGTGAGGCCCTGTGTCTGATTCCCACCACTTCAAAGATGCCTTTTCCTTTATGACATCCATCTTTCCATTTTGAGAAACATTTTATTAGAACTAATGTGAGTCTCCATATGTCCAAGTCGGGAAGAAATCTAATATTAGTTCAACCCAATATATAGAAATCCAATATGCATAAGTCTCTTACCTGTGTTTTATAGTAGATCCTGAGAAGGGTCCCAAAAGCCTTCTAACTCTTGGTAGGGACAGATTTAAGGTCACATTAGTCATCCTTGTAGCCCAATGATGCTGTGACTCCACAATGCTGGCCATGTTTGTGGGCTTAGCATTGTTACCCCATGCTTTCAAGTCCAGGCCCTTGCTTAGGTTCTTCCAAGGCCTCCAATGAGAGAACCCAGGAAAAACTCCCGAGACTGGGTTTCTGCTGTCTTACCCTGTGCTCTTTATGCATGTGATATCTCCTTCAAGGCCTTGCACTTGAATTGCTGCAGTACTTAAGAACATAAATGTTCTTATTCTCAATTCTGGTTGTTAAGTAGAACTATCCACTGCTACCCACCTTTCCCACCTTGACCCTCCAGTACAGAAAATGGCTCATCTTACTCCTAGTAGTAGGGTTGTGGATGGCTCGGAGTGAGCCTACGCCAATAAAAATGAACCTGTCTTCTTTCCTGCTATGGGGAGGACCTGACTTTTAGGAATACAGAGGATTGACTCCTTTCATATCAGTCTACAGCCTTTTGTATATCTAATATATGTAGCTGTACTCAAGAATTGTTCAGGGCGGGGTCAGAAGAAAAAGAATTGTTCAATTTAGGGATGGGCATATAGGCACATTGCTGTAATCCCAGCAGTCAGAAACCTGAGGTAGGACGATGAATTCAAGTTTAAAACCACCCTGGGCTACATCTCAAAAACCAAAACAAAACAAAAGAACACAATGGGGCTGGAGGGATGCCGGTGTATTTAAGAGCACTTGCTGCACATTCAGAGGACCCAGGTTTGACTCCCACACCAGATGGCTTATAACTGCCTGTGTATGCACACAGACACATATGCATAAAGAAAAATAAGTCATAGGAAAATATTTTAGTAAATCATGTTCCTTTAGCATAAAGATCCATTGTAATATTTGACAAACGAAAGCACACAGAAGAGACTTCTGCTTTGTGGTGAAATGCAGTATGGCTGCTAAGTTGAGAGCAGGACAGGCTAGCTCTGCTCCTTTGAGACATTTTTACCTGAAAGAATGGTTTACAAGCCATGGTTATTACATTTCATCTGGTTGGCAAACATTCTGGAAAATGAACAAAGTGAAGTTAACCCAGACTGTGCTGGTTAGTCAGGCAGTGCTGTTAGTGAAAATGACCTTGGATTATATAATGAGATCTGTAAGCTCTTGGAAGACCTTATATGCCTCAGACTGTATTCCTCCCAGATAACCAGTTCATTCTGCTTTAAAGTCATGCAGATTCATTCTAAATCTGGTGTGGCTTTAGATTCCATATCATGACGAACATATAGGAAACTTGGGGATGGAGAGAGGGCTCAGGGGTTAAGAGCACTGGCTGCAAGGATTCTCAGAGTCCTCTTCTCAGCCTACACTTGGCAGCTCACCGTTGTAATTCCAGCTCCAGGTGATCTGATGCTCTCTTCCAGCCTCTGTAGTTCCAGGTAAGCACATGTTGACATATATGCAGGCAGAACAGCCATACACATAAAATAGAATAAAAATAAAAACAAGCAAAAAGGAAACAATCATTTGTTAACTTTGAATAATGTGTCAAATAAAAGTATTCACACTGGGCCCCATGAGGCTGCTCTGCAGATAAACTGCTTACCACACAGCCTGGCAACCCCACTTCCGTCTCTGTACGTCACAGTGGAACATAACCATTCCTGAAAGATGACTTCTGGACTCCATATGTGTGCCTGTGCTCACAAAATACAAACACAGTGATGTGTGAGGCTGTTAAATTTCCTAATACATATGCTGTGTGCATTTTTCACCTTCAACTACAACAAATCAAAGCAGATTATATGCAGAAAAGGGCTAAAAAACTAACTTTATTTTAAGCAAGACATTAAAGAAAGTTACAAAAATATAAAGCAGTACTATTTAAGTTTTTGTTTTGAAAAATAAAATTTTAAATAAAAGATATTTAAAATATGATAGAATTATTTTTAATTAAAGATTTCTTAGTCTTAATTTCAGATATATATGCACATATATGTTATATGTGTGTATGTATTTCCAACATCAACATGTCTAAATGATACAGATACAATTTCTTTGGAGCTATCAACAACTTTTTATGTTTGTTCCTTACATATGGAAAAGACATGGAATCCAGAGGTTTGTCATGGTGGCACACATACTTGAGTTCCAGGCCAACCTGGGCTGTGTGAGTCCCTGTTTCAACTAAGACCAGACAGACAAGTGAAATGCTACATGATTTGTGTGCCCTACATGATTTATGGCCCCAAACAGGGGCCATGCTAAGATTTTTTGTATTGTTCCTCCAGTAGTGATATGTGTTCTGATAAAGTGAACATGATAGGTCTTAAAAACTGTTCAAGAATAACTAGGTTGCAGTATTTTTAACTGGGTTCTGTGGTCCTCAAGTTAAAAACTTAGTCATTATTATCCCAAAATGTAAAACTTCAGTAGAAATAGGGACATGTGACATAGTTGTTGGTTCAGCTTATGGTTGTTGGCTACTTTCTTTAAAGCTTAATAATTTGTGTCTTTATTCATCAAAAGTCACATACAAGTAGTGGAGCACTGTGTTTGTCCCAAACAGTAAGTTAACGTTTGCATGTCCTGTTCTGCACTCCACAACAGTAAAGCAAACTGGGGAGGGCAGTGGACTCATCGTTAAGTCGGAGTTAAGTCTGAGCAGTCACGTTCTGAGTTGCAGTTACCCAAGAAAACAAGTCTAACCATTACTGGAAGGCACATTGGTTCTTTCACAGGAGCAGGCTAGTCCGTGACTGTGACAGGTCCTGAATGCTCTTGTCTCCTGTTGAATTTTTATTTTTGTCATGTTGGTCAGCAAAAGACATTTAGTCCTATAATGCTTTACAGATAATCTGCATTTTGAATATCACATTAAGTTTTGTATAATTATTATGTTGCTGGTTGTGTATTAGGATGTAGATGAACATGTGTGTGTGTGTGTGTGTGTGTGTTTCCATGTATTAAAGGAAAGTGGATATTTACATTTAAGGATATATGATAACGACAGCAGAGTGTTTGAAGACTAAACCCAAACTTTGAAGTAAAGTTAACCTTGCCTTGGGCTGGGTAGATAGTTTAGTTAGTAAAGTGCCTACTTACACAAGCACCGGAGTGAAGTTTGGTTCCCTAACACCCGGAGAAAGACCAACACTATAGCATAAACCTGTAGCCCGGTGCTGGTAAAACAGCCATGTGGATCCTGGAGCTCACTGGCCAGCCAGTCCAACACTGATCTTCAGGTTCAGTGAGAAGCCCTGCCGTCAACCTCTGGACTGCACAGAATCATACACACGTATGCATGTGTATCTGCACACATACATACATACACCCACATTAACATGAACACATGTATAGTACTCCCCCACTCCTGGACCCACACAGACAGCTAACCTTCCTCTTTGGCTGTGTGACCTCACTGGAGAAGTGTCAGAGTACTCTCATCCCTTTTTAACGTGTTAAATACATATAAAGGGTGTGTAGTTTATAGGTCTCACACCCATAACTTCTAGCATAAGAACACACATGGGTGCTTAGGTTGGATCAGATGTTAGTTCTCAGACTGCAGCCCCATCCTCAAAAAATCCTTCTTTTGTAGGTTATCATGCCACCATTTCGTGACCCTTTGAAAAAAGCCCAATATGACAAGGATGATGAACAGCGAACTCTTCTGCAGTGTGAGACTGGTACTTAATTCTTACCTGGTTCCTTGCCCACAGGCAGTGCAAGTTGCTCGTAAGCACACTGACTTAGGTCACTAATTTTCTTGCAGGTAAAATCTATACAATGAAAGAATTTAAAGAGATCGAGAAGGCCCAGTTGCATTCCAGATTCCCGAGTATTTCTAATTCAAGGCAAAGTATGACTCCACGTGAATGGCTTAAAGTGCCCATGAGTTATATAGAAAGTGAATTTTGTAAAAGGAACAGGTAATAATAGACCTAACAGAAGGTGTGATCTTCTCAGACACTGAACAGTCTTTCTTGAGATAGTGCTATATTTCAGTAACAGTTTTTTAAAAATAAAATCTATTGTGGTTCATTGTTCCTCTGTACGTGATATTTTTCTTGGGTACTCTGAGGAGTCTGGAGCTCTGGTCTTTATCGGACAGACGCTGAGGCACCTAAGCTTATTTCCTTTTTCCTCTTAGAGTCCTCTCGCAGTTTGTTTTCATCATTATATGTCGCTCATTAATTTTGGGGACTTAAACCACTGTCACTTCAAATATTTCTTAGGTACCATTCTGTCTGCTTTTGATTCTCACAAGTCTGTGTGGCCGTGAATAACGTCCTCAGTCCTGTCAGTCTTTTGATACTGGTTAACTTTACTTTTTCTTTCCGTGTTTTGGTTAGATGATCTCTACCGAGTTGTCTGCAAGTCCAGAGTGTACTTGTGTGCTGTCTACTGATGAACCATCAAATGCACCATCTGTGACATCACAATATGTGGCATTTCCATTAGATTATTCATAGTTTTCACCTTTTCTGAAATTCCTAACCATTGGTGCACACTGTCCACTTTTTCAACCAGATTTTTTTTTTCAAAAGCCACACTAGTCATAGTCACTTTAAAATTTTAATCTGATAGATCAACATTAGGATCATTTCTGAATTTGCTTCAGTCTAGTTCTGTTGACTGCTTTATATCTTCACTAGGCATTTTATTTTACTTATTTTGCATGTCTTATGATTTTATAATTTAAATTTTTATGTATATGGATGTTTTGCTTTCATATCTGTTTATATATCAGGTGTATTCCTGGTGCCGTACACTTAGTCAGAAGAGTGTATTGGATGCTCTGAGACTGGAGTTAAATGTGAGGCACTGTGTGGGTGATGGGCATTAAACCCAGGTCCTCTGAAAGAATAGACACTGTGCTTAACTTCTGAGCCATCTCTCTATCCTATGTTTTGTTTTGTTTGTTTTTTGAAACAGATTCCCACTATTCCCTGGGCTATCCTGGAACTCCCTATGTACATCAGATAAGCCTCAAACTTACCTCTAGAGATCTTTCTGCCTCTGTTTCCTAAGTGCTGAGTTTAAAGGCATGCACCAACACATTTGACCTTAATTTTAGATTTTAAAAGTTGAATATTAGACATTTAGGGTGGAAAATAGTACATACTCAGTATTTTTCTTTAGAAACTGACCCGCCTCCTCTGTCACATGGTAGGATTGGGAGACTTGGCTTATTGGTCAGAAGTTGGTCTAATGTTTGGCTATTCTTACAGTTGTCTTTAGTACACCATAGACATTAAAAAACAGATTTATTTTATGTATGTATATGAGAGTATGCAATGTGTGTGCCGCTCGCAGAAGCCAGAAGAGGGTGTCAGATCCCCTGAAGCGGAAGTTTCAGGCAGTGGTGAACTGCCATGTGGGTGCTGGGAACTGAACCTGGTCCTCTGGACGCAGCTTCTTTATAGCTGATCCATCTCTCCAGCCCCCTGAACAGGTTTTTTAAAGAAAGATGTTCTTATTTTTAATTTATGTGTATATGTGTGAGCCTACACATGGGCATGTGACATGAGTGCAGATTCCTGCAGAGTCTACAAGAGAGTACTGGCCACCCTGGTGCAGGTGCCACCCTGGTACAGGCGTTACAAGGTAATAGTGAGCTGTCAGAGAGGCTGCTGGGAGTCAGATGCAAACCCTCTTGAAAAGATTGAGCAATCTAGCTATTTCTCCAGCACCAAGATTTTGGTTTTGTTTGTTTGTTTTTTAGTAGGGATAGCATGTCAGGACCTCGGGATAATGGTGGTAGAGTAAAATAAAAAGGATGATGTGGTAAAAGCTTCAGTACTTGGAGGGCCAAAAAGAAAGTCAGAAAATTGGAAGTTAGAGCATGTATACCAAATGGAGAAATCATGCACACTCGGCACTAACATTGAACCTGGTTTCCAGCCCAGTGTTGTAAGAGACACTACCACATGTTTATCACCTATGGCGGCTGTACTTGTGGTAGTCTCCTGCCTCGGCCTTCTAAGGGCTGGGGATACAGGCTTGCTCTACCACACCTACCTTTATGACTTCTTTTTATGTTAGAGTATAAGCTCTCAGAGGATAGAGGGAAGATTTCAACTCTGCCTGCCTTATCTTGGTTCTCAGAGAACAAACAGCACATCAGTCTCCATTATGGTTTCAAAAACTCTTAAACAACCAGTGTCGTTGAGCAGGCACAGCAGTGCCAAGTAATGGTATTTGGAGCCATACTTATGGCAGTCAGTTCTAACAATAATTAATGATTAAATGTAAACAAGCATTGTTTTGCAACATCCTGACACACATTCTCTTGTTAAAGGTTAAAAGTGAAGATGAATTTTAATGCTAGTAGTTTTGATTTGAATCCATTGAAAAGGGTGCCTAATTTTCTGGAATACCAGGAGGAAGAAATGATGATGATCATTTGCAAGTAAGCTTGTCATTTTATAAACTTGCTGTCCTTTCATTTAAGATATTTGGCCGTGTTGCCTTTTCTACAACCCTTCCAGATCACTTACGTTAAGGCCATGGCCTCAACACAGTTCAGGGTAAGGTAACTTTTCTTTGGTTTTTATGGGTAAAGGAATAAAAAGCACAGAAGCAGAAAGTATAGAAATGGGGCTGGGAAATGGTTGACAGCTTGTATTAAAATAGTGAGAGGTTTAGTTTGAGACTAGTTCTTGGAGGCAGTGAGGAGAGTGGAAGGTGAAGTAGGGAAGTGGCTCACAGAACTATGACCATGGGAGATCTATTAACTAGGTACTGACTTAAAATCAGACAGTTCACACATACAAAAAACTGTGTGCGGTAGTGGACACCCGTGAAGCGGAAACTTAAGGGTTCGCTGGAAAGTCAGTTGTGTTGGATGGTATTTTTCTGGGGCAAACACATGAAGAAGTGTTTTCCTGAAGTGGACACAGGTGAAAGACTAAGGCAGATTCGTGAAGGAACGTTTCACTGAAGCAGACACAGGAGAAAGGATGTTCTGCTAAAGCAAGCATGTGAAAGGACATGTGATAAAGGATTCTTTGCTAACAACACACATGTATTGGTCCACCTTACATTGCGTAGTTGAGCTGCATTTGTTGGGACTCCATAGAGAGAAACATACCAAAAAACTTCTGGTGGTGTGCTGCAGTTTCTTGCAGCTTCCATGGACTCAGGCTTATTGGCAGTGATGTCAGCTGAGACAGAGGCACGACCCATGGATGCTTGGAGGGTATAAATGGGGCTCGACGGACAGTGATGGTGCTGAGCTAGGCTTGCTTACAGAGCTTGCTTACAGAGCTTGCTCTGCAACGCTGGGTCTCTTCGTTGATCTTCGCTTCCCTGAGAGATACACAGCCAAGAACTTCTGGCCTTCTTCCTGGTCCCTCCTGCTGACTCATGCCAAGGCTGAGGCCTGGCTGTCTCTGCTAGGTAGTGTCACCACTGCTGATTTGTGTACCAAACTGCTGATGCATCTCCAAAGTGTTTGTGAGTGGATCGAGCTGCTGCTGCTGACCTGTGGACTGAACTGCCGGTTTCCAGACAACACAGATGGGAGTTTCTCCAAAGAACCTTTCCAAACAGGTCTACTTTCCCTGCATCCTTTATTTTCCACTACCTCTGGTGGGTGATGTGCTAAAAGGGAGGGTAAAGAATTTAAGAACCATCATTACAAATAGGATTTGAAAAAATTGAACTTTCAAGCAGGAAAGATCTGGGGTATAGCCTGGGCTACGTAACAAGATCCTGTGTGAGAAAATTGTGTGGGAATAGAAAGATAACTTTTTATAATCCGATTATAAATATGATCCCTCATCACTGCCACAGAGACTGTAAGATAGTGCAGAGTCTTTGGAAACAGTGTTGTCACTGGGCCTTGTTTATTTGTATATTTAGGGTCTAAAGGAGCCAATTCCTTCACAATCTCTAAGTGCCATTCTTTCCAAGAGAGTGTGTTTGAGATTTTAGAGAACTACCATCTTAAAAATAATATTCCAAGCCAGTCAACGGTGGTGCATGCCTATAATGCCAACATCTGGGAGACGGAATGGGAGGATCTCTGAATTTTGAGGTCAAGGCCAGCCTGGTCTACAGAACAAGTTCCAGGACAGCCAGAGCTACCTAGAGAAATCCTGTCTCAACAAACAAACAAACAAAAATAATAGTCCATTTAAGTTATATTTATTCATATATTTATTTATTGAGAGAGAGGAGGAGAGGGAGGGAGGGAGGGAAAGCAGGGATAGTGAGTGTGTGGGTGTTTACTACAATACATGGGTAGAGCTCAAAGGACAACTTGCCTAAGTTAGTTCTCTTTTTCACCATGTGTGTCCTGTAGATCAAACTCAAGTCATCAGACTTGGCAGCAAGTGTTCTTACTTGTTGAGCCGTCTTGTTTACCCAAAAATGAACATCTTCACTGTAATTTCTATCAATTGTACAAAAAGGGGGTTGTTTTCATAAACTTCTAAGAGTATGCTCCAGATAAGAATATTGCATTTTGAAAAAAATATTTATTTATTATGTGCATGGTGTTCTGTTTGTATATATGCCTGCAGGCCAGATGAGGGTGCCAGACTTCCTTATAGATGGTTGCTAGCCAATATGTGGTTGCTGAGAATTGAACTCAGAACCTCTAGAAGAGCAGTCAGAGTTCTTAATTTCTGAGGCTTGTCTCCAGCCCCCAGAATATTGCATTTTTGAGTACCTGGGAACTTTTATTTTAGACTTGGCTTAAGTTGCCAGTTCCCTAGAAAAGGAGTCAGACTAGCTTCTGTGTATGCGAGAAGTGGCCCGATGATGGCAACAGTTATGGAGAAGGCAGGCATTGTGTAATTTGGGGGACATAAAAAATTGGCATCTGCCCCAAACTGGACTGGTGTTCAAGTTCATCTTAATGAGTAAAATGAATTTATTAGCAGTTACTTATGGAGCCGTGAGTATGGACAGATCCATTCTGTCCTTTCTCTTCCCAATCAGCAACTGAATCCCTTTACCAGCCGTGTTCTTTAAGTATTACACTGAACTCCTATAAACCTGGGTTTAGAGTGCAACCTAGTGTTAAGCAGCATAGAGAACAGGCTTGGATGGTATGAGGCATAGAAAAAGATCCTGGGAAAGATGCATTTATGTGTGCTCCACCCCTGTTCTTATTAGGGACTTTGCTGGTATCTGCAAACACTGAGAAGATAAGGAAGCATGGCTTGTTTAGCTGCAGTCTGCCACAAAAAACAGCTAAATAGCAGCTTGCTGCAAGACAGTCACTCCAACCATGATTTAGAGGATCAGTCTTACCACATCAGGTTCCCAGGAACAGCAAGTGCACAACTCTGAGGGGTCGTTCAGGACAAAGGACCGACCCCCAGCTATTTTATTACATAACACAGAGGCTTTAGACAAAATAATGCTGAGGCAGGCTCTTCTTTGGTTTTATTTTCATCAAAATGTAGATTAAACGGACCACATAAACTTTGTTATTTAAATAAAAATATTGAGATCTTCTACTGAGTTAAATATTAAAAGAATTTCTCTTGGTCCTTCCCTGCAGAAACAATGGACTCTCCTCTCTAGACAATGAAGTTCAGAGTCTCCAGGAGAGAAAGAACCCAAGTTCCAAAGGGATCAACTCTGAAGGTCACCATTCTGTAAACCTATACCAGGAGGTAGAAAGGGATGAGAGATAACCAGGATGTGGCGAGAGCTGGGACAGTCGGTCCTATTTTGTGATACACACTTGCGGCACTGGCTGACATCTATGTCTAAGCTTCTTGATACAGCAGGCTTTGTAGAAGAGAGGAGGCAATGGAGCACCCTTCCAGTGGGTGATAGAGTAGAAGAGACTGAGACAGGTGTCCTTATTCAGAGGCAGCTTGCTAGAGCCATATTGGACATGCCTAGAGGTAGAGGTACAAGGCTCCTTGAATTTTCTTGGCTCCTGAGTTCATACCCAATCTTTATCTTACCTCTATCTTCTCTCTTCCATTTCCCTATAGTCAATCTAGGCCTCTAGAATTGTTTCTTTTAATCAATAAATAGTTTTGAAAAAAGACCAATACTAAAAGTAGTAACATTAATAACTAAAGTAATAGCTCCCAAATGTAAAGTATCTAGAGAGATATCCCAAGGTAACTGCAGTATTGTGGGGTCACTTGACAGACCTAGTCTGCCACCCAGTCTGACACCACAGGTATAGAGAGGGTATACTTCCACTTAGTCTCCTTCCCCTGCTGTGTGCATGGAGTCAGTCACTTTCAGGAGTTACGTGACCCTGAGAGGATTTTTTCATGCACTCATGAAAGCATGTTAAAACTGTTATCACTGTGTTTTTCCTTATTTTCCTGACATGCTTTAGTATTTTTCCATGTGCTTGCTTACTTTGTTCCCCTACATTTTAACAAATAGCTGCTCTGAGTCAGGCTGTATGTAAGGGGCTGGAGCCAAAGTGGTGAACAAAACAGGCAAACCTCTGCTCTTGTGGCAAAGATGGAAAACAACCAAAATAAATGTATAACAGATGAGTTAATAAAATGAGGAGAAGAAAATAGATAAGGGGAGGCAAAAAAGGGGATGGATGAGGCGCTGTTTTAAATGGAGAAATCAGGAAAGGCTTCTTGTAGGAGGTGATATTGATACTGAGGGTGGGCCATGAAGAGTTTTAGGGGAAGAGTCTTCAGGAAGAGAGGCTGGTGTAGAAAGCACATTGAGTGGAGTGATGTTGACAAGAGGGGACTGGAGAGGAGGCAGATGCCCACTCATGCAGAAGCCACCCTAAAGCTTCATGGAGGAGACATATCAAAATACCTTTTGGGGTAGTTTTTATTTTGTTTTACATTTTTTTCCCTAGTTGATGGTTGACTAGTTTCTTAGAGACAGGGTATCATGGCTTCATGGCTGTTCTTAAACTCTATGTAGCCAAGGAAGAAATTCTTAATCTTTCTGCCTTCACCTTCCAAGTGCTAGGATTACAGGTATGCACCACTAAACGTGACAAAATTGTACCTAATTATACACAAGCCAGAACAGAAGCTGGGAATCTAGTTGGCAGACCAGGGTACTGGGTCAGGAGCTGTGTGGTCTTGGGGACCTGCAGAGTGAGCAAGCAAACGGGATATTAGTGCTTGAATGAATGAAAACAAGAAACCAAAGACAACTGTGTTCTTGAGAATTGTGTCCTGAGGCGGCTGGATGGATGATGGCCATATTCCTGACTCAGAAGTTTGAGTAGAACTCAGGGTAAGCTTAAGGAAGAAGTACAAAAATAAAGATGATGCTTTCTGGGGCTAAATTAAAGATACTTTTTACCACTATAGTATATGTTTATTGAGTACGATCACTAAGCAATTTAGTTTTTCTCTAGCTGTTCATTTAAACATGTTCTGGGACTAGGGATGTAGCCCAGTGTGAGCACTTACCTGGCATGCACAAAGTTCAGTCTCCTGCATCTCAGAAAAGAAACTGATGAACAAGTAAGCAATAAGCATGCTCTGTGGAAGGCAGTTTTCCTACCCTCCATATTCTCAAATGGTAAGTGCTTCTGATGACAAAGGGTCTCAGTTCAGTAGTTACATGCCGTGGTGGAATAATGATGGACATGCTAGTGTCACTGGGCTGCTGGCTGCTGCCATTACCAGCATACAAAAAATCAGAATAAGGAGATGGTTCTCCTTTTCTTAATTCATTTTTTTATCAGTGTCTGTTTTATTTTTAAAAAGTTTTATTTATTTTATATGTAAGTATACTCTGGCTGGTCTCAGACACACCAGAAGAGGGCATCAGATCTCATTACAGATGGTAGTGAGCCACCATGTGGTTGCTTGGAATTGAACTCTGGACTTCTAGAAGAGCAGTCAGTGCTCTTAATCGTGGAGTCATCTTTCCAGCCCCTTATCTCAGGGTCTTAACTTTGATTCTTCATCTTTTTAGAGTCTTGGTAGGAGGAAGGAAAGCTGTATAGTGGGGGCAGGAAGTTTGGTACATCTTAAAAGTGGGCTCTTTTTCCCCTTTCATCAATATTAAGAGAGACTTCTTAGAGCTGGGAGATCTCCCCGTGACTTACTTCCAGCTAGTTTCTTAGTGTTGTTTCTGGCCCTAAATGTCTACTGAAACTCTCAAGCTTTCATCTGGGGACCATGCTTCTCCAGAAACACAACTTGGATTCAATTTCTAATCATCTGGTCTCTCTCTCTCTCTCTCTCTCTCTCTCTCTCTCTCTCTTTCTCTCTCTGTCTATTGCTTGGTTTTGTTTTGTTTCTGTTTTTGAGACAGGGCAAGGTCTCATGTAACTTTGGGTGGTATCAAACTCACTATTTAGCCAAAGATGAACTTGAATTTCAGATCTTTTGTTCCCACGTCCTGCGTTCTTGCTACATGCTCACTTTATGCAGTGATGGGGATCAGACTTAGGGCTTTGTTCAGGCTAAGTGAACTACATTCCTAGCTCAACAGCTTTCCTCAGGTATGATGCTAAGAGCTGGTCTCTGTACATGAGCGTCGCCCTGTTCAGTGACTTCAGGCCTGAGGAAGGAGCTCTGGTGACTGAGGGAAGGGACCCAGAAAACACCAACATTATTTGAGAAAAAGAAATCCCTTTCTCTCATTAAGCTTCTTACTTTTTAAATACCAATATGGATGTTCTTACTTTTAAAATAATTGTTTATTTGGTTTTTGAGACAGGTATTTTAAATTTAATTTTTAATTTTTATTTATTTATTTTTTCTACACATTGACTGTTAACCAAGCCAACTCAGTTAGTCAATGTGTTCTCCAGGGAGGAAATGAGGATTTAAAAAAAAAAAAAAAAAAAGACAATTAGACAATACTGTAGCACGACCCCAGCCAGTTCTCAGGCTGAGGCAGGTTATTTTTTCCCAGTATGCCTTTATACAATTTTAATTAAATGCAAGTAATAAGGTCAGTTCTAGGTTAAGGGACAAACAAGGTAATAAACAAAGTCAGTCCCATGATCACTGTTTCTAGGGAATTATCAGGATGACCAAGATATCTGAGCCTACTTTCCTGTCCTAGTCCAGAGTCAAATCCTTGCCTGAAGCCTACTTCTTTGTTCTAGTCCAAAATTAGATTCCTGCCTGAGCTTACTTCTGTGTCCTAGCCCAATTTTAAATTCCTGCCTGAAACCTACTTCCTTTTTCTGGGCCCAATTTCAAATTCCTGCCTGAAAGCTACTTCATTTTCTGGGCCAAATATCAAATTCCTACCACGTTTCCAGAAGTGGCCCCAAAAGCTCTACACATCCCCCGCTTTTTTATTCATAAACTGTGTTTGTCTTAGGTTTTTCTGACAAAAAATGTTTTCCTTACCCATCTTGGAATATGCATTATCAAAAGCAGTGCACTTCTGTCTTAGGTTGGTAAGGCTCTGTGCAGAAACTTACCCATCTCGGACTACCAGCCTGCTAATTTAATAACTGGCTGGTGGTCCATTTTTAGTTTCAACCCATGTATTTTGGCTTCCAACATGTTGATCTTGTTAAAGGCAAGTTTTATCACAATGAGCAGGAATTAAAGTATTCCCAGGACAAGAAGGGCTAGCATGATCAAGTAATATATGCCATTTTTAAAGCTTAACCATAATCTCGGTATGCAAAGTTAAAACGCACAGAGAGGTATTAGAATTATGCTAACCCTGCAAGAGTCTTTGAACTTTTTCTCAATTTTAGTGACTGTCATTGTAAATTTTAGAAGTAACACAAATCCATTGCTATTTAACATGACACTTGAGATGGCTTCTTACTCTTAAACTCTGAACCTTGTTTCCAATAATTTAAATAATATTGTAAACAGCATCAGTCCATTGCTCCAAACACCCATTTAAATCCTCTTGAATAATCAGAACATTAGTAACAGATTTTGCTAAATGATTAACAAAAGTAGCTGTCTTAACTTCTTGGGTCAAAGCAATTGCAGAAGCAGTGGCACTAGCTATTAATGTAATTAAAGTGGCTATACCAGCAATAATCAAGCCCACTACCCTATTGCTTCTGTTTAAAGCCTGACTTGCTTCTTCAAGTATTTGCAAGCCCTTTTTCAGAATGCCAAGGTCCTGTAATTCTCATAGGCAATAAAACAAAAGCTGGTTGATAGACCACCATAACTGACACACCAGGTTTCAATGCACTAACACAATTAGAAAGTGCACAATGAATGCAACTTACATTAAATACTGTAGAAGAAACAAAAGTAAATTTAGGGTGACCAATTAATAAAAGATTAGGAACTTTAATACATGCACTAACCTCGTTTGGAATTCAGATCCTGTCTCAATTATATCCACTGCAAATGTAACTTTATATAAAGCAGTTGTCAATTTTCAAATATATCTCTGAAAATGTCCAGAACCAGCCTTCCAAATGAAGACTGTCATTTCCTTTTTTCCAATATTAGATTGATTTCTAGACCAGTCCATGACTGATTATTGTGATATTTGGTCACATTAAAGGAAAGAGATGGGTCATTATAATTTCTCTATTTGATTAATTTTCCAAAGGCAGTTTCCACAGTCTCCATGTTTTCTGTCTCACAAGGCCTAAAAGCTTGAGGCAAAGCTGCTTGTCCAATCTAGGATATAGGCAAGCAAAAGTGGATCAGGGACATATTATGTCCAATACAGATTCCCTGTCACTATTGTCAAGGTACTCAGCAAACTCACAGTCAGTGTCATTCTTTGTCCCAGCATGCCTTACCAGTCACTCTGGCAGCTAGCATGGTCCTTCAGCACCCTGCAGAAAAAAACAAACATGGCCTCTTACCTATATTAAATGCCTGATCAGGATCATGCCATATGCCAGTAAGTGGATCCCTCCATTTCACCTAGACATAAGTGTGCATAGTTGTAGGTGCCATAGACGCTCAGCAGAGAGTCCTTGGCATCCAAATTTTTAAAATTTAACATAAAAGCATGATTTAATAGATTTATGATGTATGGGGATATAAGTCCCTCTCTTTTATTTTATGAAGAAATTGTTTTAAAGTTCCATGGGCCTGTTCCACAATACCTTTTTTTTCTTAAAACTTTATTTTAAAAAGGGAGATACATGTACAGATTTTAAAAAGCATTTTGGCATAAAACTTTGAATATATTTTTGTCAGTATTTGATTCTTTTAGAGGTTTGATAGTACTCATTGAAATCTTACTAGTTACCATAAGCATAAAGTATATGTAGAACAGAACATAACATGGAAACAGTCAGAGTTTTCTTGGTGTGTATAGATTAAACATAATGATTTTTAAATACCAAAGATTGCCACAAGGCTTATCGTCTTAGCTCTTGAATTATTAATGATTTAAGGTCAAGGTGTACCAGCCTAACATTTAACTTTTAACTTAATGTCCCAGAGGAGCAATGAAGAGTGCAGGTGGAATAGTCTGTCCCCACGGCACACTCAACTCCTTTCTTTTGTTACTTTCCAAAGGTTATGTATGACAGCCACATATCCTGATTCTTGATCCGTGCAAGGGCCCACTGAAGACGGCTGCTTTAGAGGAAGTTTCCGGGTGGCAGGATTCCTTCTGAGACAGACCAAGGAAGACACTTAAGAACCACTCTGTTCTTATCTGCAATAAACTCTCAATTTTTACTTCATTGTCTGTGACAAAGAAACGACAGTACCTTTCCCCAGAAGTATATTTTCCTCTAAAGTTAAAAAGTATCATTGGAGAATCCAATAAAAATGGTGATTTTAGTGGATGTCTGTCTCAATTCATTTGGTTCGAGACTAAATTATTCTGCCCAGGCACTACTGAAACTGAGCCTGAAGATAGTGGTTGTACTGTCTCATTCCATATTCATTTTCTGCCTTATTCCCCAGAATAGTTATCTAGTCTCTTAAAATCTTTCCTTCAATCTACACATGGTTCCAGGTGAAGACTCAATAAAAAATTTAAAATATTGTGAGAAATTTCAGATAAGTGTATACAGATAGAGATAATTGTATAAGAAACCCTCATTCTGGGGCTGGAGAGACTGCTCAGCAGTTAAGAGCACTGACTGCTTTTTCAGAGGTCCTGAGTTCAAGTCCCAGTACCCACATGGTGGCTCACAACCATCTGCAACAAGATCTGATACCCTCCTCTGCTGTGTCTGAAGACAGCTACAGTGTACTCATGTTAATTAAATATATCCTAAAGAAAGAAGAAACCCTCATCCAGTTTCAATAATGAAAACACGGTCTGTCTTGCTTTACCTGTTGCTATGTAGTTATCAACCACAGAAGAATGTAGAACCAGTTCTTAGATATGTTTCCAAAGATGGTCTTCCCGGATGGTGGAGCGTACACTCCATTTTCTTTCCCTGTTGGATGGGAATAGCAATTCCAAACACTTCACAAATATTTCCTTTGAAAGAGTCTCTTCCTGGTTGTACCATGACTGTAATTCCCCCACCCCCTGGAGGCTGATGCAGGAGAATTCCAAGTTCCAGGCCAGCCTCTGGTTACATAGGCTTAAGATAAAATATGAAAGGTTGTGGATAACTACCACACAGATATGATTCTGTTACCTTGTATACTTTATCATATTTAATATTTGTCAGGTGTTAGGATTTGCTATCACGACTCACATTAAATACTACATTTGTACTTACAATTTAAAAATTATTTTTTAATATCAATCACTGATAAACTTCAACCAGGGACTCTGACATCCCACATACCTACAAGCCGAGGGGAAACACCTCCGAAAGGCAAGCAGGGAGGCTAAGTCTGAAGAGAGTGTTCTCGTTTTCTTAGGATTCGCTATTCTTTCTCCTTTCCAGGGACGTTGGTGTCGCAGGCCAGCTAGACCGCGTGGCCTTGCGTCACTCACTCACCGACCGCTGAGACGCCACCCACCAGAACTGGCTGAGGCAGTGCGCACAGTGCGCAGGATAGCAACCAGCGGAGAGTAGCCCGGCCCTGAGGCAGCCTGGGAGGCCGGTGGGCCTTAGGTGACCAGTGACCCGCACAGGAGCGTTTATCTGTTGGGAGGGGAGGCCTGTGTCCTGCCGTGACCAGCGGAACAGCGCGGGAACATCCATCTGAGGAGGCCTGCGGGCCTGAAGTAACCAGTCATCTGAGGGGAGGCCTGTGGGACCTAAAGTGGAGCCACCAGCGCAGAAGCGTCTATCTGAGGCCTAAGGTAGACTCTTACCCACTCACCAGCCCAGAAACAACCCTTGGAGGGGAGGCCTGCAGCCCGAGGCAGCCTCCTTTCCCCGCTGAGAGCCATCACCCTCAGCCTTGTGCTATGCAACCAGTACTGGTACCTGCTCCCCTCCCACCGACGGCGGGGTCTCTAGGACACGGGAAAGGGGGGGGGGCGTCAAACCTGGTTCCAAGTCCCTACTGCCTGCTTTGGCCACACTGACATACTAAGTCAACTCAGTTTTTCTTGCTCAGGGATTCTACTCTTTATGGCTGACACAAAATCTTCGAACTGTGATGAACATTTCAGTGTGAAGAAACTAAAGGAATGGCCAGAGCCAGAGTCTGTTTCTTTAATGGAGGTAACATAGTACATAGTACAGCCTTGTTTTTGTTTTGTTTTGTTTTTTGGTCTGTTCCTTCCTTCCTTTCTTCCTTCCTTCTTTCCTTCCTTCCTTCCTTCCTTCCTTCCTTCCTTCCTTCCTCTCTTCCTTCATCCCTTCCTTCCTTTTCATAAGAAGCTAATTTTATTTGGAGCCAAGTGATAGTTCCTATAGCGGATTCACTGTCAAGACTGACGTGGGGGTCATTTGAGTGTAAGAACTTCAAACCTCTTGATTTTCTTTTTGAGGCATCTTTCAATGGGACACAAAATTCCTTGAATTTAGGACCAATTTGGCCTCAATCACTCAATACACTTGGTGTATATTTTCAGTATTTCATGGCTCTGATTAGGTATGTAGAAGGATCCGGTGAGTAGAAATGCCTGGATTGATGAAAAGCCACCCTGAAGGACAGGATGGCTGCCAGGTAGGTGACCAAGGTAGGTAAATGTGACAGCCAGACTTGCCCTTTCACGTCTGATAGTGATGTGTTCACAAAGCTTTAGTTTTATAGGAGTCTGTGGTTTGCCTCATTGTAAAGAAGGCTCTTGAGAATTTCCTTGTCCCCTTGGCATGGTGACAATAAGAACTGTGAAATCTGAGATAAACATTTTTGCATTTGTGAACAGTGGATCTCATTGAAGCGGCTATGAACCGTGAACATGTCTATATTTTCTGAAAAAAAGTTCAAAGAATGACTAATCAGTGACAGACTATCTAGTTCAATTATATTTACCTCAGTGTGTGTGTGTGTGTGTGTGTGCAAAAGGCAAACACACAGGGACAGGAGGTCAGAGGAAAGTTTTCAGAAGTGGGTTCTCTCCAACTACATGTGTCCCAGGAATTGAACCCAGGTGGTCAGGCATGGTGGCAAGCACCTTTACTGGCTACCCATGAAAACCGATCATCATCACCACCATCACCACCACCATCACCACCATCACCACCACCACCATCACCATCACCATCACCATCGCCACCACCATCACCACCATTACCACCACCGCCACCATCACCATCACCGCCACCATCACCACCATTACCACCACCACCACCATCACCACCACCATCACCACCATTACCACCACTGCCACCACCACTACCACCACCATCACTACCACCACCACCATCACCACCCCCACCATCACCACCACCACCACCACCACCACCATCATCATCATCATCACTGTTATTATTTTATAGCAGACCTGGCTGGTCTGGAATTTGCTATGTAGACTAGGCTAGCCTGAAACCTTTATGGCAGGAGTAAAGGTATGTGCCATCCTATATAGCTAACTTTTCTTTTTTCCATAAAAAGAGTTGCTGACTAAGGGTGTATATTATATTTGTTCATTTGCTTATAATCTTATTAAGAAGGTTAAACCATGTGATAAGTATACCAATGATACTTATCAACACATGTTTCTACTTCTCTAAATAGTGATTATTCTATGTTCACAGTATAGTATTGAGAACATTTCGTTTTACATTCTCTCTTTTCATTGCCATCTTAAGATAATTCTGACCTGGCTTTAAAGTACAGTTGTGTATATTCTAGAACATCCACTGGGGAAGCCCAACGAGTTCATCACACAGCACTTTGGATTTTATGTGAACATACATATGGGTGGAAAAATGCAGCTCTCCCTTGAGACGTCCCTTATTTACAGAGGCGGTGCCTGAGGTTAGGATTTAGTTGGTCTTAATGCGTTCAGCATGGTAGACCTGCGGGAGGAGCCACAGTTGAATAACAAATTCTGACAGTTTTCACGGGGGCTGTTATCTTAGGGAACAGTGTCTGTCTTCTAGACTCTGGATTGTCATTGCCGTTCCGTGTCCACCGATGTCCTCAAACTCACAATGAGAACATGGAGCTTCTGCACAGCTCTGAGGCTCTGGGCCAGTTCCACTGAGTTGAGTTTTCTGCTTTTGAATCCAGCACTAAACTGAGTTTTCTGAGACAGGGCCTCATGTAACCCAGGTTGGCCTTAACACCACCACACCTATTTTGTGCCATTTTAGGGCTTGGACTGGTAGCCTATAAGGTTTCATGTCTGCCAGGCAAACATTCCACCAACTGAACCACACCCCAACCCTTGAGGTTCTGATGTATGAAGAGCAGAAGGCAAATCTTTGAGGGGCTCCTAGGATATACTTATGTCTGAAAAAGAGAGCTCATTTTATTGAAAAATGATTAGTAAGCTTCTTGGGACCTCATTATTTTATTTTGAATTATGTGCTCTCTGTGGGAGTGTCCACTGTAGTGCAGGTGCCTACAGAGGCCAGAGCTGTTGGGTTCCGTGGGGCTAACGTTACAGGCAGCTGTGAACTGAGCTGCTGGACACAGGTGTAGGGGATTTAGCCCTGGTCCTCTGCATGAGCGGTGTGAGCTCACAACTGCTGAGCCGTCTCTGCAGCCCCAACTTCTTGGAAAATTAACAAAATACAATGTAATGATATAATGTCAAGGTGTGTTTCAAGTTAGTCTGGGTGGATGACAGTAAAATGAGTAGGGGTTTATACAAAGTGAGATCGAGTTGCAGCTTATTAAAACTAGGTTGTGGGTTCATGGAAAACAGAACTTAAACCTTTCTACACCACAGGTTAAAACTATGTTTCGAGATACAGGCATTAGATTTGTACTAGCAATATTGGAATAGTGCCCTGGGATTTGTCATCCCGATTGTTCCTTCAGAATTTTTGACCCACCATTCAATTTTTTTTTAGGTATTAGCTAGAGAAGACATCGATGAAGCTGTGCATGCAATATTATTTAGAGAAAACTATGTTGTGAAGGTAAGCTCTGGCTTCGCACTGTGTTGAGTATGTCCCGAGGAGCAGGTGTGATGCTGAGAAGTATGACCCACAGCTGCTACTACGCTCTGCTGGGAAGAGTGAAGATGTGTTTGACGCAGAGACTCCCGGGGCTCTCTCACAACCACAGCACCCATCACTGAGAGGCTCCACCCATCACTGAGAGGCTCCACCCATCACTGAGAGGCTGTGGTAGATCTAGCAGAGCATAAAGGCAGGCAGTGGTCGGAGGTGCCCACTTCTGGGCGTCCAGGAAGCAAAATGAAAGGAACGAAGGGGCCAGAGTCTCAGTGTGTTCTTCAAAGGCATGCTCTCATTCTCCACAATCTGACTTCTGTCTGCAGCCCTTCCTCCCAAAGTTTCCACCCCACCTCAGTAGCCCCACCAGCTGGAAACAAACCAGCACTCAGTTTTGGGGGGACATTTAACATTTAGGTGGTAATATTCTGCCAGAGACTCACCTGTAGGTAGAATGAGGTGCCTCTGGTTCACACCTATAAGCTGTGGAGCATTGAGAATCTATTACCTCCTCGCGAGATCACTGAAATGTCCCACATCTTGTCTGGACCTGTTTGCCCTTGAGGAGGCTGAGTGACTGTTCTAACTGTTCCCCATCTTTGTCTTGTACTAAACAGAGCATCTTTCTACCAAAGCTTGCCTCTTTTCCTTTCCCATTTTGTTGTATTGAGCTATATAAAACCACCAGCAATTAATTAGTATTGATGGGTAATGAGCAGTTAAGTGACTGATAATATCTATGGGACTAACAAGCTTTAAAGGAGTTAATTTTCACCTGAAAGACTGGAATTTAGTATTACAACAATTCCTTGGCATTTTTATTGTGATTCATAATTCGCTCCCCCTCCCTCCCTCCCTCTTCCTCCCTCCTTCCCTCCCTCCCTCCCCCCCCCCCTCTCTCTCTCTCTCTCTCTATAGTTTATTGATTACACTGAAGAGAGACGTGGCTAGGCAGTAGCTAGTCACTTTCCCATAAATTCTCATTTGAGTATCAAAAGCAGCGAGGGCGGAGAGTGGTAGGAAGGCAAGCGACTTGCTAGATTGCTGACTTGGAATTGCTTTTCTGGTTCAGGCCCAGACCACGTGGCAGTGAATCCAAGATATGGAATGTATGACTGGGTAACATTTTGAAAATTGTAGAACAAAATAAGAATTTGACGAGTTGGGAAAAGCTAAATTTGGTTTATGAGTTGGATAACAGTTTAATCTGAAGGTGCAGAGGGATTTAGAATGTTCCATATTTTCTTCCTGTCCCGTGTTGTCTTCCTGAAGTTTATTCTGCACTCCAGTTATTTGCTGGAAGGAGCAGGCAGCGTGGATTGCAGAGTTAGGAACCAGTATTTCCTCCCTCGCTAATAAAATGATAAATGAAAATGTTTGTAATTTGTCTCTTTATATTACTTTGTTAGAGATTGGATACATATTTACAGCATCTGGCAGTTTTTAAGGAAAGAAGAAAAGAGATGTTACATAAGCAATGGGTTGAAAATGTGGCACAGCCTCTTCAGCAGAGAATTATAGAAAAAGTAATTGCATATAGAAGACCTGGAAGAAATCAACTGAAATGTGAATACTGCTTAAAGCACACAGATAAACCGGTACTGGGCTTTGTTACTGTCTTCACTTAACCATGATAATCTTGTTTTTCTTTCTCTCCTGTTGTTTTTTCTGCTGTCCTGATGTGTGCCTGATGCTGCTCACAGCTCTGGACACTAGTCTGCCCTGGAGGTAGAAGAGGGACCAGGTGGTGCCCGGGACTCTGTTTCCCGCTTCTTTGCTCAGGAAGCACCAAGTCTCCAGCACTGCCTGGGCTGGGTTCTGAGCAGGGCCAGGAGAGCACGTGCCTCTCCGGTCTCTGGGGCAGTGAGTGGGCCATGCAGCTCGGTGGCCACTAAGCTTAGGGACAGACAAGTTCTTCTCTTTGTTGTGGCTTTACAGAATTACAGCATTCCGGTGTCTGATTTTAAAGTTGTCTTCCACTTTGAGGTCAGAAATTTATGTCCTCCTCTGCTCTAAGAGTGTCCCGTAGAACCTTTGCTCCTTGTTATTTACAAGAAATACGGAAGAGTGTTGGTACAGTGTTACAGACATTGAGAATCACAGAGTATATTTATAAAAAAAACTTTAAAAAATGTGCATTGGATAGTAGTTCCTGAATGTCTTAAGAGCTGGAACTCCAGATATGATTTAAGTGTCTTGAAATGGAAGCGTGTGATCTTTCAGGAGTGGAGAACAGCAAATGAAGCCCTCTTCCTAAGGCTTATCTTAGGAGAGGACATTCCTTCTTAATGGCCTCTGTGCCTCCCACACCCCGACAGTCTTATACTCCTTAGCCCTGCTCTTCCTGAAATTTTAAGAGCAGGTGGTGGTCCAAGGAGGACTTCTCCCAGGATTGGTTAGGAACACTGTGCTCCTAAAGGGAAGAGAGGAGCCTCTCTGAACCAAGCTGCTAATGGTGGGACTTGTCTGTTCTGCACTGAGAAACCCATGAGGGCAGAGCTTGGCCTTGGTGTAGCATGCAGTGGCTGAGCAAACACTGACTGATGTGACTTAGTAAAACTGCAGAGAGAAGCCCTCTTCCATGTGGGTAGGCCTGCCTCCTTTCTCTGTCAGCATTTACACTCAGTGAAACATACCCACCGGAGGCAGGCTCACCCATGGTGCTGTGGGCTGACATCATTCCTAAGTCTTGTCTTCAGCGGCTTTGGTGGAGTGAGGTCACACTCCTGTACTTAGGTCCAGATTTAAACTGCTCACTGTAAACTGTAGTGGGGACCTCAAAGAGTTTCTCTTTTTTCCCCCGTAGACTAAAATGTCTTCATTGTGCCAATGTCTGTTTCGAAGACAGCAAGAGCTGGAGGAAGCAAAAGGACCCAGTTACCATCAAGGCACAGGTGCTTAGCGACCAACCAGAGGCTACACTGGAGACACAGCTAAGAGTCAAATAGTCCCCACTTCAAGAGCACCACACTTGTTTTTAAAGAGTTTGATTTTGCTCTTGTGTCTTCCTATAGGAAAAATGCACGGCACACAAAAAGAAGCCAAAGAGACTGAGAAGGGTCTCCTCTTCACCAGGTCACCCCTGTTCCCGCTCAGGTCCCATTGCACTGTTCCCAGAGAGAGGCAGAAAGCCTCTGCCTGGTTCATGAAGAGTAAGCTGGGTGGCAGAAACAGGTACAGTGGAGCCAGGGAAGCCAGCTAGCAGGGAGGGTGGGGTGAGCATTGGGGTGGGTGGAGAGGGAGCTCTAGGAAGGATCCAGAAAGAAATAAAAAGAAAACCAAGAGGAGGGGAGGGCTGTAGTAAATTGCTGGTGGCCATGAAACCCCAGTGATAGATTCAATGTATCTTTAAGTGTTTATAGCAAAGTAGTTTTTGAAAACCACTGTGATTTTTCACATTAACTATAGGGATAGAGTCATAATGGTTTCACTAAGTGTAGAAAATTAATATGATTTAAAAAAATCTAGTCACAACCCTCCAAATTAACACAGTTTAGGTTGATAGAAATGAACCTACTTAACTTGCAACAGAGTTGTATAAATTGTAGAGGTCACAGTGAAAGATAGAAGTTTTCCCTTTGAGTTTATGAACCAAGGAATCTCACTCTTGCCCCTTCGACTTTGTGCCAGAGATCTTAATGAAATAAGACAAGGGAAGGAGATCAATGGTAAAAGAAATGGAAAACAGTAAACCCTTCATATTTTGCAGATAATATGATGCTCTATATAGAAAAACTCAGAAGGCCATAAATAATTGTTTTATGAGATAGGTTTTCTCTGTGCAACCCTGGCTCTTCTGAAATGTAAATAAAATGTTAAAAGTAAAAGAATAGCAGGGAGGGGTACAGGAGCCCCTAGCTGAGGGGCCATTGATGGTTGATGACTTTTAGGAAAGGGGAATAAGTTTTTCTTGAGGGCGTGGCCCTTGGTAGGTTGACCATACTCCAGGGGATTGTCCCCCTAACCCCAAAAGGATATGGGCAGCACAAATTGGACTTGGTGGGTTCTTTAAAATAATAATAAAAAAAAGGACATGAAGTTGGAAGCAGGTGAGGGCTGAGAGATGGGGAATGAATCTGGGAGGAGCTAAGGGAGGAGTGATGTGATCAAAGTGCATTGATAGATACAAGTATGAGACTCTCAGTTAAGTAAAATATTAAAAGTAATAACAGTTAGAAAAGATTATCAAGTATAAAGTCAACTTACAAATCATTTTTATTTCTCTATATCTAGTCAGAAAATTAAAGCATGTGTAATAGTAACAAAATAAGAAACCTCTGACATCCACAGCACCACACACATGACTTCTCATGCACACATGGTACCTATGTTACACTATGCTTTGTGTTGAGGAAGTTAGTTAGGACTGATTTTGTCCACAGAGTAGCATTTGGAGACAATTCTCATTGTTAAGGAAGTAAGGCTGCATGGAAAGAACCCAAGTTCAAATCCCAGCACCCATATGGAACTTCACATGGTCTGTAACTACCATTCGAAGGGGCTCTTTTCTGACCCCCATGGGGACTGCATACATGTGGTAAATAGATATACATAGAAAAACATAGAAATGAGTGAATCTCAAAAATCAGTAAAAAAAGCACTCCCTCCTAACAGTTTGGCCCTCTCTGGTGCTGCTCGGTAGCTGTCCAGTGCTTCAGAGCCATGAGTGTTCCTGACAGATGTCTGGTTCTTTCTGGTTGTTGCACTAGACACAGTCTGCAGATCGTACCCTTTTGCACAGAAGCACAGTCTCCCTCTCCTCCTTTTGAGGCAGTTTTGCATGACCGTGTAGCCTGGCCTCAAACTCTCCACCCCAGCTCTGCCTCTCGGGTGCTGGGTTGCAGGTGATCCTTGTTCACCTCTCCATCCTGCGCTCCTGTAAGGACCAGCGCTGCCTCATGGAATCTCAGCACTGTGCGCTGTATGCTACTCTGTTTGCTTCACCGTCAAGACCATTTTTTCTTTAAACACTCACAATTACAGAATTCCTCCGTGAGGTTTTGTGTCCCTGAGATCACACTCTTCTGACCTTCCTTTGTTCTGGCCTTTTCCATATAAAAGGTTGAAGGGTCACTTCCCAGAAGAAAACTTCAGTGGCTTCCTATAACCCTCAGATTGGAGTTTGGTCCTTACAGCCTGAGAGACACCGTGTGACCTCTGCTACTATTCTGGCTAGAAGGGCTAGAAAAATCCCTTTTCTTTAAAGAAATACATACTAGTCACAAAAATCTCTGGTTAAGTCAACTGTTTATAGTTCTCTGATCTGCCAGGCTGTTTTGTGTTTTGTTCCTTCCTTGTCTGCAATGTTAACACAGACAATGTAATGCCCCTCAACAAACAGACATTAGGTGCTGGATGTTGTGGTAATTTCTTACCCCAATAAGCCTATATAAAGAACATATAATCTAGTTATTGTGTTTGTAAGCTATATGTCTAGATTGGGCAGATCAATCACTATATTGATCTATTCCCCAGATATGAGACCCCCTCATTACTTGTGGTTTCTCCAGGCATTGTGGTGGTTCTGTTCCATCTTCCTTCCCCTCTTCTTCCTCTGTTCTCCGAGACCTCCTGTCCCATCTTTCCCTTCCATTACCCAATCATTGACTCTGGCCTTTATTTGACCAGTCAGAACGAGAAGGTTCAGTGAGATCACCTGAGTATATGATCGCTGTGATCTCTGCCTCCGTCTCATCAGGGACAACCCCTTTCGAGGAAGCAGAATAAGGGATGAGGGAAGAGAAGTAAGGATAGGCAAACTCTGAGAGGACATGTCCTGAGGGTGCCTCGTTTAATCAAGGAAAGAACTTAAGAGTGATACACTAGACTAACCAGGGGCAGTTGATTGCAAAAAGCAGAATCTTAAGTCAAAAAGTGGAGAAGGCTAGATACATCAGAAAGCCCCCTTACGTAATCAGCAAGAGCCAGGCTGCTTGAGGACCACCACCCGTCCTCTCCTTGAGCCTGTGCTCACCACTTCTCCTTGACAAGCTGCTGCATCTCTTTCCTCTGCTTTGTGCATGTGCTGCCAAGGACATGGTGCTGCTCTCCCTGGCTTCCTTGTCTGAGCACCACAGGCTGCCTGAGGGCTCCTCTGCAACCCTGGTCTCAGGATTGACTCGCTGCCTCAGCTGCAGCTGCAGAAAGGTCCAGTGACTCAGCTGATGGTTGTGTTAACCCTCTTCACCTGTGGCACCTGGCTGGCCAAAGTTTATTTAGCTTATAGTTTGGAAGGATAAAGTTTGCGATCCAGTAGCCACATTGCCTTGGGCCTCTGGTAGGGTAGCACTGTAGGATTAGACTGCTCAGGAAGCAGGAGAAAGAGAAAGGGAGAGACCAGGGCTCCACAGTCCCCTTCACCTCGAGACTTCAGCACTTCCTACTCTAACCACATCCTTTAAGGGCCCACAGCATCCCCATATAAACCATTAGGGAACATTATCCCCCAGCAGAGCAGATGGACAGGCACCAGGGATGTCTTCTCACAAAATGAATACCATATTCATTCAGTAACGTTTGAATGGTAGAATTGTTTGTGCTGAGCTGAGTTTTTTTCCTCTTCTCAGTTCTGAAAAGCTTGACTGGACATTAAAGTCCCAGCTGCCTAAGGAAGAGAGGACTGCCAATCAAAGCCAGCTTGTTTTTGAGAGGCAGTTTCGTGCATCAAAGCTCAGCCAGGAGAACAAAGAGGCTGAAAAGATGGGTCAGGTGAGCTGAGGTCTGGGAGTGGGGCTGGGTGGGCAAGGTTCGCAATCCCCACTTTCTCAGGAGCACCAGGGTCAGAGTGGAGCCTGGCTAAACCCTCCCCCAGAGGAGACAGTAGCCAGTGTGGTGTGAAAAGGCAGAGGCAGCAGGGAGCGCTCACTTCCTGCTGTGAGATGGTGGAAGCCTAGAGCTCAGTTCCTCTGCCTAGAAAGCCCCCTTACATAATCAGCAAGAAACACTGTTGTAGTAAATATTGTGAAATAAGTTGGTGTCAGGCACCAGGCCATGCTAGCGCCTGCTACTCCGTGCTGTCACTGTAAGAGAAAAAAAAAAAAAAAAAAACAAAAAAAAAACTAGAGTGTTTTCTTTTTCTAAATACGTTTTTAAAGATTTGTTTATCTTATGTAAGAGTACTCTATATGCATATTCACCTATGTGCCAGAAGAGGGCGTCAGATCTCATTACAGATGGTTGTGAGCCACCGTGTTGTTGCTGGGATTTGAACTCAGGACCTCTGGAAGAGCAGTCATTGCTCTTGACTGCTGAGCCATCTCTCCAGCCCGAGAGAGTGTTTTAAATGCAAGTCTATTTTCTGTCCAAATACCAGTAGTGAGTAGATTTGCAGGTCAGCAGACTTTAGGACCGTGGGTTCTTTGTCATCTTCAGTACCTGTCTTCTGAGGACTCATCCCTGCTAATGTTTATGTGGGACAGGACGGAAGTCAGTATGTTCTTTCCTCTTAGGACCCAGTCCCATGGCTATCTCTAACTATAGGGTGCAAAGATGCTGACGAAGGCAGCCCCTAAGGGTGTGGACACAGTGAGGGGACTGTCTGGGGACAGCTAGTCACCTCTGCTGTACCATAAAGGTAGGTGGAGATGAGGAAAGGGAAGGCCCATCTGTGAACTGCAGCAGACAGAGGTGAGGCAAGCGGACTGGCTAGGAACCTGTCTGAAAGGGGAGAGGAAAGGTCTGCGGGGTCCTCCCCACCCCGGGCTTGATCAACACGCAGTCCCTTTCTTCTGTGAACAGGTTTTAGGGACCCGACCACAGAGACCCAGCTCCTGGGCAGCAGCAGATAGTCGGCAGGGGCCGTCCGTGGGCAGAAGAGTGATGACAGCCGAGATCCTGGGGAAGCACTTGGCCTCCCTGCAGCAGGCGGCCAGGTCAGGCCTCCAGTGGTCATAGACTCACCCTCCACCTCTTACTGCGACTGAAAATACCGCGGTGCAGCTTTTCTCTAGGCAGGAAGACGCTATAGTAAGAAATGTCCAATAATAGCAGCTAGAGTTTTCAGTCTGGCTGTGATCTAGGTAGTCTGTGTGGTGTTTTTGTTTCATTGAAACATTTAACAGCGAGACAGCTTTATCATCTCCCAGTGTTTGGTGCTCAAAGGGGCTCTGTGCTGGTTTGGGGCAGTCCCCAGCTCAAATGCCCTGGCTTTGTTCAGGTTCAGTTCTGCTCCTGCTCCAGGGCGCACGGTCTGCACAGATAGTCTGGCATGGCAGTGAGAGTCAAACCTGCAGGTTGCCTCTGTGGGCACTGAAGGGGTGTGACAGGAACACCTCACCAATGGGAGACTTCTAGTTGTGTGAGGGCTATTTGTTTCCTGGTGACAGGAGGAGTCTCCTCACAGCCTCTAGAAAGTTGGGATCCTCAGAGGCAGATCTGGGTCACTGGGGAAGACAACGAAAGTTGCTGGCTGTGCCCTCTCTAGTCATCAAAGTCATATGACTCATATTCTGAGGGCTCCTGTGTCCTAACTGTGGCCAAGGTATCTTGATTGTTGAGTGATAGGGACTCAGTACTAGCCACGCTTACCCAGTGAGGATAAAGTCCCCGCAGTCGTGGGAAGTGTAGGATTGATGTGTAGCTATAGTTGTGAGTGACCTCAGAGCTTTTACCTTGCTGGATTGCCATACTCCACACAGGGCTGTCTGCAGCAACTCTCCTGAATTCAGCTGTATCTTGCGTTAGCACCGACAGAACATGTTCCCCAATCCCAGGAAAGCCAGAGTTGGCTTGCTCAACAAGCTGTGCCTGGTTCTTCAAAGCTCCCTCTAGATAAGCAGGACGCTGGTTGTCTGTTTTAGGTACCAGGTGAAGGCTCTTTTCTGTTTTAACCAGTGCTGCTGGGGGCGGTATCTGGGTCAGTAAGGGATGAGTCTTTAAAATCAATCTCAGTACACTGACTTGTACTCTCTGGTGATTCAGCCAATGATTATATTACATAAAAATGAAGATAATGCAAGAGCCCTGAGCTGCTTGCTCTCTGAGCTGCTTGGAAAAGATCTGTTGCCTCAGCAGTTCAAGTGATCCTTTCAAAGGGTGAGGATTTTGTGTTCACAAATTAAATATTTTTAAAAAATCATCTTTCAGTATTATAAAGCCAAACCAGCCATGAAGCTATGGCTCAGACAGGACAGGAGACAGGCCGAGACAGGGATACTGGAGCTGCAGAGCAGCAGATGTGGAGATAGTCCTGACCTTTGCCCTCCACCCTCCCTTTGGTTCAGATGGGCCAAGCTTAGCTCCTATGTACTTCACCCACCCACAAAAGCCACCAGTGAAACCAGGGCCCAGAAACCTGACAGAAATGCCCACAAAGCCCTGGGCAAGCTAGTAGGAGGGTCCGGCAGATCTCTTGGCCTTTCACATAGAGTCAAGCTTTGAAAGGAGTTACATTCATAAACGTATACTTTTATTCTCTTTCTGTACAATGTTGGCAATGATAAAGCTTAAAGATGCATGTTCTACGAAATATGCAAAACAAGAAATTTACATAAATAATTTATACTTCAGAAAATTAAAGTTGAAAAATATTCCCACATTATTAGAGTTCACAGTATATTTAAAGTACATCAAGCCTTCCTCCTTATATTTCAAACTATATTGTCTTAGCAGAGAATGATAAAATCTAATCAGAATAAAACGATCAAGTTTCTGTTTATTCAGTGCATAAGCATTTCAGTATCAGGCTGCACAAGCCCCAAGGCTGCAGCATTTCATCTCAGCCCTTTACCTCCTGAGTGCTGTGACCCAGCAGAGGTCACAGAGTGTGGAATGGTTCCAACACCACCAACTCCATCCACAGTGGACACATACGCCAAGTGGTAATGTCCGGTGGTCTGATGCCTCATTTCCACATAATACTTTTATAGCCCTGAAAATGGAAACCCTGGCATCTAACACAGCTGAACATGTTAACCCTAGTACAAGGCACTGTGCTGTGGCGTTTGTTCAAAGATCATGTTTGCATAGATTGCTAGCAATTTAGTGTGCAATAAAATGTAGGCCCAGTGAGTGTGGCTTTTTGATGGATGAAGCCATGTGATGCTCCTCTGTCCCCAGAGAGCAAAATCTCTCTTCAGACCCAGCCTCGTGGGCAGCTCTCCTGGTGCTGGCCTCTCCAGCCCTTAAAGGAGAGTCTTTTGATCAAAAAGCTGCAGGTCAAAGCGGACCCAGACTTCTCCAGTGGGGACTTCATGCAGCAGTAGTCGGCGGGTGGTGGGGCCTTTGCTTTCCTGTTCCGTTCGGATTTTTGCCACTGGAACTTCAGTACGACCCAAGAAGTCTGGGGAATAAATATTACGTGAGGATCAGATACCTTTGTTCCTACTAAGACTTGAGAACTCCCAAGTAGGAGAGTCTGAGAGCAGTTAGAAAGCTCTCAGACTCTGAATGGATAGCTCCCTTGCTCACGGGCCTGTGACACTGACAGGGGACAGCAATATGGTGTCAGCTGCCTATTTGGAATGCTCTACCCATTCAGGACTCGCCATGGTCACCTTCTGTGCACGTAGTGCCTGTATTCAGAGGCATGCTCTCCCCCAGACACCCACCTTCTGCGGACATGGGCCCATGTCATTTCCTGTGGTGTCACGGGGTGTAAGCACAGTTTAGTACCCTGGTGCAGGCTCCAGACCCTAGAAAACTGGGAATACCTTAAGGATTCCATGCTCAGTTATACTTACCATCTGGAGAAAACTGGTCTCTGTCAAACATAGTGAGACACAGAACATCCTGGTAGAGGTCCTTGATGAAGAACTGGCAGTTGAAGTTCCACTTGGGATTTAGTGTGTCTTGGAGGGTCCTGGTGGTATAGCTTTGGGAGCCCATGCTGATTTCACAGTACGGATTACTTTTCCCTGCACAGAAACAACCCAAGAACACATGCAGTGTGCTAAGTGAATGAGGCGGCCATGGCAGCGTCTGTAGGCTGCTTCACCAGAGACTGCGGCAGGACGCACCACTGCCTGGTGGAACATTTGCCTTAGAGTCTAGCAGCCGTATGGCCCCATGTTCTCACTGATATCCCAACCTTGGGGAACAAGTGTATGTCCTCACAGCAGGACTGCTCCCCACAATCCTGGCCAGGACCCCGTGTGGCATGCTTTGTGTATTTTCATGCAGTAGCCATCAAAATGGTGGGTGCTGGCTCTTATTGGGAAACAGTGAATGGTATTGGCCCAATAGACAGCTGATCAGGGCTCTAGCAACACCAGAAACACTGTCTTTTAAAATCTACCACTATTCCGTGTTCTAAAGAGATGGGGAACAGAGAGCTACCGCATCTGTTGAATAAAAGCAGCACTTACCATTTGGTTTGCAGGCTTTTAATTCTGTAGCTTCAATGACATGAACCATCAGACGCCCAATACCTGAAGTCTTTTGAGAACGGGCTACAAAAGAGGAAGTGTTAACTTTTCCTCTGAGAATGTAGCCACAGTGAAGAAGCAATGCTGTAGGGCCTCTGTCTATTCTCACACTCTCTCTGATGCTGGAGACTGACCCCCTTGCCCCTTAACCACGCTCTGCCATTGGCTATGCTTCCAGCTCCCGCTGTGTGTCACTCTAATCAACTACAGCTTTAGCCCTGGACTAACTACTATCTCCAGCCATTGCTCTAGCATTAGAGCTAGCATTTGGTTCCTCCCCCAGGGTGTGCTGCCTGCTAGGGATGCCCATCCTTTGCCCACCAGCAACCATCACTCTTCAAGATCCAGGCTAGTCTGGGATCATCTCAGCCTCCTTCCCTCTGAGTACCACTAGCCTCAACTGAGAAACCCTCCATAACCTGTTAGGCCCAGCATTCTGCACCCTGTCTGCCTTTCAGCCACGGTGTCTCATGGACTGCTTTATCTGGGTGTAGTAATCCTGCAAAATCCCATGGATGCTTGTATTAATTTACAATGCATGCAGTTTGTCAGTACTTCTTGCAAATAACATTTGCTGGTTACTTTGTGTTAGGCATGTGCTAGATCTTTATACAGATTTAATTCCTTAATTGCCTTACAAGGTAGTTCCCACTGTGCAGAAGAGGAAAACTGGGTCTTAGGAAGAACCATGTGCTCCGCTCACAGGAATTTTAAAGCCAGGGTCTTATCCTAGCCCAAGCTGCTGACCTTAAACTTGAAATCCTCCTGTCTCAGGGACCCTTTCTGTTTTTTGTTTTGAGACAGAGACTGAGTACCCTGACTGGCTTGTATCTTGCTGTATAGACCAGGTTAGCTTTGGACTTAGAGGAGGCCTCTGCCTCCCGTATGGTGGGACTAAAGGTGTGTGCCATCACACCAGGCCAGAGTTTTTAAACAGCAAGGTTAAAATATAAACATCAGATAACAAAGTGTGAACCACTCATCAACATTTTAATTATATGTAAGCATTTTGTCTTGATGAGCATTTTTATTTCATGTTTACTCTATTTAGAAAGGCTCTTAAGAGATTTTAATGAGACAGAGTGAGGCCTGTGCTCACACTGCAGGCAAACATGAGGCTCAGACAAGCAGACAACAGTTCTGAAAGCAGAAGGGATGCCTGCTATCTTACTCTTTTTCTTTCAAGGATTTTTAATTTTTGAGACAGGGTATTATTAGGTACCTCAGGCTGGCTGGCTTCAACCTTGAGGGCCTCTTGCTTCAGCTTCAGTGGTGTGTAGCCTGGTCTACAAGCAGTGGCCTGCTCCCCAGTGTCCCCATATCTCTACCATGGAGCACCCTGTCTCCTGAAGGCAGGGCCTGCCTTACTATCTCTGTAGGCCTCATTATGCACATCACACAGCCTGGCACACAGCACGCGACTGTCTGAAGGATTGTACCCATGGAGGATGCAGAACACATAGTGAGAAACTCAGGAAAACCTTGATTTGTACTTTTGACAAATTAGGAGATGATTGTATGTTTTATGAAATGATTCAATCATTGATTTTTTTTCAACAGCAAGCTTTTAAAATAGTATTCAATTAGGAAAGGCAATTTTCACATACCTTCAGGAGCACAGAACAAAATAAGGGGAACCTGAATAAAAACACACAAAGAGCTTCGGCTTCAGCAGTGGGAGCCTAAGTGGGAGGGAGCACTGAAAGGGAGGAGGCTGGGGTGGCTGCACTGGGAAGGCGGGGCTTGGCATTGCCATGGGGGCCAAGGATGCCACCAAGGATCCTTTAGGGCTCTGGGCTGGTGGATGACCTGTCCTATGAACAGAGCACACAGTGTGACACATACAGATCGCCTGGGGTAAGTGCAGCCCTAACACAGCTCCACTCAGACCTTGAAGAATGGGAGGAGTCCTCAGGGAAAGGCCTGGCAGCAAAGAACAATGCTGCCCATGACAGCAGTGGGAGACACAGTGGGGAATGGGGCGAGGTGAAGGCAATGTGGGGAGGAGCCCAAGTTTGGGGTAAAAAACTCATTAATTTGAGAGGCTAAAGGAAGATTCTCAGGCACATAGAGTTGGCATGGCAAAGGACCTAGGCTTTGGGAAGTAGCGGAGCTGCCTGAGAGGACTCGTCTGGAATGCTGGGATTGCAGAGGGTGGCCATCACCCACCACTGAGCTGGTATGCCCCACGGGAGGGCTGTCTGATAGACACGATGCTCAGAGGAGAGTCAAATGAAGCTCTGTGGAGGAACCTCAGGACCTGAGGAGGTCTGGGTGGGGATGGGGAGAGGGTGTCTGTGTACAAGCAGAGGAGGCTGGAGGGAGGAATGGATGGGTTATGAGTGTCTTTGAAAGTGCCATCTACACAGCAGTGGGTGAACCTAGTGTGCCACAGAGTAGTGGGCTGAGGTGCTGAAGGCACTGGGCCTAGGGTACGAGCACAGGGAGGCACAGGCTGAGTGACCAGGCGGAGTGCCAGACCTGGAAGTGGACTCAGGCAGGACAAGACATGCCCAGCAGGGTGAGGTTGGTAGGGGAGGAACCTCTGGCTGCAGAGAGAAGGCAGGATCTGCATCTGGTCCCATAGTGTGAGAGCTCAGGGTAGCTTGGAACAGCTGCTGTGGGAGGGGGCACCCAGGCTCTTCTGTGTGATCTGAATCCACCTCCCAGGCCTTCCTGCTGGGGCAGCAGCCGGGGCCGCTAGGATCAGACTCCAGTTTGTCTGTATCACTTGGCAGCTGGCTCCCACCCACGGGGCAGTAGCAGGTACCTTGATAGGCCTTTTCCCGTTTCTTCTTCTCGGTGTCGATGTACTGCTCTGAGGCGGCCTTGATCTTCTGGACCCAGGCCGTCCTGGCGGAGAAGCAGAATGGTGATCATGAGGACTGCCAGGGGCTCCTGGTTCAAGCACAGTCCCAGTCCCACACCTCCCCTCTCTTGCTGACCTCAGGGTTAAGCTCATTTAACAGGTTCCCGTCATACACCTAATCTAAGTGACAGGCTGAACTGCTGACTAAAGTGGAGCTGAGACTTTCAACCACACGAGGCCAAGTCAAGTCTGTGGGGTGCACATCTGAGGGGTTCAGGTAGCCCACAAGGAGATTTTAGTGGGGATCAGGCATGGATTTGCCATTTGGGGAGTTTATGAGGAGACAGAAGGCAAGTTACTGTTAGTAGGCAGCTGTGTGACTAGTGTGTATGTAAGCTGGGGCCTACCGTGGGCCGGGGAGGCTGGGTTAGAGTTAATAGGACTGATCACAAGTGGAGCTGGACTTATGGTACTGGGACATCCTGTGCTGCCTCCTAGAGTTCAAGACAGGTCACATAATGAGGACTGACCTCTCGTTGATGTTGTCTGTTCGGAGGGTGTACACACGATCAATGTGGGAAATGTGGAAGACGGGCTCATCGCTGGAAGGGTCTGTGGGAAGTTTCACCAACACTTCATTCAGGAAAATGGGCTGAAAGAATTAGGGCCAAAATACAGGCTGTGAGATAGGTCACAACATTCCACCAGAGAGTTCGAGAAGTGGGAGGAGCCTGGTGCCCAAGGTCTGTGCCCAAGAAGAAAAGCTAGTCTGGATGGCAAAGTAAATACCCAGGACCAAGTTAGTGTCACTGAGCTTGGGAGTGCCTGTGCTGCTGATGTGACCAGCTCTCGGCTCACTGGTGCCTGGCTTGATGACTCGTTATAGAGATCCATGCTGGCTGTGGCTCAATGTTGTGTTTGCCAGGAGGAAGCCGAACTCTGAAGCCGGCTCGTGCTGTCATAGCAGCAGACAGCCAGGGTCTGCCACACAGGGCTCCTTCCCTTGAGAACTGGCAAAGGACCTGAGGCAGGGGAGGCGGCCTGGAGGTGGAGCAGAAGCAGGTGGGAGAAGGTACTCATGTCAAGACAGAGCCTTGTTAGGTCCCATCTGCGGTGGCTGGCACTCACCGTTTTATACATTTTGAACTGAGCACTGGACTTGGAGCTGAAGAGCTTCTCGGAGCCGGAGGAAGCGGCAAACTGCCTGACCAGGTAGGTGAGCAGCAGGAAGTCGTTGAAGAGGAAGCCATGCAGCTCCTTATTGCTCTTGGTCTTATATAACTTCCCGCTGTGCAGAAGCTTCCGGGGACCCAGGCAGTTGGTGAGGGAGTTGAAAATAAGTTGCTTAAAGAGAAGAAAATGGCTCTTTGTAAGTCTGAGTACAAATAACCCTACTGTGTGTGAAAGGCCAATGCCCTGAACCTGAGGTCGCTGTGGTGAAATTTTCTAGGTAGTAATACAGTTAGAATTATCCACCTTTCCAGAACAAACATAAACAAAAACCTTCCCATTTATTACTGTTTAGAATTCCTACTGACCCTGTGAAAAAAATCAACAGTTGATTCTACTGATTTCTACCAGTAAAGTTCAAAGAATCACTACAAACATCCCAATTTGCCTCTTCCCAAGGCAGGAAGGCAACCCAAGGGGTGTCTCGGAGGGCCAGATGGTGAGCCTGCCTGGGGCACCGAGCTCGGCTCACAGCCTCACCTCTGCCAAGCCTTCACACTGCACGTGTGCCTGGATCCACTCCAGCCGGTCTGAATTCTCCTTCTCCCGGACTCCCTCATTCACCTGAGAGCACAGCTCCTCGGCTCGTTCAAGGGCCAGCTTCAGGGAGGAGTGGTCCACATGACTCTGTGGAGTGTTCTCCAGGATCTGGAAGACATTGGGCAGTGTCACGTAGGTCACACCGTGTCCTTGGCCTGCCCAGCAGTCTATTGACTCCTGTCCACCATGTCCTGCTGCTTAACTGAGTCTGCCCTGGGCAGCAGAGTCCCACAGTCCTTGTGGGACCAGGGAGTGGTAACTAAGACTGGGGGTGACAGGAATACTGGATCTGACTGAGTCTTGGTAATAGGCCATAGGCTAAGAGGTGCCTTCTCAGCTCTCTCCAATAACTTAAGTCACGTGGTTTTGACTTTCTGATCCAGAGTCTCTGAAGTACAAGCAGGTAGGAAATCCACTATATTGCTTTATAACCCCTAATCTCCTTAGGAAGCATTTTGCCTCAAGAAGAAAGGCTGGAGCCCATGGTTCTGCTAATGGTGACTCCATGTCTCTGGGTTGATGACTTCGGGGCTTGAAGAGGGCCTTAACCCTCCCCCATCATAAGCAAACAGTGACTATGGGGTGCTGGGACAGTTCCTGAGGAAGGGGGTGGCATTCGATCCGCTTTTATCTGCCTTAAACTATACTCTGGAGCCTGGGGCAGGGGCAGAGGGATCCACTGCTCCCTGGTGTGTGGCTCTGAGCAGCCAGCTGTGCCCCTGCTGAGTCTGACCACCCAAGGACTCACACTTCTGATGAGCAAAGGGTAGCGCGTGATCCTCTGCATGGGCTTCAGCAGGAAGCTGGACAGGGGCATTCCTTTGCATCGCGGGTCTGATGCCAACTTCTGCAAAACAGAGAGGCCTGTGAGGAAACAGCGGAAACCCTGGCCAAAACACCCTCCTAAACTTCGAATGGCAGGTTCTGAAATGACACGTCAGGTTAGCAACAGGACTTTCTCAGCTCATAAGGCCAGCCCACTCTGCTTAGCTTTCTCACGGGCTGCGTACTTCGTTCTTCCTTTGCTTCTGGAACTGCTCCCCCCTGGCCGCCTCCTCCCCTCCCAGCCCACTGGCTTTGGTCTTCATCACACCCTCACCTCCATCTTAGATATTATATGGCTGCAAGGAACCTGAAAACTTATTACATCAGAGTTATAATGATCACATCTGTAGCATTTCTTTTCATGTTTGCTTTATAACTACAGCATGGAACCAATCCTTTGCTCCTCTTCTCATTGGCTTCTAGAAGCTTCACTGACATCTGTGCACACTGTTGATGTAGGATATGCGCAGGACCATAGTTAAGTGTGAACTGCTACATAGGCACTGGGAACTGCACTTACGTCCTCTGTAAGTTGTTGGGAAGCAGATGGGAGAAAATGTCATTTTGACTTCAGACTCCATTTTACCTAAACTGACCCTTTCTAGTTCTCCAAAGCATATCTGTTGTCAACCCCCTCTCTAAGGAACAATCATTCCCCAAAACATGTCTGTTCCTAAGAACAGAAAAAAAAAATGACACATGGTATTGATACAGATATAGGCAGGTAGATCAATGGAACAGAATTGAAGAACCAGAAATGAACTCTCACACATATGATCACTTGATCTTTGACAAAGGAGCAGAAAACATTCAATGGAAAAAGGACAGCCTCTTCAACAAATGGTGTTGGTTCAACTGGCACTCAGCATGCTGAAGAATGAAAATAGACCCTTTCTTTTCTCCTTGTACAAAGCTCAAGTGAAAGTGGATCAAAGATCTCCACATAAAACCAGGTACACTGAAACTATTAGAAGAGAAAGTGCCAAGAGCTTAGAACACAAAGGCACAGGGAAAAATCCTGAACAGAACACCAGTGGCTTATGCTCTAAGATCAAGAATCGATAAATGGGACTTAATGAAATTGCAAAGTTTCTGTAAGGCTAAGGACACTGTCAAGAAAACAAAATGGCAGCCAACAGATTGGGAAAAGATCTTTACCAACCCTACATCTGATAGAGGCCTAATATCCAAGGTATACAAAGAACTCAAGAAGTTAGACTCCAGAGAATTAAACAATCCTATTAAAAATGAGGTATAGAGCTAAACAAAGAATTCAACTGAGGAATATCGAATGGCTGAGAAGAACCTAAGGAAATGCTCAACATCCCTAGTCATCGGGGAAATGCTAATCAAAACAACCCTGAGATTCCACCTCATACCAGTCAGAATGGCTAAGATCAAAAACTCTGATGACAGCAGATGCTGGCGAGGATGCAGAGAAAGAGGAACACTCCTCCACTGTTGGTGGGGCTGTAAGCTGGTACAACCACTCTGGAAATCAGTCTGGTGGTTCCTCAGATAACTGGACATATTCCTACCTGAAGACCTAGTTATTCCACTTCTGGGCATATACCCCAAAGATGCTCCAACATATAACAAGGACACATGCTCCACAATGTTCATAGCAGCCTTATTTATAATAGCCAGAAGCTGGAAAGAACCCAAATGTCCTTCAGCAGAGGAATGGATACAGAAAGTGTGGTACATTTACACAATGGAGTACTACTCAGCTATTAGAAACAATGACTTTACGAAATTCCTAAGAAAATGGATGATGGATCTAGAGAATATCATCCTGAGTGAGGTAACCCAGTCACAAAAGAACAGACATAGTATGCAGTCACTGATAATTGGATACTAAGCCCTAGAAAACTCTGAATACCCAAGAAACAACTCTCAGACCATATGAAGCTCAAAAAAAGAAAGGCCAAAATATGGAAGCCTCAGTCCTTCTTAGAAAAAAAATTAAGTGTATAGCACCCTTTCAGAGTGGGGTACACCTAGACCTTAAATCATTAATAATTGAAGAGCTAAGACGATCACCTTGTGGCAATTCTTGGTATTTAAAAATCATTATGTTCAATCTTTACACACCAAGAAAACTTTGACTATTTCCATGTTATGTTTTGTTTTACACGTGCTTTATGCTTATTTAATGAGTAAGATTTCAATGCACACTGTGGAACCTTTAAAAAATCAAATACCGACAAAAACATTCATATAGTTTTATGCAAAAATGCTTTTAAAATCTGTACATTTAACTTTGTTTTTTAAAATAAAGTTGTTTAATTAAAAAAAAAAAAAAAAAAGAAAAGAAAAGAAAAAAAAAACCAAACAAATTTGATTGGTTTTCCATGCCAGCTGACAATGACAGCACACTGGGAAGAGCCCGGATCCCAGAGTCTGGAATGGTAAAAACTGGAACTGGAGCCCGGCCCAGCTGCTGGCCGGTTTTATACTTTAAACCCTGCTTCAGCCCCTGCTCAGGGAGGCAGGAAGAAACAAGGCTCTCGAGTCTGTCTAGTGGCCCTGATGGATCAGTGACTATGCTTATGTGGTGGGAATAATAAGATTTTGCTGTTCTTGAGCCCGCTGGTGTTTTTTCTCCCCGCTCTCATGGTGCACTGATGTGGTGTAACCAAAGAACACCCAGTTATCTTTTCCCCCGAATTTTCATTTCCTTCAATCACAAAGTTTTACTCTGCTGTATTGAATGCATTTAACTAAGCTCTTTTTGTTTTCTTTCTGGAGTAATGGAGATCATTAAATAAATATAATTTGCAAACTTAAGAAGTGGCATTACAGTGCAGCTGGAAAGGGCTAGATGGTTATGGGAGGAGCACTGGGCGCTCTCGCAGAGGACCTGCATTTGGTTCCCAGCACTCATGTGGCTCACGGACATACATGCAGGCACAGGCAAACACACATACACATAAATAATTTTAAAAAGAGAAGTGGCCTTAGAGACGTTCCTTTGGGAAGACAAAAGGAAACTCAGCTGTACCTGTCAGCACTGAGTTCCGTCCGCAGCACAGACATCCAAACCACACCCAAACGTCAGAGGCTCTGCTTACCTTTAAAGACTCCTTGAAGTCGGTGTCCTCGTCTGTCTTCTGCTGCAGCAGGGCTGCTCCATTCAGCTGACAGCTGCAGAACCGGATGTAGGCCTGCATGTGGGACAGCTCTGCTGCTAGGATGTCCCCGATCATCTGAACTGGCATCTTTTCACCTCCTGTCTTCTTCCGAACCCGCAAGGCCCTGCAAGTAACTGACGGTCACTCAGTTCTCCACAAATGCCTGTCCTTGGCAATTACAGGGTGAAAGCTACAGAGAGCACTAGCAACGGCATCCAGTGCGTGACCCAGGAAGCTTGGGCACTGGGGATGAATGGCTGGTTGGAGCGGGCAGAGGCATGGCCAAAAGCTCTACTGGCTGAGCCAATCTGGGGGAAACACTAGCAAAGAAAAAAAAGGGAATAAAGTCTACGTATTTGGGTGCCTTCTAGGCCTTTACGAGAGTATTTGATTCACCTCAGTTTCTTGACAAAGCTCTTTTTGAAAGATTCAATTTATTTTTCCTCGTTTGAATCAGAGAAAGAAATTTCAAAGAGGGCTGGGAGCCCTAGTGACCAGGGGTGGACTGGAGGACTGAGGCTTTCATGGCAGGACAGGGATGTGGCCAGCCGGTCTGTTCCTGTAAGGACAGAAAGCTTCTAGGACAGGAACTGCAAATGAGCTCTGTGCGGTCATCTGGCTGTGGCTGCAGCCCTTCCCCGCTGTCACCCCTCCTGCTGAGCAGCCTGCTCTCCCTGCCTGGAGATCATACACAGCTTTTCTGGATGAATCAAGGTAGTTCTGCATTATATTTCTTTCTTTCCTAGATAGTCTGTACACAGGGAATTTCACCAAATGCTACTGGAAATCAAAGCCTAAGGAAGCAGAAGGAAGTTGAAAGTTCTCTTGCCGAGCAGCCCTGAAGGGACAGTCACGTGCTCATGTGTCCATGTCAAGTGATGCCCACAACTCACTTCAACAGCTTTGTGTTGGACATGATGAGCTCCTTCCAGTTCACAAAGATCAAGGCCATTTCTGCTTCAGTGAGGAAGCCCGACTCAGCCATTCGTTTCTGGAAAACCTAAGTTCAAAACATAGATCTAACTTAACAAGTGTGGGTACACAGGCCCAGTGAGGGAAGCAGAGAGAAAAGTTGGTCGAGTCTTTAGTGCTTTCACCCGAGCTCCTGACAGATCTTTGCCCCTTACACTATGGGTGAGGGGGACAGAACGGGCTTCATTCCTGAGGTGCCTAGCTGGAGTAGGCAAGCACCCCACTTCTGCTCATACTCTGGTGAGTGCCTGAGACTCCACGGCTTTCACAGCTCCCTTGAGCTGACTGGCAGCGGCGCTGACATTCCTAGGCGGTTGTGGGATTATGGCTTTTCTTCTAGGTCATCTGTCCCGTACAGGAGGGTCAGATAAATGCATCTGATCCATTCAATGCTCATTCAAAGGCTGACCAGGGCCAGGCTAGGTTTGGGGATGAAGATGAACAGAGAGACAGGGTGAGGGATTTAACTCAGTTGGTAGCATGCCCACCTTGCAGACATGAAGTCTGCAGTTAGTCTCTAGCACCACACCAACTAGGTATGATGGCACATACCTGTAAACCCAGTGCTTGGAGACAGAAACAGGGCGATCAGCTGTTCAAGGCCATCTTTAGTTACAAAACCAAACCAACCGGCAGAGTATATAGGAGCACACGGGTGTGAGGATGGGCACTCCCAGCAGAGGAGTGAGGAAGTGGATGTGGGCAGGCCTCGCAGGCCAGATGCAGACAGATGCAGCCCCTGCTCCATCTGCTACCAAGGTCACAGGAACAGGAGTGTAGACCCACAGAGTCGTTGTGCCTTCAGACACAAGCCACTGTAAAGTGTTCCTCCTGAGGAATTAGCTGAGATGCCACTGGCCACATGGACAGGTACAGACAGTAAACACACAATTTGGGAAACTTTTACAATTTTCTCTTGTTTGGTTTCCTAAGTTGACATTAACATTAGCTAGAGGTATCAAAGCCAATGGAAGCGCCAGGTTTCCAAATGGCAGTAAATAGAGTTAGGAAGAACTGGAATCAAGCCCATTTAGAGGCTTTCACACCCTCCCTATGCCCTTGTCAAACCTTGAGGTGGACATTCCCAGGTCCTCTTTCCCTCCCTACACTGACTGGGCTCAGCTGGGGAAGAGCCCATGCCTTCACCAGGAATCTTTAGTTTTCTGCCTTACCAGAGGCAGCTTTTAGGTTACAAAAGTGTCCATGAGTCACATGGAAGTAGTGCCCAGACATACAGATCAATGGTAAAACAAGTGTGTGGCTTGTGAGAGCCCTGGGTTTCATACCCAGCATTGCAAAACAAAACAAGATGGCTCACACTGCTTCCAAGTGGGAGGGGCAGAGATGGCTGTCCTCCACTTCCTCTAGGAGACAGTCAGCAACAGCGCTCACCTCAGTGACCAGCTGCAGATCATCCATGTACCGCTCCTCGGTCTGAATCAGCTCGTGAATGTAGCCCTGCCGCTTTCTCTCCATGGGCTGCATTGTGTCCAGGGCTTGGAGGTCGGCACACCCTGCAGAAAGACAGTCGCAGATCTTAAAACTTTAGTCACCTCAGAGCAAGTGGACATTTCTCAGTGGGTATGCGGGCTTGACAAATGCTGCTCTGAAAAGACATTTCCAAGAGTGTGGAGCTGTTGGGACACTTGGGCTGTCAGGAGCTCTGTGCTCGGTGCTCCTAGAGGTGAATCCAGCACATCTCCGAGGGTACAGCAGGCCCCTGTTTTCTGAGCAACAGGAAAGAATTAAAGATTCTAGAAACAGCCTCACAGAGACCAGAGTTTCAGCATCTCACAGCTTTTGAAAATTACTGAAATGATTGATTAAATCAGTATTTGAGACTAATATTTTTTAAACTACAGATCATGAGCTGGGTCATTATCAATTTAGGCCTGACATTTACACAAGAAATACGGTCTACTGTACACACAGGGCTGCTAAGTACTGTGAAAGGCTTTAGCTTTATATCTATTTAGTTATGATATAAAGGACCAAGAAGACGACAATAATAAAAAGATCTGAGAACATGTCTCCAAGTTTTCAAGGAAAGTTCTGAGGATAGAAAATCTAAAGTTACCAGGACCCAGCAATTGCCAACAAGCCCACTGAAGGAAGGCCTGTGGGGCCGGACACACCACAGGACCCGGACACGGCCAGAGGAGGCACAGGCAGCTCCCAGCAGGATGGAAGTTGCCGTCTTCTGTGTATCCGATTACAGGCCCATCAGCCTGATATCACAGCCGAAGGTTTGCCTGGGAATGCCATCCTGGGAGCTACCCTGGGAAGCCCCTCCTCATGCAAAAGCAGAAGCAAGCAGGTACTGCCAACCCAGATTTGCAGGAGGCTGTGTGATTGGATGGGGCAGTTAACAGTTCAAACCCGTGTAGAACTCAATCACACTAACTGCGTTCCGGCTGTTTTCAGGAGGCCCTGTGGTCAATTAACTTACGATTTTAATGTTTTATTTTAACGTTTTAATGATTTATGTGTACGTACCCAGTGAGGTATTATAAGGTATTATTAGGGCCCTGGAATTTGAGTCACAGTTAGCTATGAATGCCGGGATTCAAACTCAGGTCTGGTGTACGAATACACAGTCTTAACCACTGAGCCATCTGTCCAGCCTGATCACCACTCTGTGCCCAGTGACAGCTGAAGCTGTTTTCTGTAGCCATCATTCTGGGTTTGGATAACATCGAGGCTACATTCTCAGTTGTTCTGTTAATACTAGTCAGAAATTACTTTTAGTTTGTGCTTCTTTGCTCAAATAAATGCTACTAAGCTGAACTGGTCTAAAAAACTTCCCACTAGATGGTATCAAGGAAGCTACCTCATGAGGCCGCAGGCAGATTATTTCCAGCCATAACAAAAAATAATTTGTAAACTAATAACACAAGTAAAATTATAAAAAATTATAGGGGAAGAAAAAAAAAAGCTGGGGCCAGTGAGATAACTCAGCAGGTAAAGGAGCTGGCTGACGAGCTCAGTTCCCCAGAGTTTGATCTCTTGGATGCAGAGGAGAAAACTGACTCCCACAAGTTGTCTTCTGACCTACACACACACACACACACACACACACACACACACACACACACACACACAAATACATTTTTTGTTTGTTTGCTTTTTTTTTTTTTTAAAGCTAAGCTAGAAGAAGACGATGAATCGTGGATGGTCACTACACCTGAGGTAGCAGGGAGCTGTCCCTAACACAGGTCTCAGGAAGACAGTAGGGAGGATGCAGAGCTCCTCACAGGACTGCCCAAGTGTGCAAGAGGCAAACACAACAGGACCAGATGCAATACTCAAGACCCTGTGTATTTTCGGCTAGCATTCTACCGCTGAGCCATGTTCTTACCCTCTTATGAATTAACAAAACAAAACAAAACAAAACAAAGCACAGGTATTTGCAGGCTGGGTATAGTGGCACATGCTTTTAACCCCAGTGTTTAGGAGGCAAAGGCAGCCAGATCTCTGAGTTTGAGGTCAGCCTGATCGTCATAGTGAGTTTCAGAATAGCAATAGCTACACAGTCACTGTCTTAATAAAAACAACTCCGTGTGTGTGTGTGTGTGTGTGTTTTGTACAAATTTGGGCTAACATGCAGTTTAGTGAGGAGAGTTTTTCTACTTCTGCAAGCATGGATGAGGTCTATTAAAAAATTCTGAATTTAGCAGGTGACATGGGCGCTAGCCGCCAGAGCTCACAGCACTACTCAGCAGACCCGGGGCAGACATCGAGTGCACAGCATCGAGAGAGCCACGGCCACGTGACTGCCGGAAGGAATCCGAACCTTTGCTGAGGCGACAGCACCTCTTTAAAAAGGGAATCTCATTTTATGTGTACAGGTAAACACACATTTGCCTGCATGTGCCTGTGCACCAGGTAAGTGCCTGGAACTCACAAAACCAGAAGAGGGCATCGGATCCCCTAGAGCTGGGTTACGGCTGGCTGTGAGTGTTCTGGAAGAGCCAGTGTTCTTAACAAGCCTCCGGCTCCTCGCCCAGGGTTTTATAACCTCGGTCGTTCATGTCCCTTGTTTGGGATTTTTGAAATGTCTGCCAACCATCTCTATTACTGCTTAGTACTTTTCTTTAAAATCTTTCTTTCTTTCCTTGTTTTATTTCTGACACAGGGTTTCTCTGTGTATAGTTCCTCTGGTTGTCCTGTTTGCTCTGAATCATGCTCACCTTGAACCCACAGAGATCCTTCTGCCTCTGCCTCTAGCATGCTCGGATTGAAGGCAGGTACTGCCACCTCCAGCCTTAAGCAATTTTAATCACATTGTACACTTCTTTATTGTGTGTGTGCATGTGCCGTGGCAAGAACATGGAGGGAGGTCAGAGGACAGCTTTCAGAAGTTGGTTCTTCTTTCTGCCATGGGGTGGTGGGGACTGAGTTCAGGCTTGGTTTGGTGGTAGGCATCTTGACCAGCTGAGCCACCTCACCAATAGTTTTCTTTATATTTATTCATGTTTACCATGAAATGTACTCATGGTTGTTTTAATGTCATTAAGTGAATATAGAGTTATTAAAATGAGTCTGTATGAGTTTGTGGTGCTAGGTCTCAGATGCAGAATGTACCCACTAGAAAAGTGGTTCCACCGAGCCACATCCCGAACCTGGACACGTTTGGTAAAGTGCAGGGTTGCACACGACTGTGTTCGGAATTGGTTCTAAGGCTTTGTCTCATTTCAGCTCCCAAAAGCTGCGCTTCCAGTCCTGAGGGTCCCTGCCCCCAGCTCACTTTGACTGGTAGTAAAGAATTGCTGTATAGCCAATGGCTAGGCAGGGAGATGGCGGCAAGGGATTGGGGAAAGAAGAGGAAGAGGAAGGAACCCATGACAGGAGAGAAAGGAGAACAGACTTAAAGGTCTGAGACCACATAAGGTTCCAGGGAAGTGGCCCCAAGGGCCATTTCCCCAAATGGGTCAGGGGTAGTAGAGATGAAATATGGATTTAGCAAATATTAATTCAAGAATACCAGAGGGGAGTGTATATTAGCTCAGGGAGGTTTAGAAGTGCTCAGCCACTGAGCTAGTCTAGGCATATAAAAATTAGCTGGTGTGTGTGTGTGTGTGTGTTTGCATCTGTGTGTCTTTCATTAGACAATCCAGAGAGCTCTCGGGTGGGTGCAGTGCATGTGGGACCCTCTGAGAGCCAGAGTGGAGTAACTCACTCACTACTACACCACTGTGCTCACATTACATTCTCAATGAACTCCCATGCGATGCTCCACCGGCCTAAAGGGAAGGACAGCTTAGAGCCTCAAGTAGTCACGTGTACAGCTGAGATGTACGTGACACCTGCTTCATCAGGATGAGTGTGGGGTCAACCTGTCACTGTGTCACACTGACTCTCTGCATTTCATTCCATTGGCTCTTCCGTTTCTAAACTTAGTTCAGGTTTCAAGCCTTCACTTCAGGTGTTCTTACCTACGAGGTCAGAGGGAAATAAGGCAGTGCCCTTTGACCTCCTGCCCTTCACCCCTCATTTCCTTCCTGGTCAGGACCTTAGACTCTTGTTTCTTTCCACAGCCAGCACCCTTAACTGGTCTTCTCTTCCCTGTATTCAGTTTCACGGCGTCATTTTTAGTCCATAAGCAGAGATAGATGTCCTTCCTATTTATTAGTCAAGACAAGCACAGCAGCTTGAATCCTCCAGCCCCGTTCCCACCCCCATCTCTCTTTTGTGTCAAGAAGGCCTACACTTGTGACTCCACAGCACTCTGCTGACACCACTCTCAGGAGGGTGAGGGGGACCCCAGTGTTGCTGGGCTCAGAGCTTCCTCTACTTGCCCCTGCACTGATACCTTGGAAGTGTCGCCCCTTCAGTGTCCTGACGTGTCCCTTCTCAGCCTTTGCGATGTTCCTGTTCCTCCTCCTGGTGCCTCCTTCTGAGTGTCTCCCTCTGCCTGCTGCCAAGCTCTGTTTCTCCCAAACCAGCAAATGCCAAAATAGGATACGGCATTCCTGTCCTGTAAGGTCACAGGAATCCGGCCACTGCGGGGTAGCTTTATTCTCGCTCTTCACGGCTCAGTGCGCATCAGCCTGTCTGACTCTGAGAAGCCCTGCCCTGCCTTCTATAAAGGATGGGAGAGGGAAAGAAGACAGGTCTTTGGGTGGACTGAGGACTGGGTTTTCGTGCAGTGACATACACACTTCCTCATCCTCCACAGCTGAGTCCCTGCTCTCATCGAAGAGGCATGTGACTGGCCCTTCCAGTGTAACCTGGCCAATAAAGACTTGCTGCAGTTGTAAACCACACACTGGGCTGGAGACATATTTAAATATGAAGTGTAAATTATTCTATCAATATTGGCCAGATGCTGGTAGAATTTAAACTGTGATTCCAACATTCGGAAGACTGAGGCAGGAGGATCTGGAGTTAGAGGACAGCCTGGGCTACACAGTTAAGACTTTTAAAAATAACCTAGCCAAACATCCAGCCAACTGACCAACCAAACTTATTGTATACTGGAATGATATTTTGGATATACTGGATGTATTCTTTTATTTAAAAATGTGACACCTAGCATTTAAAAATTTCACATGGAACTTCTCTAACTACCCATTTCTGTTCAACAGTTTTAGCCAGCCCTGTATTATTTATGTTCGTTTTCTCAAACAATGTTAAATGGCTTCCACTGATTTCAGAATGAAGGTCTCCAGGGTTTCCACGGTGCAGCTTCAGCCTGCTTCCCACTCTGCACTGACTGCTTTGCCCATCTCCCCAACCCATACCCCAACCCCCGGCACTAGGCTCAGTTCTTCAACACAGTACACACTCTTCCCACAGCTCTGCTGACTGCTGCCCTCCCTTCCTCCTTCACAGACTGGTTCCCACGTAGAGAATCCTTTGTGGTGATGCTTGAGGTACAACAGTGGGGAAAACAAACCTTTCCCATCCTTGGTCCCCGACACCAGACTTGCTTTTCTGTGGCTCTTTGTTACTGTGGTGGCTGTGGGTGGTAATAGCGTGTGTTCTGCCGTGAAGCTACACTGTTGGTCCCCGAGTCTGGATTTTAATATGTCACATAAACTAGCCCTTGTTACAGCATATTCGATCACACCGTGAGCCCTGAGATTGTGTTATTTGCTGAAAAATAGCTGTTTCTAGTTGTGCCGTGGCTCAGCCTTAGAACACACTGTTAATCATCTGGCTGGAATATGGACACACCCTTAGCACACACCTTTAATCACAAACAATGAAGGTAAAGTTAGTTTGTAGAAGGAAGCACCATGTGGGAAAGTGACATCCAATTGTGTGACAGAGTGGTGAGTCAGAGAGACGTGCACACCAACGCTCGAGGAGAGAGGGGGAAGCTGTTTAAGAGAGCAATGTGGGGGGGCAACTTTACCGAAGAGTCTTACAGAGACACCCCTGGCTTTGATCTGGGTTGTTCAGAGGCAGAACCTGTAGGCTGCTTTTTCTATGCTCCCCCTGTAGCTGGCTTCTGCCTGGGTCTGGCAGGGGACTGCAGGTGACAGGGTATCATTTTTTTCTGCCAGAAGAGGGGCTAAGAAACCTCTTTGTCCCTGCTGGGGAAAGAATGGGAACATTGGGATTAAGCATTATCAAAATTTGGATTTTTAAGAATTATGAAACTGAGGATTTAACACAAAAATTGGCCCCTGTCTGGTGATAACTTGGGGGGAGGGTGCTCAGCCAAAGAAAGTGTATAACCTGGTAGGAGGATCAATGTCATCACTAGGAAGCCAAGTTCCACTGAAGAGGAGCTAGTTCACACCAGCACACAGACACCACACACAATGAAACAAGGTAGAGAGCACTAGAAGACCTCTGAACTCTGGCTCCACACTGAGGTACATGTATACCCACATGTATGCACACATTAACACACACACAACACAAAAACACATACATTTAAAAAGAAAGTAAAGGCAATAGTAGATGTTGTCATGGAAATCACATTAATGGACAAAATATTAAATTAAACACATCTAAGAATTATTCCATGTGAGATGTAAAGAAAGTGTTTAGAAAGTAGCTCAGAAAGAAAAACAGAAAACATAAACTTATGTCAAAACCAGCACACACTGCACGGGGCACAGACAGACACAATCAGCACACACTGCATGGGGCACAGACAGACACGATCAGCACACACTGCACGGGGCACAGACAGACAGACAGACACGATCAGCACACACTGCACGGGGCACAGACAGACAGACAGACACGATCAGCACACACTGCACGGGGCACAGAGAGACACGATCAGCACACACTGCACGGGTTGAGGCAGGGAAAGTGGAAGGATCGGCAGATAGAATTGAGACAGCAAGTTATCTCTTATGGACCACATCACAGACGTCTAAAGAGTCATCACCACCAAGCTGGGTGTGGCAGCTCGTGACTGTAACCCGCATTCAAAAGACTAGGGCAGGGACACTGAGCTGAACTGGAGGCCAGCCTGGGATACATAGTGAATTTGAGTCTAGTGTGAAAATGGAAAACTATATCCTGAAAACTGAAAAACTAGAATCAATCAAATAAATCAATAAAATAGAATAAAATAAAGCAAATGCCAAAGGATGTGCATGAGATGTTGCAGCAGTCACTGGGAAGAGACAGTACTGAGCTTATTGAAAGCAACAGAAAAGCTTCGAAGTATAGTATAAAGAGCTGTTATGTTTCTGAAAATAAATATGCCTCTTTGAGAAAAAAAGAAAAAAAGAAACAGACAACTATAATCAGTAGTGAACCTGATACTTTCCAATGAAAATTATCAAATGAGCAGTTAATAAGCTTGACATATGAACATATATAAGAAAATACACATTTCAACAAATATCACTATGGGAAAATGTTTACCAAACATATCAGGAAATGTATAAATTTAGCACTACTTTCAGCTGTTTTTTAAAAAAAATTAGTTAAGAGGGTGGAGATGGCTCAGGGACCACGGGCACTTGCAAAGGACCTGAGCTGGGTTCCCAGTACCCACTTCAAGCTGCTCTCAGCTGCCTGTAACCTCAGGGGACCTAATACTCTCCTCTGGTGTCCACAGGTATCTACATCCACATGCACACATTCCTCCACAGCTACACAATAAGTGCAAACCTTTGATTTATCATTCTGTGTAGGGCGTGTGCACCACGGCATGTCTGTGGGCAGAGGACAACTCTGGAGAGGCTGTTCTCTCCTTCTACCTTTATGTAGGCTCCAGGGATGAAATTCAGCTTGTTAAGCTTGTGTGGCAAGTGCTTTGTCACTGAGGCATCTCACCAGCTGTCTTAGTCAGGGTTTTACTGCTGTGAGCAGACACCTTGACCAAGGCGACTATTATAAGGACAACATTTAATTTGGGCTGGCTTATAAATTCAGAGTTTCAGTCCATTATCATCAAGGTGGGAACAGGCAGCATCCAAGCAGGCATGGTGCAGGAGGAGCTGAGAGTTCTACATCTCAATCTGAAGGCTGCTGGGAGAAGACTGACTTTCAGGTAGCTAGGATGAGGGTCTTAAAGCCCAGGCCTATAGTGACAACTTCCAACAGGGCCACACCTTCTAAGAGTGCCACTCCCTGGGCCAAACACAAACCACCACACCAGCCCTTCAAATGTTTTTACTGTAATTGTGTTATGTATATGCATGATGTTTGTGTGTGGACATATGTGCCGTGGTGCATGTGTGCAGGATAGAAGACAACTTTGTAGATTTGGCTTTTCTCTTTACTTTGGATTCATGTCAGGATTATGCTGTACCTTTACTGGCAGAGCTACCTTACTGGCCCCAAATGTTTCTTGCTTAAAGACAGCTTCCTGGACTAGAGAGATGATGGCTCAGAGGTGAAGAGCACTGGCTGCTCTTCCTGAGTTCAAATCCCAGCAAGCGCATGGTGGCTCACAACCATGTATTATAGGATCTGGTGCCTTTTCTGCTGTGCAGGCCTACATGCAGACAGAACACTGTATACATAGTAAATAAATAAATAAATGAGAGACAGACAGACAGACAGAAAGACAGAGACAGACAGACAGAGAGACACAGAGACACTACTCAGCAGTGGAGAAGAGGCCACGCAAGAACCCCAGTGGAGCTATAGGGACACTAATCTACCCATAAAACTTTTGACCCAAAATGTATCCTTCGTACAAGAAATGAAGGGATGGGAGGGTGGAGCAGAGACTGAAGGAATGGCAAGCAATCCCCTGACACTACTAATGACACTGTCATGCTTGCAGACAGGAGTCTAGCTCGGCTGTCCTCTGAGAGGCTCCACCCAGCAGCTGACTCAGACTGATAGAGATGCTCATAGCCAAACAGTGGATGGAGCTTGTGGACTTTTAAGGAAGAGCTGGGGGAAGAATGTTGGGCCCCAAGAGATAGGAACTCCACAAGAAGACCAACAGAGTCAACTAACCTGAAACTTTGGGAGCTCTCAGCGACTGAACCACCAACCAAAGAGCATAAATAGGCTGGATCTAGGTCTTCTAACACATACGTAGAAGATGCTCATCTTGGTCTTCATGTGGGTCCTGAACACCTAGAGCAGGGGCTATCCCAAAAGCTGTTGCCTGTTTGTGGAATTTGTTTTCCTAACTCAGTCAGGCCTCAGTGGGAAAAGAAGCATCTAGATCTGCAAAGACTTGATGTGCCAGGGTGGGGGGACATTCAGGGAACAGGGGATCCTCCTCTCTTTCAGAGAAGGGGAGGAGAACAGAATCAAGATGTAAAGTGAATAAACAATGTTAAAATGGAGAACAGAGAAAGGTAGCTTCCTGCTGTTCCGTGGGTCATTCCCTTAGTAGCAGACACTCATTTTACCTGACCCATCACTGACTCCTGTGATCATTCCCTTTCTGGAGATCCACCTGGGGATCCACCCAGGCAAGACGCCTACTCCAAGCCATGCCCTCGCCCCTCGTTCCTCTGGGCCAGCAACTCTCCCCAAAGAGTCCTAAATCCTTGCCCAGCCTTTCCAGGTCTCCCTTGGAGTGTCCTCTGTGTCAGGCCTTGGGTCTCTTCTCTGTTGACTCTGTGACCTACTTAAGGATGTGTTGGACACTCCCACATTTATGCTCTCTGTGTGAAAGTATGGTCTCTTGCCTATGCAGGATCTCCCTCATCAGTGGGGCACTGAAAGCCGCCTCCTTCCTATCTTTACCTAACTGGCTCCGCAGGCCTCACCTTCTAACTCAGTGCTAGTTCCATTTCTCCCCAGCTCATGCTAAGATTTTTGGATCTTACTCTTCATATTCGATTCACTCACATCCATAATCTGACTAGTGCAGCACACCATCATTCCCATCGGGATCCAAGCCTCTACCATCTGTCCTCTACTTGGATCTCTGAGCAGGTTCCTAGTGGACCCTCTTGCTTCTTTCTGGTTCCCTTCCTCACTTTAACTGAGCAGAGCAGCCCTGTTAAAACACATTATACCATCTCTCCTTAAAACCGTTTAAAGGAGTTCTCTTGCTGCATACAAAAGCCAGAGTTATTATAAAACAGCCCCAAAGAATCTCAGCTACTGCTCCATCTCCTTGACCCATTCTTGTCCCCCTCCCTTGTTCCCTTTGTTCCAGGACACTGGCCACCACCCTGTTCTCTGAGCATCACACACACACTCCTATGGTAGGTCCAAGGGTATGCTGCCTCTTCCTCCTAGAATGGTCCTTTCTCCAGATATCCTCCACGCCCTTCAAGTCTTTGCTCCCCACATGACCAACCTGGAGACATTTTGGAGCATCCTGAGATGCAGCACTCTTGCTTAATGTCATTTGTTCAGTTTCCACCCTCTGCTGGCAGAAGGCTATATTATTGTATGTTTTATAATCTGCTGTATTTACAGTGCCTGATACCCTAGTAGGTTTTCTTCAAGGACTGATAAAATATGATCAGATGGACCCTGACGTACAACACTGATCACAAAAGAGCAACGAAAAACTCCTTGCAGGTACCAATGGGCAAGAAGAATGGACAGAGGGGAAATGTCAGATCAAAGTTCCTGGACAGACAGTTGGAGTGAGTGGAACTACAAGCCCCTCGCCGTGGAAACACATTATGAGTCATAGTTAATGAAAACTGTCCCACTTTGATGGACATGAGCCACTGTTATAAATCCCTGAGCAAACAAGAATCAAAAGAGAGATGCTCAGGAGAGAGAAAGCTCTGGGAAGATCCCAAAAGCTGAAGGACAAAGGGTACTGTGCTGGCTGTTTGCTCAGATTAGGTCATAAGTACCAGAAAGGCCTGGCCCATTCTAAGGAGAGCAAGGTCACAGAACAATGCGGTTCTCTGTGCTTTGCCCTCATAGACACCCTGAGTATTACATACTGGCTGTTGGCTGCACTGTGTGAAAGCTCTGTGACGAGATAGCATCCAACAATAAATCCAGAAGACTAAACTGGGCAACTCTCTGCAGGCTGTCTTAATACATAACCAAGTCTTATAAGGGCTCCAGAAACCTGCTATTTTATAAAACAAAATATTTTTAATTTCTTGGTAAATATTTTATTAAGGACAAACAATGTATCAAGTAGTATTTTTAATCATAAAGTGATGGGGAAATATATGTCTAAAATTTGAATAATTCTTTAACGAACTTTTATTTGCTGGTGTTACTGGGGATCAAACCTGCACCTTCACGTATGCTGGGCAACTGCTCTGCTGCTGAGCTATATACCCCAAATCTTTCAAAACATATTTAACAGTTCTTTTTTTAGACATAGGTTTGTTGTGATGTTCAGACTGACCTTCAACTCTGAGCATCCCTCTCAAGCACTGGGGTTACATTCATATGCCCTGTGCTCCATCCACTTGGGCCCCGGTATCTTTTTGATGTCTACCAAACTGTACATCAAGCCTTAGATTGCTTATTTAGATGCAACTGTACTGAAATATTTTAGAACATTAGAAAGCTACCACATAATAGTAGTATTCTAGAATGTCCCCAAAGCAACCCTGTGGATACTTTTACAGGATTTATTTTTACTTCCTAATCTGCTATGGAAGATCACAAGAGTTCTTTGTGTGCATAGATCATAAAGATCAACCGAGAACTCTTCTTTGTATGCATATGTGGAGACCAGAGACTGATGTGATCTTTGATTACTCTTCACTCGATTTACTGAGGTGGGTGGGGGTCTTTGCTGAACCTGGGGCCTGCAGACTTTAGTCTAGTTAGCCAGATGGCTCTGGGGGAGTCTGTGTGTCTGCCTCCGGAGTACCTGGATTCCAGGGCTTTTGTGGGGCTAGGGGATCTGAACTGGGTCCTCACACGTGTGCACCCCCATAAGTTTCAGGGCACCGACTGCCATGCACACTCCTTGGCAGTTACTTCAGGCTAGGATCCCTGTGCTTCCTACCCCGCCTGCTTCATCCAGACTTAGCTGACTTGCTCTTCAGAATTTGGACTGCATGCAAGGGATGAATCAAGGGGGGCATTCCTTCCTTGCTGACACTATGGCATTCTCTGAAGCCTCCTGGGCAGATGGATCTGTTCCTGTGGCCGAGCTTCAGAGCGACCAGGCTCCTTACATTGGAAGGAAGGACAGCATGCATTGGGGCCCACGCCACACTCACTGGATGCCGGGTGTAGACTACACACCTGATTTGGTTGACCCTGAGCTGATTTTTGGATGAAGAATGAATTAGAATAATATCCAGAATGTCAACCATCCCCAGGTACTGCAAACAAAACTGACATGACCTTCTCCTTCCTTTAACTTCTTGTGTCTTACTGAGATACCTGTTCCTTTATACCCTCTACCCATCACACAATTCGAACCTTACAGATACTCGCTGCAGCACATAGCATCAGGACTCAATCAAACAGTGCTGTCAGGGGGCAGAAGGACTTCATAAATCTCTTCCTCCTTGGCGTCACTAAATAGCCTACCTGCCTCTCAGCACCCCCATGGGATATTCATACAGTTCACATTTCCAGTGACTTCATAACTGGAGAGCACCCTACACTGTGAGTTCAGGACCCAGCTATGATCTACCACCTCCTGACTCTGGTTCCGCAGTGATGACGGAAGGCAGCAATCAGATGCAGCAGCAGGCTCTTCCAGGGCTCTTCCAGGGCTAACCTGGATTTGCCCGAAGCTGACGTCCATCACCTCACCTCACTGCTGCTGATTCTACTTTTCTGGTTTGCAGGAAAAGCAGGTGGCTAGGAACGTGAACTTCAGAGTCAGGATGGACTGTGGCTCCAATGTGTCAGCCCCAAATGTCTGGCTCACTGTGTGCTGCACAGAAAATGTTCACATGTTGGCTATTATCTCTAGAACTTACTATGTGTTGTGCAATGAGCTAGTGCTTCCTGATGCCAAATGTGTGACATGGCTTTCATCCTCAGTGACAGGCAAGGTGTGGCCTCCCAGGGACGTTCTGCTTCTTTACTTGCTCTGAGACACTGAATGACTGACTGTTGCTTCTGACAACAGTGTGAATTGAAGTCTCTCATAAGAACATGTCATAATTTCTTGTTCTTGTTCAAGACAAAGAAAAAAAATTCAGAATTAATTCTGAAGTTTATATGGAGAGGCAAAAGACCCAAAATGGCTACCACAATATGAAAAAAGAAAAAAGACCCAGTACTGGACTGCAGGAACCAAGACAGTGCGGTCTGAGCAAGAGATACACAGATGGGCTGGCCATGAGACCCAAGGCAACACAGAAATGGACTCAGACAACATCCAACTGATCTTTGATATAGGAGCACAGGCAATAAGAGAGAGAATCTCAGTAGACGGCTCTGGGATGTGTGAATGCTACACATGTAGGGCTCTAGGCCAATGGTCCTAATGATGCCCCCTCCAATACAATTCCTCATGCTGTGCCGACACCCAACCGTACAGTTATTTTTGTTGCTACTTCATAACTTTAACTTTGCTACTGTTATGAGTCTTCATGTAAATGTCTGATATGCAGGACATCTGACAGACATCCCTGTGGAAAGCTCATTCAGCCTACAAAGGGATGGAGGCCCACAGGTTGAGAACTGCTGCTCTAGCTAGACCTCATTAAAATTAACTGAAAATGCACCATACTCAAGTCCCAAATGTGAGCCACAACATGTAGAACTCACAGAAGATATGAGAAAAAAAATCTATGTGGCTTTAGGCCAAGTAATAACTTATGACACAAAGGCATAATCCACATTTACAAGCTGGACTTCACTAAAATTAACAATTTTGTCTTATGAAAGGCAGGGTCAAGAGAAAAAAGAGACAAGTCACAGACTGTGAAAAAATAGTTACAAGCCATACATCTGACATGGGATTGTTACCCAACAATAAATAAATAATATCTGATTTAAGAACAGGTCATAGACCCCAACACCTCACCAAAGAAGATGTGCAGGTAGCAAGTGAACGCACAAAAATCACTGGGTGATGCTCACCCTTCATCCGGGCACTCAGGAAGCAGAGGCAAGTGAATCTCTGAATTTAAGGCCAGCCAGGGCTACTCAGCAAGGATTCTGTATACAACCTATCTTCAGGGAAATGGATATTAAAACAAAATACCAGCCCACACATTAGCTTGGCCAGAGACCACAACACAACAGCAAATGCTGAATAGACCGAAGCAACAGGGACTCCTTCACTGCTAGTGGGATCAATGCAGTGTGGAACAGTGTGGCTGTTACAAAAGAACGTACTGTGAGATCTGGAAACCACGTGTTTTGGTGTTTTCCAAAGGAGCTTAAAACATGGCATCGTCAAACAATAAAATTTTAACCTACCTATAAAATGGAATAATGCATCGATATATCCTACAACATATATGTTATGAGAAATTAGCAAATCTCAAACTCCCACACATCTTAGAGGAATGTCCAGAACAGACAAACATAAAGACATAAAGTGGGTTAGTATGTTCTGTGTGTGGATGTGGTTACAAGGAGATAAGAGAGTGATAAAGTTCTTTTCAGGCAATAAAAAGATCTTATAATTGATTATAGCAATGGCCACATAACCGTAGATACAAACCCACTGAGATGTATGTTAAGGGGCTGAATCACTGTTACTCGGTGAGAGTGATTATGGGCAGCTTTCTCCTTCTGAATGCGACCACTACAGGCTCTTGCTGTTCTATTTCACCCTAGCCTCTTCTCTGTGTTTCTTCTCACTGGTATGAGTAATGTGCACTGCCAGACCTCATGATTATAAAGACGGCAGTAGCATTAGCACAGAACCATATGAGGCTCATAGCATAAACCCAGAAGCCAGCTCACTAAGCAAACTTGTCCCCTATTGGGACGTTAGACCTTTTTAATGTTCCCATCTGTAAAAATGACATGGGTTATTTTGTTCATGGATCCAAGGGGTCCTATTTCTAACAGGCAGGATCTTCTTGTTTTCTAAATGGTTCCTCCACAGTACTCTCTACTCTAACAAATCCTGCTGCCTGTTATCCCAGTCCTCCTATTTCTTAACCCTAGCTGAGGGTCTCAGAGGTCTGATCCTTTCCCCAAGGAGCCTCAACTACCCAAGAGCAGTGGTGCCCATTTCCAGCTGGTGGGTATCAAACAAACAAACAAAAACAAACTCACCTTCTTCCCCCACCTCTGGCTCCGTACATGGCACAGGTACGCTAATATCCCACCCTGCCATTCAAGATAAAATTTGGAAATCTGACCCTGCTACTTTCCCTGGGCATTTCATCAGTGCCTAATGTATGCTAATTTCCCTCAGATCTTTGACTCACTCTCTTCACCTCTGATGCACACCAGGCCAGAATCACATGGGAAACGTGGAAAACATCCTCAGGCTCGGGCTAACCTTCCGAACGTGCTGGTAGGATTCAGTAGTAATTTAGAGCTTCCAGGTCATCCAGCAGAGCCAAGCTAGAGAACCTTGCCCACACTTCCCTGCGGCTCCAGTCCCTCCCTCACAATACTGAACACTTATCCCGCCTCCTGCCCCCCATGCCCCCGCACTCTGGTGTGTGTAGAATATTCAGTCTGCACTGAGTCAGGATGACTCCTACTTATCTCATGGCCTGTCAGCTACTCCTCACATCCAGCAAGTCTTCTCTGCCTCACCAATCTAGGGTGCAACTAGGGTCCTCCTTTGCTCTCCCTGATGAGCAGGAAAACAAATCTGCCACAGTTCTTGGACTTATATTATGTGCTCTGCGCCCATTTCATGGCAATGCCTTGCTTGGGTATCCTCACTCTCACTGAGGTATCTAAATATTACTGCAGATAGTATTCTGCTTGTCCTCATGCAAACAAATCCTCACCACATATTAGCTGGATTACTTTGCAGAGAAAGAATGTGGGAAAGATGGTGTTTATGCTAGGTTACATTTGGATTGTATTTTTATTTTTGCTAATTTATAAAACCACTTACTTGATTGTAAAGGCTCAACTCCAAGGTCCCATGTTGTGGTAAAAATAAAATAGGATCTCCGGCTACCGGTCTGGCCCACTAGGGAGCTGCTCTAGCAGGGAGCCCGGGCTCTTCCTCTACCATGTATGTGGTCCCCCTACCACCCTCTCCCAGCTGTCTCTCTTTTAGTCTGGAACTTTGGCTACTGGTTCCCATGTAGAGCCGCAGGCCACTGCGCTGGAACGTTTCGCCCTGGCTGCTTCTCTGCTAGTCGAAAACTGAGCTCACACTCCCCACACCCCGGTAAAATCATGACTCAATAATCAATGATTTATCAATCAGATTTATATGTTAAAGTCTCAATCCACAATTCATCCACATAATAAGCTTACAGCCATTTGACAAAGATGTAAACCACCTACCTAGATAAAACAAACTGACCCACAGAAACCCTTAGAAATAATCTTATCTACCTGAGGCTACACAGAGCTGCGCGGACAGAGATGCTTCATCTTCGTCTTCCATCTTGAATCTCCTCTCTTCCACCTCTTTCCTGCCTTACAAAAACGTTGTCCCTGCTCCACTCTCTACTGTCCAATCATGTGTCGCCTTGACATCAACCTATAGTCCCATATATGAAGGACTGCTGCAGGTTCTTCTATTAGTCTCTTATTTTGTACTGAAATGTCTTCTAAGTTTCTTTCAATATTTAAAAACAATTGTGGAAAAAACTGCAAATAAAACAATCCTATTATCTTTGATTATAGTAATCTTCTCTATGCAATAGCATAGCAATAGCAAAATAAAAATCTTTTTTGTTTTTGAGATATATATAATTATCTCAAATAATATAAATCTTGACTACTGGTCTGTACCCTGGGATTACATTAAGAGAAAAAGCAAAGTCCGAAAGACATTTAATCACACTTATTATCTAAATAAAGTAAGTTTTAAAAGGATGCTTCAAAAGAAATACACAATACAAGTAATGGAGTTTGTGTTCTTTTAATAAACACACTTGCATAGTTATATTACAATTGTGTAAAAATAAAAACACTATTTCATGCCAAGCGTGCCCAGCATTTGCACAATCTCAATACCTTTAATACTATAGTTTTCAAGACACACAAAATAAAACTTTAAGGCAAATACATCACTTTGCAACAATTGATAGTTTATTACATCACAGCAGCATCACAGCAGCATCTAACAATGCCGTCGGCACGGGTCTCAGTATCCTGCTACTTATTTACAACAACTCATAATTTGGTAATTTCATTCTAAGAAAACTTGGCAAATAAAGCTTTGGACTGGACTTGGCATTTCTTTCTCTACCTTTCCTCCCCGCCCTAATCTCTTTCTTTGAACTCTAGTATCATATTGTATTTTAAAACAGTTACTGTTTTAAGTATTGCATTATTTCAAAATAATCCAAAGAATCAGAGAAACCATATAATCAATAAGGTTAATTTTTAGTTTCTAAATTTCTAAAATGCCAGCTGTGGTTGTAGCCATTTCTTCCCTGCTGGAACAGCCATCAAGTTCAAGCACACACTTTACGTGCCGCACAGTGTGCTCTTAAACTGGGTTTCCTACAAGTTCAAGTAGATCCACTGTGCTCTAATTTTTAAGTTATGTCTCCAATAAACTTGTAAGCAGCAGAAAGCTGCCTTCTTTTAAATCAGAAAGAGAGCAAATGCATGGCTGGCAGATACATGAAGTATTTCAACAGACTGCAATGTACTCATTAGAACAATCAACATGATTACATGTCAGTCAATTTCCTTTCTTACAGCTTTCTATGAGATATATGATGGACACCTACACAAATAGCATTCAGTTAACACACTGAGTTTACTTGCTATAGTGACCTTTTCTTTGATTGTTGGGCTAGTGTGTGACTAACTCCACAGGTACCTGTTGGGCATATTTTCAGATTGATTGTACATGTTGAGCTCAACCTGAATGCCAGTTCCAATAATCTACTTTTGTTGTTGTTGTGTTGAGACAGGTTTTCTCTGTGTAACAGAGCCCTGGCTACCTGGACTCACATTGTAGACCAGGCTGGCCTGGAACTCATAGAGATCTGCCTGCCTCTGCCTCCTGAGTGCTGGGATTAAAGGTGTGCACCATCACATTTGGCTAGTAATCTACTTTTTATGATGAAGAAGTAAAGTGATTTGTCTTTTGGAATAACTTATGAGTATAATAGAGATGCCCCAAGTAAAAATTATAAAGAAAAATGTGCTTTAGGAAACAATATAATTATTTAATGGTGCTGGGTTTCTGACCTCAGCATATAAAGCAACTGTCCACACATGGACTTTAAGGATGTAAAGGCAGAATGTCGACGAGACAAAAAACAAAAAAAGATCAGGTAATCTATACACTGTGGAAGTCAGTTTGGAATCAATCTCTGCACTGTCTCTTAGGGACTGCAGGCAATTCTCTTATCCTTCTGTAAATTGAAATTATTGCTTTCCTATGAATGTTATATAAAATACCGTCATGATGGCAAATGCTAAAATGAAGGTGGTCTAAGAACTCTTAACAGAAATCCCCAGGCCAGGAGCACACACACATCTCCTAATACCTCAACAATGTGAACATTTCCAGTACAGATACTTAGGTTTTATAAAATTGTAACTAAACTGTTGGTTTTTTTCCTCAAGTCACAATTTAGGCAATGTATGATTATAGTAATTCATTCATTATATATAGGCACATTAAAATAAATATTGCACAAAATATGCCTTTAAATTAAAATGAGAGGTATAAAAGCATGTTTTGCTTTCTCAAAGGACTCTGTGAGGAATAAAACTCTGATTGTACACACACTTATCTGACATTTCACAAACAGTAGATTGCACGGCAATTTGTAAACATTTTAAATTGCATAAACTGCTCATTGATTTTCAAATATGGTTTAATACTGTATTAAAACTCGTATCAGCTAAGTGCTATCATGCATATTAATTTATAATAATGTCTATTACGTTTAGGGTGCTTTCCACTCAAAGGAAGAAGTAAAATTCTATGCCAAAGTAGCCAATGTGGGAGGCGAATACTCAGGAAAGTGTAGATAGAAACATCAATATTCTAATCTCAAAGAAGCCTCCTGGGCACAGAGCAATGCCAGTTCTCATGTGCTCTTCTTGTACTGTGGGTCCTTGGCTAAAGCCTACATATCTGCTTCAGGTTTGCTACAAACTCTTTAAGGTTTCCTTATGGATTTTACTAATGCATTATGAATGCCAACAAATGTTACTTTGTATACTAGGGTAAGTAGTCACCTGACTACAGAGATAACATAAATTCTACTTTAGAATATATTGTTGATATAAGTGCTCCAAGATAGGGACGGTTTCTCACCTCACAGTCAGTGATGGACACTATCCACTCTTGAAAACAGTGCATGCTTATGTCATCAGTAAAGCACTGTGCACCAGAGCCTAGAGCAGCTTACAAAATCTGTAGCCTAGAGTACCTAAGACCAATCAAAAACTGCCCTAGGCCTGTGCTCATTCTTGGGCAGCTGAGACAGACTAAACATTTACTCGGCATTCGCTGGTCAGAGCATACCGCTTTCCTTTTCTGTGAGACAAGGCAAGGTCCCCAACATTATTGCTCCTGCTCGGTGGATTACAGAGAAAATATAGAAAAGCCTATTTCCAGTTCTTGGCCTTCAAACAAACCTAACTACTGGTACTCATAGCGGCATTTTAGAAAGTAACAGACAGTGCTTATTTAAGGGTAAATCACAGACGGAGCCAATTAAGGATCCTCGTGATTAGGATTAGATCAAATATAATAGCAGAACATAAGCAAACATCATCTGAATTCTGCAATGAATATACAATTTGCAAGAGCATTGGAAAAGCATGGCAGACCATTCCAAACCAGAGAGAACAGTTTGTGCAAATAGTGGGTCTTTGTGTGTTTGTACTCCCACTATGTCAGGGCAAACTGAATATGCATGCTAATGACCTACAAGTGCCAAATTAAAAAAAAGAAGAAAACTGCTAGAGGATGCCAGAGAGAACAGCAGGGAAAGCCACACAAAGACCCACTATCCTTGAAATTGTTACAAATAAATTTTAACTGTAAATTAGAAACACATAGAAATGATCACAAGTGGCTCTAACATTCAAACGAAGTAAGTGAATTGTGTAGGAGATATTTGATCAGGGCTGCCTGCCCTGCCTCCACGCTAGAGTCAAACTTGGATAGTGGGTCTCTGGGGTGCTTTCACAACTGGAAGACAACATTGGGTCCTAAAAAAAGAAAAATGAGGAATAAAATGAACATAAATTAGGTGGGTGAGAAAAAAATGTGACTAATAGTCACATGCAACTTCAACCAAATACATTGAACCACTAAAATTCTCAACCTTAAAAGTCCCAATTATATATTAAAATGAAAATAGTGTTTATAAGGGCTGGAGAAACACAAATGGTAATCTATAATTTAACTAGCACCAATGCTTCAAACACAGACTATTATTAATAAATGATTCACTTCTAAATATCTGAGTAGCTAAATATGTTCTCAAATGAATTCCTGACTATCAGCATACAACATTTTCTAGAGCATACCCTAGGAAGACGTAGGCTTCTGTAAACTTAAGTTTAGTGCACTTCACAGCTACTGATACAATGAACTCTGGTCATTGCTGAAAAGCAATTATGGCTCTCCAGTTGCTGAAAATAGCTGTTTTGAGTAAGCAGGACTCTGCTGTCTCCTATGGGATTTAAACAGTTGTTTTGTGAGAGACAAACTTTTCAGAGGATCTCTTTGGAAACTGTCCAAGAACTCTTTTATTCCAGGTTGAACCTTTCTCATTCATTTAGGAAAGTACTATCATTTCTAGATATACTCAGACCATTAAACCCAGTCTTCCTTAGCCCCAACCGAGGCATGAGCTATAGAGAATAATTGTCTCACCAAGAGCACCTGAGACCACTGGAACCAGACCCAGCCCCTTGACTGTTCTATTTCCTCATCTCTAACTAGGCAGAAGGATCAAGAAAATAACTAAGACCTCCTTCATCCCCTTTTACCTTTCTAGCACACTGTAACTCCTCCTCTTGGTCTCAGTGAAATGCACTCTGAGAAGGCTTCTGCAAAACCATAACTTCTTTCCCACATAGGTTTAGGGATTGTTCCATTTGTATAAGTATTTACTATTTCCAATTGAAGTCCAAAGCTACTTTAGAATAGGGTATGCCTCATAATATTTAGATTCTAATGCCTGTAAGTATGTGGTAGATACTTACAGAATATTTATGAAATAAATAAATGTCTTCACTGAAGCAAATGAGAACTTCATTTCTTTAAAATTGTATAGGACAATAAATGAAAGATTTCCCTCCTCTTGTTTGTACAAACACTGTAATTTCCTCATCTTATCTCCGTGAGGGTGTGAAACCATACAGCTGTACTAACACAGCGGCCACTAACTACAATGGCTAGTTTTAGATTAAACTAGGCTCCAGCTTATGATCCCCCTGAATGCTAGGAATCTAGGGGTGCACCATGCCTGGCCTGCCAAAAGTTAATTTGCTGTGTGTCTTTGGCTAATTAACTCATGCTTTCTGTATAATTTGTGTACCAAAAAAAAAAAAAAAAAAAAAAAAAAAAAAAAAAAAAAAAAAAAAAAAAACCTTCAAATTCTGCTTTTCTTAAGGACAAAATATTGGGAGCATGGCTCAGTTGTAGAGTACTGCATACAATGCATGAGACCCTAGTTTCAATCCCCCTCTACTACCTGAAGGGAAGAGGAGAAGAGGACAAAGATGAAGATGAGGAAGAAGAAGAGAAGGGGGAGGAAGAGGAAGGAGACAGAGAGACATAGAGAATTTACTTGAGCATGGTAGTGCAGGCCTATAATCTTGGTATTCAGAATAAAAAACTGGAACCAGGAGGATCAGGAATTCAAGGTCATTCTTAGGCCTACAACCAGTGTAAGGCCACCCTGGGCTATGTAAGGCCACCCTGAGCTACGTAAGACCAACGCATCTTTTTAAAAAGCTGTTCCTCCAGTTGTGTTACTTTTCTAGGAGCCTTTTATACATGAGTAGATTCTTTCCCTTTTCCTCCCTCCCTCCCTCCCACCTCCCTCCCTCCCTCTCGTATTTATCAGGTACAACTGTGAAAGTGATCTTGATTCACAAATGTTTTCAGCATGAGATAGTCTCTAAGTAATCACCTAGTAGGAGTTTTAGACACATTTAGAATGGGTTATTTAATTTTACCAAACTGGATGATATGTAAACACAGAGCAAACCAATGAGACTCCACAGCTAGTGGCCTGCATATGCTAAAAGGAGACCCTGCAGTACAGGGAACTTACAGTGTCAGCTACTTCTCATTAGCTGATAGAGAATGCTGACTAGTGTAAGGCAGTGCTGGGGATGAAGGGAAGCTGCAGTTCAGAAGCCATCACACCGAAGAACCCACACAAGAATCACGTTTTCATAAAGATAAAAACTAACACTAACGTCTAAATCTAGCAGAAAACATTCATGATAAAGCAGTACAACTTTTGAGCTTGTAAACTCTTATCTTTTGATTTTTCTTATTTAAAATATTTCTTGCATTTACTGTGAATGACGAGTTTAAGATCTGACCCAGAATAGAAATGCAAGTAATAGAGAGTATTAAAGGTTTCAGTTCAGATGAGAGGTAAGTGATTGGATGTTACTCACACTGTTGACTTGGGTCTGAGTCTGTTGTCATCTTAACATAGTTTGAAGGAAAGAGCCCCGTCACCCCATTGATCTCTCCTTGCCACCAGTCGGGATCATCCTTGTTCATGACATTAATAAACTGTCCTTTGGAGAAATTGAGCTCATCTTCGTTATTCGCTATATAGTCATACATAGCGATCACTTGACAAACTAGCAAAAGAACAGCAAAGTAATAAATTAAGTATTCCTACAAGGATCAACCCTGGCATGAAACTTAAATTATTATTAAATTCTAAAAGTAGGCTAAATGTTTTCTTTACATTCTCTCTCCTCCAATCTTCTTCCACAAAACAAAACACGCCCCCCAACCTAAGCAATTCTGGATAAAAACCCAAGTGAAGCACTTCACTTTAATATTTCAAGGGATAACAGAACTCTGCAGGAAGACATTTCCAGTAGTACACCACTCTGAAGCGGAGGGAAGGAAAGGCAACTTTTCCAAGGCCTTCCAAAGGGCCAGCTAATCTAAGACATTCTGTGCTTTAACACAGTTTACTAAGACAAAACACAAGGTAAGCCACTTTCATACCAGCGTGAAAAGCAGGCGTGGTTCTCTCACTACTTGGACCCAGCAGCTTTACATGGCTGGCAGGAAACCATCCCTTCTGTCGTTTCTTCCCTCTGGCCTATAAAATTAGCAAAAGAAACAATTAAATATAACCATAAATTACAACTTAAACACCTAGGTTTTCCAATGACAGCATATACTTGGCTTTGCCCTTGGCTCCTTAGATAAAATCTAAATCCTTGGTACAGCATTACTGGCAAGAGTCTTAGTACACCTGCAAGGTTGAGACCTTGCCAGACCCAACAATGTGACTTATTGTTGGTGCTATGTCACGCCATATCAGCTCACTCTGGTGACAGGGCTGGAGTGGCTTCACCATATGAACAATTAACCATATCTACGTGAAAAAAAGCCCCCATTAACAACTCCAGACATCAGGGCTCCCACAGCTCCTCCAGGTGGCAGTAACTGTGTTGTCATAAATTCTTGCTAGGAAGAAGTAATGCTGCTGGGGAAGGAACCAAGAGTTCCATTTCGGGTGCTCCTCGCAAGCTCAAGTCCTCTTAAGAGTAAGGCTCAACCAGACTTCACCCTGGAGCCTGGCCAGTCATCAGGAGGTCATAAGAGCATTTCAGGAAGACCATGTTCCCATGCCATTAGTTGAAAGTAAACCGGAAGGTGGAAACTGAGCAGATCCAATCTGTACACCTGTTCTTTAGGATTTCTAAGATGATAATACCAGAACTAAATGCATTTCCACCACATGCAAACATATAAAAATACAGCTATTATTTCTGTCATCATCTTTCAACCCTAACATACATTTAAATGACGAAAGACATATTCTATATGAGAGAAGAAAGCTTTTTCTTTCTTCTCTCACATACACATGGCAACTATCTGGTACACCTTCAAGAAAAAGATTTAAGTCTACTGTTTCCTTTAAGACGCTGTTTCCAAAGCCTGAGACCTTGGGGGTGGGGCGGGCTATGGCAAGCTGAGTATCCCAGGCAGAGATGACATTATTCTTTTTCCTTTAAGAAAATGACCTGTGAAAGTTCCCTGGTGAACTTTTTGGGGTCACTTAAGTATACTATCATATCATCTGCAAATAGTGATATTTTGACTTCTTCCTTTCCAATTTCTATCCCTTTGACCTCTTTTTGTTGTCTTATTGCTCTGTCTAGTACTTCAAGTTCTATATTGAATAGGTAGGGAGAGAGTGGACAGCCTTGTCTAGTCCCTGATTTTAGTGGGATTGCTTCAAGTTTCTCACCATTTAGTTTGATGTTGGCTACCGGTTTGCTGTATATTGCTTTTACTATGTTTGAGTATGTGCCTTGAATACTTGCTCTTTCCAAGACTTTTAACATGAGGGGTGTTGAATTTTGTCAAATGCTTTCTTAGCATCTAGAAAGATAATCATGTGATTTTTTTTCTTTGAGTTTGTTTATATAGTGGATGATATTGATGGACTTACATATATCGAACCATCCTTGCATCCCTGGGATGAAGCCTACTTTGTTGTGGTCTTGAATTTGGTTTGCAAGAATTTTATTGAGTATTTTTTCATCAATGTTCATGAGGGAAATTGGTCTAAAGATCTCTTTCTTTGTAGGGGCGTTGTGTGGTTTATGTATGAGCGTAACTGTGGCTTCAAAGAATGAGTTGGGTAATACTCCCTCTGTTTCTATTTTGTGGAATAGTTTGAAAAGTATTGGTATTAGGTCTTCTATGAAGGTCTGATAGAATTCTGCATTAAACCCATCAGGTCCTGAGCTTTTTTTGGTTGGGAGGTTTTGATGACTGCTTCTATTTCTTTAGGTGTTATGGGGCTGTTTAGATGGTTTATCTGATCCTGATTTAACTTTGGTATCTGGTATCTGTCTATAAAATTGTCCATTTCCTGTAGATTTTCTAGTTTTGTTGAGTATAGGCTTTTGTAGTAGGATCTGATGATTTCTTGAATTTTCTCAGTTTCTGTTGTTATGTCTCCCCTTTCATTTCTGATTTTGTCAATTTGGATACTCACTCTGTGCCCTCTGGTTGTTAGTCTGGCTAAGGGTTTATCAATCTTGTTGATTTTCTCAAAGAACCAGCTCCTGGTTTTGTTGATTCTTTGTATAGTTCTTTTTGTCTCTATTTGGTTGATTTCAGCTCTGAGTTTGAGTATTTCCTTCCATCTACTCCTGTTGGGTGTATCTGCTTCTTTTTTGGTTCTAGAGCTTTCAGTTGTGCTGTCAAGTTATTAGTGCATGCTCCCTCCAGTTTCTTTTTGGAGGTGCTCAGCGCTATGAGTTTTCCCCTTAGCATTGCTTTCATTGTATCCCATAACTTTGGGTATGTTGTGCCTTCATTTTTGTTAAATTCTAAAAAGTCTTCTATTTCTTTCTTTATTTCTTCCTTGACCAAGCTATTACTAAGTAGAGCACTGTTTAGCTTCCATGTGTATGTGAGCTTTTGTTGTTGTTATTACTGAAAACCAGTCTTAGTCCATGGTGATCTGACAGAATGCATGGGACTATTTTGATCTTCTTGTATCTGTTGAGGCCTGTCCTTTGGCCGACTATATGGTCAATTTTGGAGAAAGTGCCATGAAGTGTTGAGAAGAAGGTCTGTTCTTTTGTTTTAGGATGAAATATTCTATAGATGTCTGTTAAATCTATTTGGTTCATAACTTCTGTTAGTTTCACTGTGACTCTGTTCAGTTTCTGCATCCATGATCTGTCTATTGATGAGAGTGGGGTGTTGAAGTCTCCCACTATTATTGTATGTGGTGTAATATACGCTCTGAGCTTTAGTAGAGTTTCTTTTATGAATGTGGGTACTCTTGTATTTGGAGCATAGGTGTTCAGGATTGAGAGTTCATCTTGATTTTTCCTTTGATGAGTAAAAAGTGTCCTTCCTTGTCTTTTTGATGACTTTTGGTGACCCTAACCAAGCAAGTGAAGGATCTGTATGACAAAAACTTCAGGTCTCTGAAGAAGGAAATTGAAGAAGACCTCAAAAGATGGAAAGATCTCCCAAGCTCGTGGACTGAAAGGATAAACATTATAAAAATGGCCATCTTGCCAAAAGCAATCTACAGATCAATGCAATCCCCATCAAAATTTCAACTCAATTCTTCATAGAATTAGAAAGAGCAATTTGCAAATTCATGTGGAATAATTAAAAACCCAGAATAGCAAAAACCATTCTCAACAATAAAAACACTTCTGGGGGAATCACCATCTTGACCTCAAGCTGTATTATAGATCAATTGTGATAAAAACTGCCTGGTATTGGTACAGAGATAGGAAGGTAGACCAATGGAATAGAATCAAAGACCCAGAAATGAACCCACACACCCATGGTCACTTGATCTTTGACAAAGGAGCTAAAACCATTCAATGGAAAAAGAACAGCCTCTTCAACAAATGGTGTTGGTTCAACTGGCAGTCAGCATGCAGAAGAATGCAAATTGATCCCTTCTTATCTCCTTGTACAAAGCTCAAGTCCAAGTAGATCAAAGACCTCCACATAAAACCACGTACATTGAAACTAACAGAACAGAAAGTGGGGAAGACCTTAAAACACATAGGCACAGAGGGAAATCCTGAACAGAACACCAATGGCTTATGCTCTAAGATCAAGAATTGACAAATGGGACCTCATGAAATTGCAAAGCTTGGCAAAGGCCAAGGACAAAATGGCAACCAACAAATTGGGAAAAAAATCTTTACCAATCGTACATCTGATAGAGGGCTAGTATCCAATATATACAAAGAACTCAAGAAGTTAGACTCTAGAGAATCAAATAATCCTATTAAAAAATGGGGTACAGAGCTACACAGAGACTTCTCAATGGTGGAATATCAAAAGGCTGAGAAGCACCTAAAGAAATGTTCAACATCCCTAGTTATCAGAGAAATGCAAATCAAAACCACCCTAAGATTCTACCTCATACCAGTCAGAATGGCTAAGATCAAAAACTCAAGTGACAGCAGATGCTGGCAAGGATGTGAAGAAAGAGGAACACTCCTCCACTGTTGGTGGGATTGTAAACTGGTACAACCACTCTGGAAATTAGTCTGGAGGTTCCTTAGAAAATTGAACATAGTGCTACCCAAGGACCCAGCTATACCACTCCTGGGCATATACCCAAAAGTAGCTTCAACAAGGACACATCCTCAACAATGCTCATAGCAGCCTTATTTATAATAGCTAGAAGCAGAGAAGAACCCAGATGTCTCTCAACAGAGGAATGGATACAGAAATTGTGGTGTATATACACAATGAAGTACTTACTACTCAGCTATTAAAAATGAGTTCATAAAATTCCTAGGCAAATGGTTGGAACTTGAAGCTATCATCCTAAGTGAGGTAACCCAATCACAATAGAATACTTATAGTATGTACTCACTTATAAGTGGATACAACCCTCCCCTCCCCCCAAAAATAAAAGCCCAGAATACCCAAGAAATCCACAGAACTTATGAAGCTCAAAAAGAAGGAAGACCAGAATGTGGATGCCTCAGTCCTTCTTAGAAGGGAGAACATAACAGGGCAGGAAATGCATGGTCAAATAGAGGAGCAGGGATGGAAGGAAAGACCTACAGAGGCTGCCTCACCTGGTGAACCACCCCATATGCAGCCTCTAATCCCACGCACTATTGCTAAAGCCAAAAAGTGTTTACTGGCAGGAACCAGACATGGTTGTCTCCTCAGAGGCTCTCCCAGAGTCATATAGATACAGATGAGGATGCTTGCAGCTAAATATTAGACTGAACACAGGAACCCCAATGAAAGAGCTAGAGAAGGACTGAAAGAGCTGAAGGGTTTGCACCCTCATGAGAAGAACAACATAACCAACCAGCCAAGGCACTGAGGTGGAGAGAGTGATTGGGAGAGAGAGCACCTTCATGGAAGCAAGTTGAGGGGGAGGAAGGAAGGGAAGGGGAAGGAAGGGTATAACATTTGAAATGTAAATACAGAGAATATCCAATAAAATTGAAAAAAAAAGAAAAAAAAAGAAAATTACCTGTGGCCTAGTAAGTGATAAACTTATAAATGTTTATAGGTCAATAAAACTATGTTAAAAGCATCAGAAGATTGAAGGAAATACAAAATATTTAAGTGTTGACCGATCACCTCCAAATATGATCACAACTGGGGTGTTTTTTTTCTTTTCTTCTGACTCTTTACCTTTTTTACAAGCCTGAAATTTTATGTAGTTGGGGGGGAGACGACAAAAAAACAGTACCTGTAGCTCTCCTTGCCACCACCCACTTGTGTTTTTCTTTAAGATCAATATTAACTGTCCTGGTGCAAGACTGAGCTGCTCGGTCCCTGAAGCAGCATATGCTGAAGTGACTTGAGCAATCTCTGAAAAGAAGAAAATAGAAAACTGTAAATCCAAGATTACAACAGAGCAAATGCTCATCAGATTTCAAGGGTGCTGTTATACTTACCTGGTTTTTTATTTGATGCTCCAGATTTGCTAGCATTCCCAAAATTCTACAAGGAAAAAAAATAGGTTGTTTTTTAAGTCATTTTAGGCAGACCAGAAATGATAGTTCAGGTTTATCAGGAATTAATGATTTCTAATGCTCGGATTTCTTGTTTCTTTAAATGAAGACCAGAATGTCAATGAATTTGGTATTAATCAAATAACTGAAGAATCCAGAGGTGGCAAAGAAATTTGGTCTGCTAATACAGTATTTTATATGCAAATAGCTGAAGTTGGCTTGTGCTCACACTTTGCTTTGACTTTCCTGATGTTAAACATGGCCGTTGGGAGTATCTTAGTTTGGTTGCTGTGCTATGATACAACACTGTGATCAAAAGCAACTTGGGGAGGAAAGGGTTTGCTTCTTCTTGCACTTCTAGATAAGAGTCCATCACTTAGGGGAGTCAGGGCAGAAATTCAAGCATGGGAGGCACGTGCAGAGGCCATGAGGGTGCTGCTTACTGGCTTGTTTCTCAACCTGCTTTCCTACACCAGAGCTACCTGGCTCAGGCATGACACCTCCCACAATGGGCTGCCCTCCCAATAATCATTAATCAAGAAATGGCCAACTTGCCACAGGCTGATCTGACTGGGGCATGTTCTCAGTTGAGGTTCCCTCCTCTCTGATGACTAACTTGCTAGCTTACAGGCTACTCAATTTATGAATGGGGTTAGCATTAATGCCAAGTATAGAAAAACATGTATGTTGAGGATATATGAAGGCATATATAAATTTTGTTCTTGTTTTCTAAAGAGAACTTGTTTCATCTGTACACGTTGCTGAATAGGAGACAATGTTTATCTATTTATAATTATAATTTGTTCCATAAAAAGACTGATTTTGATTTAAGAAGAAATTCATATCATGGGTAACAACTATGACTCTGTTTGACTTTAAAGGATAGACTATAGACAGAACGTAACTCAATGATTGAGAGCCTGCTATCTGTGAGGCCCTGGGTTCAATCCCCAGTACTGTAGAATAACAAAAAATAAATTGAACTGGCTATATTTATTATTTTTAGGAGTTTGAATAAAAATAAAGGGAGGAATTAAGAGGGTTTTCTTTTGTATTAGTAAATACAGCTACAGTGATGGTCTGAAGTCAAAACTAACATTTGTGAGTATATGGAACAGGTTTGTTATACATGGTTATAGACACTCAGCTATTTGGTTTTAAAATAACCTTGCTACATAATCACGGCTGTCACTATTTTACAGAGAATGAATCTGAGGCCCTAACAAGCAAAACAACTGTTCAAGGTCATCTAGCCTCTAAGTGGCAGAGGAAGGTTTAAGCCCAACTGCCTGGTTCTACCACACCATAGGTTCACAGGTCCCTCAGGCCTCGGAGAACTCAGGAGTCTGTGGAATAAAAACATTGTCTTTTCACTGTGTGGACAGTCACAATGGTGGGGAAAGTGCCAATGACTTAGCAGCATCAAAGCACATTATAATTTGGCACTCACTGTAAACAAAGCTAGCTCCACTTGAGAATGTCCTTGGACAGAAACTCTTAACATTTTATAGTTTTACTTTATGTGGATGAGGGTTTTGCCTGCATGTATGTGCCATCAAGTGCATGGTGCCAACAGAGGTCAAAAGAGGCTGTCAGATCCCCTGGAACTGCAGTTAGAGGTGATTGTAAATTACCATATGGGTGCTGAGAACTGAACCTGGGTCCTCTGTTAAAAGTAGCAAGTGCTCTTAACCACTGAACCATCTTTCTAACCCCAACTCTTAACTTTGATTATACATCTGTTTTTCAGTTGAGACGGGGTCTCACGAAGCCCAGGCTAGCCTGAACTTACTGTAGCCAAGGAAGACCTTGATCTTTCTGCCTCTTGTTTCCTAAGTGCTAGGATTATAGGCCTGTACCACTACATTCAACTGAACGTACTTTTCTCTTTAATCCATCTGATGAAACAGCAATGTACTTGTAACATTTCTATTATATACCATAGACAGTTGCCTAAGGAAAAGAATTTCCATGATTAAATGCCTTTATAGGACATTTTTACTTTAAAGAACTGACAGACAAATATTTAGACTTGGGTTTAGTAAACATTTTCTCGAAAATGAACTAAGCATGCTTGTCACTTCAAGGAAAACAGCTGACAGGATTTACCAGTCTATGGAATCCTGTGCCCCTTGTCTTCTAACTGGGACTGTTTCCTTTAAAAACATAGATTTCTGTATTACCATGTATCTTTATTGGTAATAACAATGCTTTTGCTTTAATGCAAAACCCATTACCTCTTGATCTTTTGGTTTGACATAGTTGGATGGGAAGATGCCAGTTCTCTCTCCAATACTTCCTGTCCACCACTCTCCATCTTTCTGGGTCACCAGTATTTCTTCACCTTCAGTGAAAGTCAGATCTCCAGGCTCTACACTTGAGTATGAATAAAGTGCAATGTACTCTGCAGGCAACAAGGAAAGCAAATGGTTCAGACTGTAAGACCACAGATGTAAAAGACCTTGTCACTTACAGAACTTTAAACATGGTCTCCAGGTAGAAAATGTAATAGAAGTCATTAGTTAACAACTGTCTAGGTGAAAGCTAACAACGTTTACCAAGGGCTTCACATTTTTTTTCAACTGCTGTTATTTTGTGAAAGAAAGGAAAGATTATTGCTTAGGCTGCAGGGACAGAGGACTCAGTGGCAACCAGAGTAGCAATAGCCAATCTTTTACTTTTGCTTGAGATAAAAGTTTCACTATGCAGCTAGCTTTGGCTGGCCTAGAACTCTCTGCTTCCCCAGTGCTGAGATTAAATGTGTGCTTGCTTTATCAACCATTTTTTTTTTTGGTAACAAAATAATTATCCTAAACTACAGACATAAAGAATCTCTAAAAATAATGGAATGACACTTAAAATGGAGTCAAAACAATCTTTTAAACCTTTGATGTAAGACACCCCAGTGTGCTTAATTCTTTGTTCTTTGTTTTGTACAGTTACAGAAACATCATGTTTTGGCAAAAGGCCCTGGTTCCTAGCATAGTGCTTGGCTCCAAGCAGATGCTAAATGAGTCTTTGTTACTGAAGGACCTCATGTGACAGTTTTCCAGTTTTAGATTCTCTTTGATTCTTATTCCTGTGGTTACTACTACTTTGAAGAAAGAGCAACTGATTTTTTTGAAGTCTTTTTATTTTGTTTTTGTTCTATTTTTATAAATATTTGTCAACACAGAATTTGATATTTTATAGTAAGTAGAGAGAGCAGAACATACTCTGAAACCCAGTGATTCCCATTCCTGGAGTCCCTGTGCCCAGCTGACTTAACATAATTACGGGTCTAAGTAAATACCAGTGAATAAAGCCTCTCCAAGCTCTCCTTCCTGCCTTCCTACTCTTCTCCTCACACTTGGCGAACAGTGCAGACATGGCACTAGCCTCTCTGTGACCTCATTTCCTCTCAGGTCTTGGCACATTATCTTTTCTGTGAGAAGCCCTTCCTCATATTTTGTCAGTGCTGGGATTAAAGGCATGCACCATCACACCTGATTACTTTTATTATTTGTGTGTGTGTGTGTGTGTGTGTATGTGTGTGTGTGTGTGTGTGTAAGGAATCGAAATGTGTATGCAAATTGTGTGGGGTGTTTGAATAGGCCAGAAAAGGCACCAGAACTGTAGGTACAGGCAGATATGCGTAGTCTAATGAGTGCTGGGAATGGAACTCTGGTCTTCTGCAAGATCAGTAAGTGCTCTTAACCACTGAGCCATCATCCCAGCCCGTGCTTTATTTCTGTAGTACCACTCTAAATATGCCGAGGGTTTTCAGTCATGTATTCTCTGAAGTAAAGAGGGGCAGGCTTTTTTTCATAATCTCAAAAAACATAAAAAAATTAGAACATCAAATGTTCAAATAAACTCCTATTTTAAAGCAAACTGCCAGAAACTTACCTTCTCCAACTGGATAGGCTATAGAGGTAGGTTTCTTATTTACAGCTGCATACAAAGCTTCTGGCCTAGCAAATCAAACAGAGAAATAAGACACATACATACATACGCATAAGAACAAAAGCTCCATGAAGGTGAGCTGAGGACTACAGGAGGTTACCAGCATCAAGTACTCTGTTTCTATGCACACACTAGATATAAACTTAGATACAAAATTTTCCGAGATTAAGAACTGTCTAATTATAAATACCACATTTCAAAGCACATATGGAAACTGGCTTGGCTTATAGGTTATACACACGTACAACTATATATATATATGTATGTATATGAATGTTATTTGATTAGTTTAACTACATCTTAAAATATAAAAATAATCCTTTTCCTAAAAACCTCCTAATAGGCAAATAGTTTGCTTAATCTTTCTTTGTAATATGCTATCTGAATAATAAAATAATTGCTATAAATGTTGTAGTGTGAAAATGCCAAGTATGTATTGTGACTTTTACTACTTCATCTTGCCAAATTCCAGGTCAATCTGAGAAGTTAACTTCTGCATCTGAACTAAATACTAGTAAGTGGCCATGCAGCACTAAAGGGTCATATAGTTTAGCTTAATTTTTCATTTAATGAGAAATCTGAATATGAAATATGCTGGTGAGGACAGTGGGACTAGAACGTGAGTTTCTTGATTTCCAAGACTGGGGTCCTCATATTGGACTGCGCTGTTTCAGGCCCCTCCATGTAAACAGTGGGCGCGATCACCCACAGCCGGCAGTGGGATGGACTTCCTGTGGTACAGCCAGCTGGCAACCTGGCACTCTTGCTGGCTTAAGATTTTGGTCTTACTAGATTTTTGACTTTGTGTATTTACATTTCATTCACCTGTTCATTCATGCTTCCTTAAGATGACAGCAGTTACCATGGAAAAATGGATTGAAGAAGACAGAGTATAGTTTCATGGGGCTTATGACTTAATAGGGAATATGGTCAAAAAAGTCAGTTAACTATAAAGAAGTGCTATGAACAATAGGGAAGTTATATTTAAAGAGCCCCAGAGGCCCAGGCATGGGAATACTCACTCCAATCTGAAAGGGCAAGACCTCAGTGAAAAACCTATCACATATAGAAAGGGTTCAGAGAACAATGGAGACATGCTTGGAGTATGTAAGGACTCTCACTGGTCTTGTGGTAAAAAGAAAACAAAGATCTAAGAACTGAGTATTTTGAAAAGATCACAAATGATGCAGAATGAAAGATCTAAAACAGATACAAACATGAAGCAATTTTTTCACAACAGGAATCACCCTCTGGCATAGGTGATGAGGATACCAACATCCAACTCCCATAAGTACATAGCTGTGCTTACTCTCCTCGCTTCGCTTCACTCCCAGGAAGGATCTTGACGTAAGACTTAGGGAACCATCCTCTTCCTCCGTGCACCTCCCCAAACCACCAGTTTTCCTGCTGCTCCAGGACAGTAATGACATCATGCTTTGAGAAGTTCAGGTGGTTCTCTTTCTTTGCCGTCCAGGAACAAAGGGCCTGAGCTTTCAGGTTTTCTACAGCCTGCCCCTAGGATACAAAGCCACTAAAACTTAAAAACAGATCACGGAGATCATGATTTCTAATTTCTAGTATATAGCAGAGAGAACATCAACATGGCCAATCTGTGAACTTAAAATGACACACAGCCACATGAGTTCCAGGCCACTTCATCACCCACACTGGTTAGGCATGCTCAGGGAAGTGTTCATGAACCCATCAAATGAGATGGATTGTCACTGCGATTATTTCCTCTCCTCCACCCCAATGACTTCCACCCATTGTGGGTTACCCCAGGAGGATGATCACACTCAGTATCTCCCTTGCTGTTTCCTCTTAACACCAACCACGACTCTCATCCCTTCACAGGTCCACTGTGGACTCACACTGCACTGATCTCACTCCCTCCAGCGGTGGCCCAGCCCTGCTCTTCCCCAGCATGTCTCCCCACACTTATCCTTCGCCACTTTCTTCTACATCCCAGAGAGCCATCAACTTGCTTTCTGATGTCACCCCTTAACCTGTGACTTAGGTGCTGTCCTGTCATTCTAAGGAACATCTTCCAGATGAGGTTATTGACAATAATATCAAGCCAAAGAACCTCACAACCATATTACTCCTTCACTGACCAGTGGAAACATAAGTAAAGTCCTTTAGTTTCTGAAGCTCTAAGTTGAGCTCACCTTCTGTCAAGCCTATTTCTTCATGTTTCTAGTATAACTTTCCTGAATAATCTAATTTATGCCTGTGGGTTTTAAAATCTATAATTTCAGGGTAACTTTATCTTCTGCATTCAAGATGTGAACATCAATATGTTGTTCCCATTGGGTTGTCTTAGTGTCCCTGAATGTAATAATTTCTAAAACCCTAAACCTTCTTCCTGTGCTATCTACCTGGGAATGAGTTATATTACTGTTCTTTCAGTTGTTCATGCTAATAACGTAAGTTATTGTTTTAAAAATATTTTAACATACTTGTGTGTGTGTGTGTGTGTGTGTGTGTGTGTGTTTGTGTGTAGTTGTGAGCCACCAGACATGGGTGCTAGGAACAGAATGCAGTTCCTCTGGAAGCAGCAATCCATGCTCTTAGTTGCTGACCCATCTCTCTGGTCTCTGAAAAACTACTTTGAAAAGAGTCTGTCTTTTGTCTATGTGCCTATGAACAGGCAAAGGCTGGACGGTGTGCCAAGCCCAGGGGCCTGGAGTTCCAGGCGTTTGTAGGAAACTCAGCTTGTCCTACGAGTGCTTCATCTGATTCCCAGTTGTCAGGACTGCACACTGCTCCAAACTGTTGAGCCATCGGTTCCTAAAGAACTACTGTAACTTCAATTTCCCTTTTACTATCCACATTCAACAGATTATTTTATGCCAATTCTTAATATTTTTCTAAATCCAGTTTCCTTCCCATATATTTTCATTCCTCTGGCTGGCTCACCAGTACCACTTGTTACTTGGCTACAACAGTACTATCCCTGCCCGGTCTGTTTTCTGCCATTCTCCCTTCACATTACTGCTAGAGTTTGCTTTGCTCGTCTTTTGCTTGTTTGTTGGTTCCTTGGTTAGTTTACTTTTTGAAACAGGGGTTCTCTGTGTAGCCCTGGCTGTCCTGTATCTTACTCTGTAGACCAGGCTGGCCTCAAACTCAGAGATCCACCTTCCTCTGCCTCCTGAGTGCTGGGATGAAAGGTGTGCACCACCATTCCTAGCTAGAGTCAGCGTGTGTGTGTGTGTGTGTGTGTGTGTGTGTGTGTGTGTGTGTGTGATTACATGCCACAGCATGAGTGTGGAGCTCTCAGAAGACAACTCTGGTAGTCAGTCCTTGCCTCCTTGCCTTTCCATCTTGTTTGGCACAAGGTCTCTCTTGCTTTTGTTGCTATGCTGTGTATTTTGTGGACCAGCTCCATGCTCTGCACAGCAGGGGAAAGATGGATGCCTCCGTACGGAATCTAGAGCAAAGCAAACAATAGAGCACACGAAAGTACAGACAACTTACCTGTCCATGAATAGGGGACACAGATCCAGGGGACACAGTGCGGGTAAAAGCTGACTTCTGCTGCCACGTGGTGTTAACGGTAAGGTTTGAGAAGGATACATTTTGATAATCAGTCACTGGTGCTGGTTGATTTGAACAAAGTTGCCTACAGGTGTAAAACTTTAACGTAAGTATACTTAGTTATCCAGAAACTAATAAAGTACTACCAGCTTACCCACATGTCTATTATATGCTGTTTAAATAGGATTTGTAGATGAGACACTTGTGCAGTATACGTTCATTCACTCAGTTCTAGTACTGAAATGTTGAAAGTGCCAGCCCAGATAAAACTATGATCAAGAATCAGGATGACCCAGTTACAGGTTCACATTTACACACAAGCTACATTCACCCACTGCCAGCTCCCAACTCACTGGGAAGAAGTTGAGGTAGCAGAAAGAGACACTGAAGGAGGAAGTAAGGCCTTCTTAGGAGACGGAGCTTTTTCACTGGACATCAGCTTTTCTACATAGTTGCACGGGAACCAGCCAAACTTTCCCTGAAAACCACCATAAAGCCAGCCAGGCTCTCCTGCAGTCTTCTCGTCAACCTAAGAAGAAGACAAAGAGTTCAGGGCTTAGAATTCATACATCTACAAAAGGGTAGATTATTGCACAGCATTCTCAGATTCAGAATTAGTTCCATTTGAAATAAAAAGGCATTTCTTACAAATTATTGGGTTTCTATTTCTCATTAGGAACAGATTATCTTTAAAAATTTTATTAAAGGTAATACATGTGGCCAGGCATGGTGGTGTGTGCCTTTAATCTCAACACTCAGGAGGCAGAGGAACAGAGGGGCAGAGAGGCATTATATACAGTTTACAACCAAGGAGGGGGAAAGTAGCATTATATACAGTTTACAACCAAAAAATTAGTTCCTTACTCCATATATGTGTGTGTGAGTGTGTGTGTGTGTGTGTGTGTGTGTGTGTGTGTGTGTATGTATATGTGTGTGTATTGTGACAATCTGCTTATGACAATTATAGTTCTGAGCCACTATGCCTAGATTCAAATATTATTTATACTTTTACTTCTTGGATTTATTTCAGTCCTTAAAAAATGTTTATTAGCTTTTGATTACAAAAAATAAAGATTCACCTCTCTTTCATCATACTTTCTTACTCTATCCATATTGTTATATAATTTTTATTCAAGTATAATTAACATCAATGTTACAGCTTTATAAACCCCTCATATCTTACTTATACAGTATTTTGAGATTATATTTTCTTTCTTGTAAACTTTTAATATCCTACCATTAGTCACTTTTGTGGTGCTTAGCTGAACTGGAAAACCTCTGGGTACTATTTTCTAAGTGGTAAAAAAACAATTTCTTTTTTTCCCCTTAAATACTTTTCTTTTTCCTATAGTATAATAGCCTCCAACTTCACCTTGTTTACGGCCCTTCCTGGTTTCTGCCTTCAGCAGTGACGGCACCTCAAAGTTCATGGTTGGTTACCTTGCCTTGTACTATACACTTTTGAACAGGCCCACCTGCTCCTAGAATGTGGTCAGTGCTCTTACAGGATACTGAATCCTGAAGCTCTAATCTCAGGATGAACTACTTTCTCAAAGAGACAATCTTAAACTTCCAACTCCTTGCACAATATCTTCACCTAGACATCATCTGGGAACACCCATCTCGAGTCTAAGATTGAGCCCATCTCCCTGGTCCTAGGCCTAAGCGCTCAGATTGCTATTCATTTCTTCTTTTGTAATGGTGGGGAAAAGTGTATATTTAGAATTAGCCAGTTAAACTCAGGTTAGATGATTCCAATTTTGTTATCCACAGCACCATAATCAGGTACCAGCTGAAAATGTGCCTCCTGCACTCAGTCAGGCCTTATCGGGGTATTGGCTTTGGTCACATCAATGCCATGGAGTTTCTTTACAGCTTGCTTAATCAGGTGCTTGCTGACCCTGACATAAATAGACACAAGTGTGCTATTGTCTTCTGTCTTCTTCATGGCTGACTGGTTGTTGGGGGATTTGATGACTGCATAGTGGTCAAGCTTGTTTCTCCTGTGTATACTCTTTTGAAGGTATTTGGGTTGCCTCCAGAGCCACAGCATCTTGGGGCACTAGAAGATGGGTGATGTGAGCATCTTCTGCTTGTAGCTGTGGACTCCTTTTGGCACAGTCTTCTTGGTTTTCAAGGTGTTCACTTTGGCTTGGGCTTGGAGGGTCAGGAGCTTCCTTCTTTGATTGCTATTATTCTTACCATCAAAAACTGAAGCTCTTATAAAGAAAAATCTGTTCTTATCTCTAATTTATATCTATGGTGAAATTGGTGACTTCACCCTAAAAACAGTTCTTTTTAAAAATTCCATCTTCAGTAAGTAATAGCACCTTTCTCTGTATAACATATATTGTTACAATCTTTACTCACACTCAGATTTGGTCAAGCTGCTCCAACCCAAGCACTGATCTCCCATAAAGAGAAACTGTTGTAACCAACACGATCGTGCTGTATTGTTTATGTCTATGCACTCCTTCTGATACTGGCATGATCAGCATTTCTGTATCACATGTATCTCTTTAGTTGTCCCTAAGTTTTTATTTACTCTGTCTTGTACATCACACATCTGCTTATTTCAATGAATAAATAAACTTGCCAACTGTATTTCATCTCCATTTTCTTTTTTAAATTGGATATTTTATTTTTTATTTATTTACATTTTAAATGTTATCCCCCCTTCCCGGTTTCCCCTCTGCGAGTCCTCTATCCCATTTCCTCCTCCCCTGCTTTTAAGATGGCACTCTCCCCCAACTCCTGCATCACCATTAGAATTTTCAAATTCATCTTTGAAGTTCACATACAAAGCAGTGGGTTTTGTCACTGCATTGTCACGCACATGTATCGTTCACTGGATTTTAATTCATTCCCATCCTTTACACTCTGCACTCTGCCCAACTCTACTGATTCCTTTCCTCCAGTTCTTAAAAACTGCTTTTTGAGATGTAATTAACAAATACTTCATAGTGATAATATAATGTTCTGTTGTATTTATATGCCTTTGATAGGCTAATAAGGCACCCACGACCCACAGTCTCCTCCTGCTTCATTCTAAGTTCTCTTTCTTGCCCCTCACCATACCTTCTGGGAAACACTGGTCTTTTATGTTACTATAAATTAGTTTGCATTTTATATCATAAAATTGTGTAATTGATTCTCTATATATTTCCTTTTTCATTAGTCTCACATAGGTTATAAGAATACAGCACAGACTGTTTGTTCCAAGAAGAAATGGCCTAAATTCAGTCAAGATTACAGAACATTTTTAATAGCTGCTAGGAAATAATAGCTCTTCAGAATTCTACGGTTCCTTTATTAAACATCACAGGCAGTGCATGTTTTCTGATATGGAGAGCTGCTGTGCAGGGTGGGAAGAACAGTAGACGCAGAAGAAAAGACACACTTCACTGCACTGTCACCGCAATGCTGACAGTTAGAAACTGACTGAGTCCAAGTTTTCTTTTTGGTAATATTATGCAGTAATTACTGCCCTGTACATCTCCATATCTCTGAGAGATGCTGCAAGGGCTAAGTGAGATAATGTTTAAAAATGTGTTTAGAAATATATAAAAATCAAAGTTAACAATATAGAAAACATTAACACAATGTTTTGTGATTAGCTTTTTCATGAGCAGAAAGGCTTTCATTTCTTACCTGAATTATATCCCCAGAATTAAAACTCATCTCATCGTGGTTTCTTGCTTCAAAGGGGTACAATGCTCTATAATTTACCAAAGTGACAGCTGTCTCACCTGAAGAAAAGATAATTCCCATAATTTGTTATTTTAGATTATATACATTTTTATTATGACTCAATAAAGAGCTATTAAAATAGAAAACAGAAGTGGGCATCAAACAGGATAGCACAGTTCTGCTTGAGTTAGACTGGTAAGCATCCAGGTAGCATGACTACTTAGAGTTAATATAAAGCAAAGACGAATGTTCTTCGGCAGTGACATGGGAGGCAGCTGACAAGTGAGGGCTCACAGACTGAGGCGTGTGCATGGATCCAAGGGAGGGTGAAAGTCAGCAGGCCAAGCTGTGTACAGTGCAAGGCATCTAAGCAGGGGAAAGACGTGGTCACATCCGTGGAGGTGAGACTATGACAAAGAATGTCACAAGGGAAGTCACAAGAGACTAGAGAGTAACAGGACTGGGCGAAGAACATCTGTAGACTCACAAACATACCGGACTTGATACATTTAAAACTATCTTGTTAAAAAACATGAGCAAACTGCATCACTATCCAAAGGGTTTACTTACTAAAAGCAGATGTACTGATGAAGTTTGTTAGAATGGACTCAAGACTGTATGAGGAATTATACTTTCTAAGAAAAGTTCATGTGAAAAAAAGACTTAAAATTCTATTACTGTTTCAGTCAAATAAGTAGCTCAGCTACACTGGTAAGCAAAGTAAATATTTAAGATTGCATTTATTCTGAAAACTGTAGGCTGTCTTTTATTTGAGTCAACAAAGGCACCCTGTCTGCTGTGTTGTGTTGCAGTTCCTACCCTCAGTTCCCACATGTGTATACACTTTTCACACATTCAATGTAAAAGGTTTTACTAACTTAAAGGTGAGCATCTTTCAATTCATTGTTTTTGTTTTGTTTGCTCTTAGCAGGTCTACCTTCATCCTTACTTTGCTTTGCCTCGGCTTTTCGTTCCTCTTCTTGGGTTTTGTCCTGTGATTTTTCTTCCTGGAGTCGCTTTTGTTTTTCCTCTTCTTCTTTTCTAATACTTTCTCTCCACAAGTTTTCTTTTCCTTGCTTTGCTTTCCTTTTAAATGAGAGAAATGAAGAGTTTACATAATATCCTAATATGTGGGACACCAAAACCAAAACAACTGACAGGTATACTGGAAGATCTGGTCCCCACTGGCTGGAGAACCATCAAGGAAATGCTTGAGGGCTGGGGAAGGGGAAACCAGTTAGCCAAAGAGAGACTCAGACTGAGGTGTGCTGGAGTGTACAAATGGGAACACTGTCGACTTCAGGTTCCCTCTGAGCCCAAGATAAAGCAGGAAGGGATGCACAGAGCAAGTGTGAGGCTTCTTCCTATCTGGACTCCTCACAAGCCCTGCCTCTGGCTTTGATTCCCTAAGCCTCAGTTTCATCAGAGTAGCAGAGACTATGGCCAGATGGATCCGGGGACTCATCTTTCAGCCTCTATCCTACCAAAGCATACTTCCTCAAGAAGCTCTGCACAACTCTGAGTGAAATCTACATATCAGAATAACAAACCAGAACTACAAAGTTTAAAGCAATTAGGAGGCTTCCACTTTTTTAATTACCCAGAATTTCTAAATTTCTTCAGCAATTAAGGACTAGAGACCTCAAAAATAAACCAAGGCTCTCATTGTGATGGGGTTTAAGTGCTGTGCAATCCCAGGAATGTACCCAGCAGTCTCTGCTACTCTGCTAGAGTGTAGGCTTAAGGGAAGCACTAAATGTAGAAGTGGCAACTTTCTCTTAATGAGGTCATATGAATGTGCGTGAGAACTGTAATACACATTAATTCTACTGCTCAGCTGTCATGTTATAGAAACCTGCCTAGAGGAGGAGGAAGAGTGCTGTTGGCTAAGTGGATGTAAACACTTTTTTGAGGTGATAATATAAAAAGTAGGCTATCTTTCTAGAAGCCTGTTCTCCTATCCACAGCTGTGAGTTAATGCCCTAGAGGGGGATTAGATAGGATAGTGTGAATACAAAGCAAGGGATGAGCTGGTGGCCTTGACTTGATTATTATAGTATCATAAACTCAAGAAATTAATTAGATTCTTGAGTAATCTTAGGCAAGCTAGTGAGTAAAAACTAGTCCAAAAGCAGGCGATGCCTCATCTAAAATATTAAGACCGAACTTACCAATAGCTTAGAAGAAGAAAAGGAACACACCTGGGCAAATGGCCAAGAAGTCAAGCTACAGAACATGAAGCTCTGGACTGATAAGGTCTATATTATTTGTATCCACAGAAAGTCCTTATCATGACTGCACGACCACTGCATTGATTCTTTGTGCAATGGAAAATGGCACAAGGGAAGTGTCAAGTGAAGAATTTCACTCTTTGTTTCTACATTATTCTTTTAAAAATGATATATATGTGTGTTCATGCTTCTCTGTGTGTATGTGTGCTCTCATGGCCATACATGTGCATTGTATTTATGTATACAGGTGCTCATGCAGGCGTGTGTGTGCTCATGCCTGTATGTGTGCAGGTAGGAGCCAGAACACTACTTTAGGTGTCATCCTTAAAAACCCTGTCCACCTTCTTTAGGCAAGCGTCTTTCATTGGCTTGGAATTCACCAATTATGCTAGACTGGCTGGCCAGTGATTTGGAACTATGTGCCAGCACATTTTTACCTGGATTATGGGGCTCAAACTTAGGTCATCATACTTGCAATGCAAGCCTTTACTGACGGAGCCCCTGCCTTCAGTATATTCTAATATCTCTGGCTAGGAGGCCATGGATAGAGTGTACCTGGAATGACAGGAATGCTCTGTAACTGGCCATGACTACATAAATGAGGACCCATGAGGAAGAATCCAGAGTAGATCCACATCACGTAAAAGCTGTCACTCCACATGTGTTGCCACTGGTCATTTTAGGCCACTAAAGAACAGAGGCTCCCTGGTGTCTGTTACATCTTCCACAGATATTACTATTCTGCTTCTTACCAAGGAAGAGAACTACTGGCTCACTAATATTTGTTTACCAATCACACTAATCTCTGGCCCTGGAGAAACAAAGGATTCTACAGACAAAAGACAAAAGCTCCTCACAGCTGCTAAAGGAAAGGGCTGTGCTTCAGATGTCCCCACCCACCCCTCTGCTCTAAGTAGAGATGACTGATTATGTTAGCAGCACCAAGATATTAGTTCATGGCTTTTTTTTTTTTTTAATGCTCTTCCAGGGAACAGACAGATTTACTGGAGAGACAGAGAACTAATGAGGGCTCATTATGTGCAGTGTGCAAGATGTATGTGATTCTAGCTACATTATTTATTTAAAGCCTACAATTATCTATGAGGTAAACAGTATTCTCTCTGATTTTCAAATAGAGAAACTGGGCTTTAGAAAGATAAATGATCTGTCTGCTAGGGTCCCTCAAATAGTAAAGGGAAGACTAAGAATCGTAATCCAGGACTGACTCCCACGTCCTTATCTTTCATTAGTAGACCATATAATTGGTTAATGCAACTTAATGTCTAAAAGGATAATTGAATTTATAAAATTGGAATCTGAGTAGTATTTAAAAATACTTTATTCCATTTAAATTTTCATAAACAAAAGCAATGTGCAACAAAAGCTAAAATTTTATTTTGTTTTGTTTGAGACAGGGTTTCTCTGTGTAGCCTTGGCTGTCCTGGAACTCATTCAGTAGACCAGGCTGTGCTGGAACTCACAGTAATCTGCCTATTTCTGCCCCTGAGTGCTGGGATTAAAGGTGCACATCACCACTGCTCAGCAGAGCTTTAATAGTAATATACAATACACTCATGACACATCCATCTAATAGTAGTATACTACAATACAGGGTGATATTAATTACCTTGCAGCCTCATCTTCTAGTTTCTTTTTTTGAATTTGCTCTAATCTTTTTCTTTCGATTTCCTTCAATTTGTCACGTTTGATTTTATGAAGTTGTTCAAGGGCTAATTGCTGTGTATTATAGCTTTCTCTGAGTTCCTAAGGATAAAATACAAATAAGTCAATACCTACATATTTTAGTCATATTTAATAATATAGCATTTGCATTAAAAACAAATTACTAAGACAAGTATAATTAAATTTAATAGATTTAGAAGTTTAAAAAACCTCTTCACATGCTATCAAAGTTTTAAATACAGTAAGTACTTCATGCATCTACTAAGACAAATATCTATTTCTGCATCAGTTCATATATAAAGATCATAAAATATTTAATAAACCAATTGTTTGAAGTATTACTTTTGATAGAAGATACAATTCATTAAAATATAAAATATTTGTTTGTAATAACATTTAAAGAAAAATTTTGTTAAGTGTATATGTGTAGGTGTGTGAAGTGTGTGTGCATGTGTGTGTGTATGGTGTAGGCCAGAAGTCAAGGTCAAACTTGGGTGTCATTTCTCAGGCACCAAACTCCTTGTTTTTTGAGACAGAACCTCCCATTGGCCTGAAACTTGCCTAGTACTTTGGGCTGGTTGGCTAAGTCTGTCTCTACCTTCTCAGTGCTAGGATCACAAGTCTACACAATGACTTTTTGACATGTGGTTTTGGCAAGTCTTAGTGTTTCTTGTATTTCCATTCAGAAGCAGCCACTACACTTGGTCTAAAAGACCACAGCACTCATTTCCCTGCTCAGAATGACTGCTCAAAAGGACATGAATATGATCCAAGTTGGGTCAGAATTTTTTTCTGGGATACAGACTCCTTGATTAGTTATTATAAAGAGAACTTTCTGGCTCATTAAACTGAGATAAACTAAATCTGACTCCCTTACTACCCAGAAAGGACAGGACTGACAGAAATGAGGTCAACATAAAACACAGAGGTAAAGACTAGACAGTGAGGTAGAGCTGAGGACCCAGGAACCTGGTCTCCAATTCCATTGCTCAGTGTGGTAGGAACAGCCTTTCCCAGAAGCTAGCCTCCCACTCACACATCTTGGCTATCTTTCAATAGCAACTATTTTGAATCTACAGAATACTTGAAAGAAAGAAAGAAGAAAGAAAGAAAGAAAGAAAGAAAGAAAGAAAGAAAGAAAGAAAGAAAGAAAGAAAGATGGAAGGAAGGAAGGAAGGAAGGAGAGAGAGAGAAGGAGGGAGAGAGGGAGAGAGGGAGGGAGGGAGGGAGGGAGGAAGGAAGGAAAGAAGGAAAGAAAAGAAAAAGAAAGAAAGAAAGAAAGAAAGAGGCTGAAGGAAAGAGAAAACAATAATCAATCAACAAACCAAAACTGGGGGGGGGGGAGAAAAGAATGGAGGGAACACTCTAAAATAATCAAGAGAAATTTAATGGTAAATGAGAGAGGTAGACAATATCTGAATATATTTTAGTTAATTTTAATTTTTTTTTAATGTATGGTATCCCCTCATCCTCCTAGTGACAAAACTCTAAACCAAAACCAGGAAAACCTGTATATTTCCAGAACCAAATTAAGCCAGAGGTAAAGCAACTGTGCTGTGTACCTGGCCTAAGGGTAGTGTGGTGACTGAAGCTGTCCAAGTGTCTGGGACTTACAAAAATGCTGTGATCGGGTTAAGTCTTACACAGCTCTTAGATTCCATAATTTTATTTGTTATTTCTGTCTCTAAAAATCTACTGAAAAACAAGAGTGTGGCAGTTACATGGAGAAGCACGCCTCTAGGAGAAGTTCACACAAGTCTGAGTCAGGTCTGTCAATTATACTTGAATTATGTCATCAAAGATCTAGTTTCCCAATCAGAATGTGTCTCACAGAGCTGCTGCTGTTCAGGTAAAAGTAACTAATCCAGGTAAGTGCTTATAGTGCTGCAGGCTTCATGCTTAGATTCTCAATAAGTATTAGCTATTAGTGGTGGAAGCCAGGACTTAAGAGACTTCTACACTTTGAGGGAATATAAATAACAACCAAATTAATGTATGATCTTAAGCTGTGTAACATTATCCTCCAACTTATCCTTTAAGATTGAGCTACAATAACTTTCCAAGGTTTTAAGCCTTGAGTCCTTGAAATGGGCCTTCTTCCAATGGCTAACTTAGGACAAAAAGTCTAATAACTGGAACCTCTCCCAGCACAGGGTGAGTAATTCTTATAGTTTCAAGTTTTGTCAAGAACTAGGAAGTTGAATAAGATATAAAAGAAACTCATTTACAGGTACTGGGACACTGTCAAGGCACCAGAGATGGTAAGATTCTGGAAAGAGTAAATCAGAGAAAGGTGACAGGTACTCAACACCCAGTGCTTCCTCGTTCCACCCATCTGAGAAGCTGACAGAAAGCAGTGTCTAAGTAGCTGAGCAGGGCATCCACCTCTGGGAAGGGCTGGGGTAAACAAGCCGGAATTCTGTAAGGTCCATTAGTCCGAATGCTTTGAATCTGCATGTCCAGAGGTTGAGGGTCCTGTTCCTAATTGGTTTTTGATCTATCAATAAAGATGCCAGTGGTCAATGAGTGAGCACAGGGTGAGACACTGAGAGTTTCCCAGGTAGAACACAGGGAGAATCAAAAGGACTCTAGAAGAAGAGGAAGGCCACACAGTAATGGCAGTTTTCGGGCCTGGGGTAGCAAGGGAAGGTTTAGGAACGCCCAGTCATTGAATTAGCTAAGACATTTTAAGACTAATTGGCACGTGTGTTTTCCATTTTTGGATCCAAGATACTTTCTGGCGGGTGTACAAACCTGGGATTCGTTGGGAGCTCAAAGTGGTGCAGCCAAAAAAAACCTCATGCTAGAGTTGCATATTTTGATTGTCTATCATGGACCTCTCAGGATTTGGGAGTAAGTATGGGGCTCTGGGTTCCAGAGAGCTACATTCTGTTCCCATCATGGTATGGAACATGGATTAGGCAAGCAGACATATTCTGGAGCAGTAGCTGAGAATATACATCTATCTGATCTACAAGTGTGAAGGCAAAGAAAGAGGTAGGGAGGGAGTGAGAGAGCAAGGGAGAAAAGGAGGAGAGGGAGAGGCAAGAGCACAGGTGAGTGAGGGGTGGTGGGAAGAATGAGCTAGCTACTGGTCTAGGCTTCTGAAATCTCAACATCCACTCCTAGAGACAGACCTCCTCCAGCACAGCCACACCTCCTGATCAAGGCAGTTCTACCAACCAATGTCCAAACATTTAAACATATAAACCTACGAGGGCATTCTCATTCAAACCACCACAGAAGTATATCAGTCCTGCTTTCAATCAGCTCAGTCAGTAATTGAATTAAGATGATTTGTTCCACTCTGTTTGCCAAAAGCAAAAGGAAATCACTTATGGAAAGAAGGTGACCTTGTATCTCAAATCATAAATGAATATCCAAGTTATTTCTGTCAATTTTTTTATATAAAAAGCTTGGCTGATATTTAACAAAAAAATATGTATATTAGAAGTCAATAAACTAAGAAAACAGGCTAGAGATGGCTCAGAACTTAAGGCTGCTGTTTCAGAAGCTTTGAATTGGATTCCCAGCACCCCCACTCAGCAGCTCACAACCACCTACAACTCCACTTTCAGAGAATCTGGTATTCTCTTCTGGTATTTGTAGGCACTGGGCATGCACATGGTACACGCACATACAAGCCAGCAGATTAATATTGATCCTAAATAAATCAGGGGTGCAGACTGTAGTCTCCAGGATATTCACTACTAGAAAAATAAAGGAAGGTAAAACTAGGTCGCGGAGAAGAAAGAGGTAGAGTTAACACAAAAACTTCTCAGTTCCTCTCCCTCCCAGAGGAAACTACAGACAGTTGCTAAGGAAGAGATGGGTGTAACCGTTGTTAAACTGCCATAGTTTAAATAAATAACTCCCCACCCATGCTCGGGAAGAATCCTAATTAAATGAAGTAGGCTTTTTAAAAATGCAAGGAGACTTTTTAGGAAGTACAAGAGGGACAATGGTGGTGGCCTATGCTCAAAGTATATCATATATGTTCATGAAACTGTAAACAGATAGGCAGATAGGCATAGGGAATATGCTCAAAACATATTATATATGTGCAGGAAACTGTAAACAAATAATGTACTAAAAAGAGCAAGGTAAGAAAAATATAAAATAGATGAGTCAAAATAACAGAAAAAATATTTTATAGTCCAAATTTGTCAGTAACTTTATTAAACAGACTACTCCAATTAAATATAAAACTGAAATGATAAACTATAGCTATGTTACATAAAAGATAGAATATAAATGAAATATATAACAGTGTATAAATAAGGTAGAAAAGGGTATTCCATGCCAAAAAGGCAAAAGAAAGGCAGGAAACTTATCAGGAAACATTATCTTTGAAAGAATTGTGTGTGGGGTGGGTGGGGTGGGGGTGTGGTGTGCATGCTTCTGTGCATCTATATTAACACATGCTTGTAGGCCAGAAGTCAACCTTGAGTGGCTTTCCTCGGGGCTCTCTATCTTGTTTTTGAGACGGGACCTCTCACTAGGACATTGGGCTCAATTAGGATAGGCTGGCTAGCCAGAAAGCCCTGGGGATAACACTGTCTCTGCCTCCCCTTCTATGTGGTATCTATTACTTCCTACACTGGGCTTATAAGCATACCACCATGTGAAGACTTTCCCATTGATAAATTGGGATTAAACTCAGGTTTTCATAGTTAAATACCCATACATCCAGCACTTTGCCAAGCGAGTTATCTCCCAGGTCTCCTATTCCACTTTTTTGTTTGTTTTGTTTGATTGTTTTTGGGTTTTATTGTACAGGTTCTTACTATGTAGCCCAAATTGGACTCACCTTGAGTCACTTGTAGCTCAAGGTGGCCTAGAACGTGCAGACTTCCTGCCTTAGTCTCCCAATGCTGGGATTATAGTGGTACTATAGGCAGAAAAACTAGTCCTTAAGGCAAGAAGCATCTCTAGAGGAGCTATTGTGACAGATGAGCCTATCCACCAGTAAACGACAATTTACAATCTACTCACACTAGCAGCATAGCCTCAAAATCTGTAAGAAAGCAAAATTAAGAGACAAATGCATAAGCAAAGTGGGGAATCCTCATCTCAATCTCTGTAACTGACAGAAAAAAGCAGACAAGAAAATGAGCACACCAAAGCCTTCACTATAGCGCAACAGCTTTTAATCCAAGGGCCAATGTGCTTCTAAGGTTTTAAAATTCTTTTTAGGAGAATTCAGAAGTCATGAATGGACTAGGACCAAGATTAATTTTTATTTTCACTAACTTCTATCTGAAATCCAGCATTTTCATTAATTTCAAATGTAAGCAATAAATCATCATATTACTCATATTTATGACATTTTCAAAAATAGAAACCGAAGATCTTCTTGTAGTTACAGATTACTTGGTACCTTAACTTAAAAACAGTATATCTGTCATTAGATCTTATTTAATTCATAATTATAGAATCACATATACTTAAACTTCTATATTTTAATATATATGGTAGTGCTAGGGATTGGACCTAGGGCTAAGTGCATGCTAGGCAAGTGCCTTAACACTGGGTTACACTGCTAGTCCCTCATTTAAGATGTGAGATGAGGTCTAGACAGAAGTCCACAGCATAAACATGGGTAAGATGCTTTGCTTCAGAAACCAAAGTTACTAAACCATGCCTCAAAGCAGTTCTTCAAGTACACATTTCCTGCTACTGTACCTCATCTTGGAGAGAAGATGTATACCTGACACACATATTACCCCTACCCAGCAGGAGGGTACCACTAACAATTCTGGTGTTGGCAGATTCAGTTTTCCTTCTGTAGAAAAGCACTTCCTTGGTTACTACTCAGAGTCAATAGTGGTAGGTTAGGTTGTTGTTGGTTTTTTGTTTTTTTTTTTTTTTTTTTTTTTTTTTTCTTAAATCACACTAGATATTTTAAGGATTTTGTGCAACACTTTGATAAGAACAGCAAAGGTATTTGTATAGCACATGGGCTGAGAAAACTTTGCACCTGCCTGTGCCTGTGTGCCTGCTATTTCATCATCACCTACTTACTCATCACCAGACACTGAGTTTCATTTACTGTCTTTAACCTCTATGTTGATGATCCAATCAAAACCTAATTCTGAGGTCAGAATTTTTAAGTGCTTCTTAATGGGACATTCTTATTAATATGCTTTGAGTTCTATTAACATAAAAAACAGAACAACCACTAGGCAAATACCCTTTTCTTCATACTAAGTTCTTGGCTTCTGAGCTTTTGCCATTTCAAGGGTTTCTCAGCTTCACTGAGACCCCCCACTCCGTTGGCTTTAGCATTCCCTTTCTTAGTCAGCACCACTTTCTCTAGGATCCTTTTATACTCAGTTACTATTTCAGAGTTTATCTTTGTCATAATTCTCATGTTACAATCTGTAACCCCCTTCCCTTCCATCTTAGCCAATGTCTGCTCAAATTCTAAACCTCTATGAAGCTGAACCAATCTCACTTGCCATGTCTGTGCTTGTATCTAAGCAGCTGTAAATTAGTAAAGGAAAATCATAGAATTAGGCATGTAGTCTTCAATTTAAACTCATGACCTGGAATAAAATAGACATTTAACACTGCTCAACACATTGCTTTCTTCTCTCATGCTTGTATTATCCACCTACTTTAGGCCCCCCTCTCAATTTCCTAATTCCCCCACACATTCTTTTTCCTAAACACCCCAACTAGGATTAGCCCTCCCACTGACCTATCCTCCAACCTGTGGAAAATTCTTTTTAAAGGAATTCTTTTATCTATGCTCCAGATTTCTTTCTTTTCTTTTCTTTTTTTCATTCACTTAATTTTTCTTCTTTTGTGTGTGTGTTCACATGTGTTTGTATGTGTAGACCAGAGTTCTCAGATGTCCTCCACCTTATTTTCAATAATGTTTTTAATTTATTCTTTGAAAATTTCATACAATGTATTGTGATCATATTCATCCTCCTCCCCCAACTCATCCCCTAACTCTCTACCCACCCAAGTTCATATCCTCTTTCTCTTTTAAAAAGAAAGAAAACAAACAACCCTATGGAGTCCAGCCTATGTTGGCTGACTACTCCTAGGCATGGGGCTCTCCTGTACCCTGGCACATGGTTGACATAGTATCCACTTTATTTGAGATAAGGTCCCTTACCTTCTAGTGCCCCTAGCCTAGGGATTACAGGTGTGTGTGCCACATCTGGCTTTTTTACATAGGCCCTTTGCATGGTGAACATGTAAGCAAGGGCTGTGATCTATAAGTCTCATACCTAGTATAATCAGCCCCCATCCTTCCTTTCACATCCTTTGGTGTTCTTTGTCCCTTCATTTAACATCTCTCAGCCTCCTGCCTTCTATTCTTGTCAGGGTGCCTAAGAAGCAGTAACTGTCTTCATTCCCACCCACTGCTGACCCACTGCAACTGAGACAGTGGTCCTCAGAGGACCCTGCTGCAGGAGTCAATGGAAGTTTTCACCATTGTGCTAAGTGATCCCTCTGTATCACCTTACAGCAATGACTAAAAGGCTTCTTTTCCTGCTTTCTGTAAGCACAGTCAAGTTTCCTAGCCACTGACTAACAGATTTCACACCCGTTAGTGTCCTACATTGCCTCTGGTCAAAGTATCAATAAGCAGTGAAAAACTAGAAGGCAGGAAGCAGAAGGAAGAAAGTAAAGCAGGACAGAGTCTTCTGCTGGCCTGTAGAGAATCAATGCTAACGGGAAGAATCAGAATATTGTAGGATGAGTACAGTCCACAGATCCACACTGGACACATTTATAATGAAGAACTCACACTTTAGTCTCCATATGATCTGTAGCAAACGTCTAAGACCAGATAACCTTGTCAGTCATGTTCTAATATTTGGGACCCTGCTGCTATTTCCTTTTGCAGTCTGACTTACCTTTCAAAAAAGTGGGTCTGTAGTTACTGTGGGATATATAAGGAACTGCCTATTGCATTCATTTTATCAATGAGTAGTTGGGTAGGCAAGTATTTCATATAAATCACCTGTCTTTAAACTACACTAAAGGAGGACTTCATTGACTATTTTGAATAGTCTGTGTTTTGCAAAACATATGATTACATGTATTAATTTTTATCTCAAGTGTAATTATGTCAGAATACAAGATTTGGCAGGCAATGATATTATACTACTACTGATTCTTTACATTTTTTCCCTTACATTTGCATTAGGACACAGCCTGGTGCACACAAGACATGACCCTACCCTAGACTGAAGGAAGTAGAAACTTAAGGGATATGGTGATCTACCAAATCACCCCATAGGTAACCCAGTCCACAGGGTTAATGTGAGGGAAGCAGCTGGGTTCCTCATGAATGAGGACCTGTGGACAGTCTTCCTAATTTCTGGCATTAGACTCAAACAGGCATTTAGACAGCAGAAGCATATTAGAGCAAACAGAAGGAAAAAGAGGTTTTATTGTATACGTTATTCCAAACAAAGATAATCAGATAAAGGCAAAGAATAGTCCAGTTTAAAAAAACAAAACAGTAAAGTAACTTTAAAAAAAAAGGAAGCTAGATATTAGAAAATAACCTTAAGTAAGAGGAAGAGGTTGTTGAGACAGCTTAGCAGAGACAAAAGGCACTGAAGAACAGAGTCATCCATATTCCCACACTGTAAGATAAGGCAGACAAAAGGCCAATTAAACTATGTACAGATTTAAAAAGAATCTAAGGAAGATAACTGGACGGGCTTGTTTGACAAATGATCACTTTTTGATTTTTCTAAAGAATATATCTTTGTGTAAAGTACATTATCAGCATTAGTCACCTCAATTTTCTGTTTTTAACTAAAGCCACCATGATGTTTTTTTATCATACTGTTTATTCCATTGTTGTTGCTAATGTTACTCTAGTAAATCAGCAAGATAAAAAAAACATGAAAAAATTAGCTTTTTAAAGAATTACTATAGAAAACTGTATGCTCTGATAACTTTATGAGTAGTTAGCAAAGAATGAACTGAGACTACTCCCAATGTGAATAAAGTTCCATTAGTCTAGTTTTATCTTTTATTACCTCCATTCATAGCTTCAATATCCAGCTAACATTTTATTATCTCCATTCATATGGCTTCAGTATCCAATTACCATTGTCCCGTAAGAAAACATGCAGTACGCTAAGGCATCTGCTCTGCCGCGGTGGCAAACAGTAAATCAATGAATCATGAACTGTACTTTTCAGATGAAATTTATGGTCTTAGATTCACTTCAGATCTTACTAAACACTGTATTACTTCTTAAAAGTTATTTATATTAGAGCAAAGAGACAAACAAATAAACAAAAAAGAATTTAGTGTGTTAGAAGACCTACCATCAGAGCAATTTGGAAATTTCCATCTTTCCCCCTCCTCCCCATTTTGAGATAGGCTCTCAAGTGGCCCAGGCTGGTCTTAAACTCTCTAGGTTGCTGAGTAATGGCCTTGAGTTCTGATCCTTTTGTGCCAGCCTCCCAGCTTCTGGGATCTGCAGGTGTGCACCACCATGGCCAGTCTGTTCTCTACTTTAGAGTGGTGTAACATTACTTCTCAAGTGCTGGCAATGATGGCTGCTTTGGAGATGCACAGATGCCAATAAAGAGAGCATATAGTCATCAGACCCTGGAGACTCTGGGGAAACCATTTCATCTCATGACACAATGTTCACTAAACTTCAGAGGACATCAAAAACAATACTATGACTCTAGTAATTGGAATAAGCAATTATAAAGTGCAACACCTGTGTCAACAGCGGTTCTTTTAGCAAGACGCAGCCACAAAGCATGGAGATAATAGGAGATAAATACCTTCAGTTGATTGTTAAATGAATCCATTTCTGAGAGCTTAGATGCAGTTTCTTTTTCAAGAGCATCTAATTGTTCTTTAAGTCTTTGGCATAATTCTTCCTTTTCTAATGACTTTTTATGAAGCAAACTGATCCCTGAATCTGAAGTATAAAAATAGCAAGTCAGTTCACATTTCATGTCATTTCCTGTCTGGTCAAAATGATGTAACTAAAGAGATACAAATAGTATACAATACGGAGACAATTTTTATTCCCAAATAATACCTTATAAAGGTCCTCAAAGGAAATGGATATAAATATTGGTTCTGTACTGAAAGATCAGGACTTGAAAAACTCCACATCAGAAAAGGTGTTTGACCAAACACAAGGAGCATGCTACCATCTACCTCATTAAGTGTGACTCACAGCAAGTGCTCAGTGAGCAGGACGTGCTCTTAAAGTACCTTCATACTTACTTATGATGACCTCAAGAACAGAGAACTACTCAACAGCAAGCATTAATAACAAGATTATTTAATAACACATTTTAAGAGGTAAAAAGACATAGTTTCACTATACATGATTTTTTTAAAAAAATTATACAAGGATAGAGGATAGAGAAACTAGGTATAAAAAGTGTTTTCTATTAAAATGAAATAGTAAAATTTCTACCTAAATTCATAACCTAAAATTTTGTATTTTTAGGCTATAGAAATCAAGTGGAGAATTTGAGTAAAATTAATCATATGGTGTAAAAAGCTAAGTCCTTCTGGATCTGAAACCCCAACTTCCCGTTTTAAGTATCTATAATAAATTAATGAATGAATTAATAAATACACACTTAAGATATGTATATGTTTATTCAATTTTTACTTAATAGACTCATAGTATCTACAGCATTATGTAACATTCATATATTTATTATTTAAATTTTGGTGATATAGATCGAAACAGGGCTTCACACCAACATTCAAGGTGAGCACAGAGCCACAAACCCAGTCTTAAGCTATTTTAAAATTTAATATTCTATTTTATCAATTAGGACATGCAAATCTAGTTCCATTTCCATAGTAAACTACACTATGCCTGCTCCATTTAAAAGTAACCAACCCTTTCTATGGTAAGCAGCATCCTACTCTGTTTCCTGGAGCTCAGCTTGCTGCTCACACTTTCATTTTCTCTACCTGCTTTCCTATGCACACCTGTCTCCACCCTATTGTGCCGATGTTACAATAGACATGGAAGTGCCCCTGCCTTTGAAACAGTGGTTTATTTCTTTCAGATCCACACTCAGATGTGGGTTGTATGATAGCGCAATTTTTCATTATGTAAGGATATGCCTTACTATTTTCTATAATATCTATCCTGATGTACTCTCCCACCAACGGTGTGCCAGATTTTCCTTTACTCTCAAACATGTACTTTACCTTTCTGATAACCTATCCTAACTGGTATGAGGGCTAATTCAGTGATTAGCAATAGTGATCACCTTTCAAACACTAGTGATTCTATCCCTATAGGGGGAAATGTCAATTTAAGTCTTCTGCTCATTTTTAAATTGGACTATGTGGGGTTTTCCTGTTTGTTTTGGAGATTTGTGGAGGGAGAGGTATATTCCCTATATATTTTGGATATTAAACCCCTAACAGCTATATGGTTCACAGAGTTTTTCTCTCAGTCTGTGGATCACATTTCATCTTAGTTGTGCAGAAACCTTTTAGTTTGATATAAAATGATTTGTTTTTTGTCTTACTTCTATGACAATTTACTATTTCTATTTCTATATATTTTCTGAGTTTTAAAAAACTGTTAGTGGGGCTGAAGAGATGGCTCAGTGGTTAAGAGTTCTGGCTGCTCTTCCAGACATCTGGGGTTTAATTCCTAGCACCCCCATGGTGGCTCACAGTTGTATGTATTGTAAACCCCAATTGTAGCATATCCAACACCCTCTTCTGACCACCTCAGGCATTGCACACATGTAGTGCCCAGACATATAATCAGATAGAACACCCAAACATACAACTTTAAAAAGCCTGCTAAAACAAGCAAGAGGACATGAGTTGGAGGTGAGATGGGAAAAATATGAGCCAAATACATTGTATAAAATTCTCAAGGAATTCATTTTATTAAAATGAATATTTTATTTAAATGCTTGCAAAAGATGCCATGGTACTTTTGTCTGTTCTCTTTTGGGAGAGTTTGAAAACTTATACCTTACTTTTAGGTTTTAATCTTTGTTGTTGTTGATTTTGAGAAAGGGTGTTTGTTATTCTTTAGCCTAGGCTGACACAGAATTTGCTAAACAGACTGACCTCAAATTCCTAACAATCCTCTTGTCTCAGTCTACCAAGAGCTATGACAAGCATTACTATGCCCAAGCTTCCGTCTTGAATTCATTTCAGCTAGCTTTCAGGTTGGGGATAAGACAGGGATCAACTTCACTCTTCTGCATGTGGTTGTCCCTCTTTTCCCACACTCTTAATACATGAGGTCATGCTTCCCACTGATTAGTATCTCCGTCTAGACTGTGAATTAATAATAAATCTGCCCTTTTTAAAATTACTTCTTGTCAGGTATCTATCTGGTCACAGCTATGAGATACACAACTAGTATAATTTATAATATTTTTCACATCATTTAAAAAATTGCAAGTATGGGAAAATACTGTTTTAATAGAATAATGCCATTTTATAAAACAATAATATATTTAAAATGATTTAGGAAAGAAATAAAAAAAAAAAAAAAAACACAGAGTCTTACCAGGTGTGTTACTGAGCTGCATGTTTTTAATTCTTTCATTTAATAGTTGCTTCTCAGGTACCAGACAAATAAGCTTATTTTGATATTCCTTTAAAAAGAAAGTTAGACTCTGATTAAAACCAATGTAATTTCCAAGAATTTTTTTGAAAACGTTAAAACATGATTTAATCTCTTTTACACAGAATAGAAACACTACATGGTTGTAGTATAGAATTATATAGGATACAAAAAGAAAATGTATAATCAAATACTGAAGAGTGACTGGCTAAAATGTAAAGATAGGGCTGAAGAGACTGCTCAGTGGTTAAGAGCACTGACTGCTTTTCCAGAGGTCCTGAGTTCAAATTCCAGCAACCACACAACCATCTGTAATGAGATCCGATGCCCTCTTCTGGTGTGTCTGAATATAATAAATAAGTAAATGAAATTTAAAGATAATCAAGAATGCCTTTGTAATGAGTGTCTAAAGACCTAAACTTTCTATACTGTACTGGTGACAGCTGGCAGAGAAGGAGAAGGGCATCTCTGTAGTAGAAAGCATGTGTAAACAAGCCACAGCACTCCATCACAAATGTGTGCACATCAAAGAAGGACAGAACTCTCAGGAGAATAGGGAAGCATTTCAAACCATATAAAAATGGCTTTGCTGTGTTAAGAGGAAAACTGATGTCCATCTTTGTAGTAAAAGGAGTGATGTGAGACAACTCTCCAGGTGGACAATACTCCTAATGTCCTTCATTTGGAAGAGCAATACCTGACCCAGACTTTACAGTAAATAAGTACCAGGTCTCTGAGAGAAACATGCATGTTCTCTCACCACAGCAAACTCATTACTGCAATATAAGATACGGCAAGAATCTGTGTGTCCTGCCACACTTCCAGCACTGATACATGACTCCCGATGCCGTGATTACGCCGTGAGAACTTTCCCTCACTATACAGATTAGTTCCTGTCTTGCTCACTTGGTATGTGAGAACATATAGAAGAGACACTTTCTGTGGTGGAGTAAACCTATCAGACAGTATTAGTGCCTTCATCTGCAATGGACCAAAACAGTAAGTAAAGTCATTTTCATTAAGTTCAAAGTGGTGCAGGTGCATGCAGAACCAAGTTCCCACCTAGCCCAGGTTTTAGAGGCCTATGGACTTTCTAATCTTTCCTATCATAGATCTTCCAGAAACTCAGGGGATCGTGATTCCATAACCACAGCATCTTTCAGAAGAACTGCTGATGCCATTCAGCAGCAAAAGACCCACCTGAAGTTCTTGTTGAAGTTGTTTGATTTCCATAATTTCCAAGTCACACTGTTTATCCAAAACTTCTAGCTCAGTCTTTTGTGTTTGCTTTCTGATTCGGACATCTTGTAGTCTGCCTGAGATCTGCTGATGTTTTCCATTCTAAAGGAAGATCATATACATATATACAGTAAAGGGGTACTAACACTTATAGGACAGGTCCCCGTCAGGAGAAAAGTATTTTTATTTAGTTAAGTTTCATTTTACATTTATAATTCAAAGTCACTGAGAAGGTCAAAGAAAAACCTGTGGGAGTCAGTCTTCTCCTTGCACTATGAGTCCTCAAGACTGACCTCAGCTTTCCAGGTGTGGCATTCACCTGTTCAGTCCACCTTCTCCCATTTTTAAGAAAAAAATATACTATCAAAATGATGGTTCTGAGACACCCTTTTAACGCACAGAAGCTAAAGGTTTTAGACCTATTGTAGCACTGTAACATGATTAATAATTTATTTAAAGCCTAGAAACAGCATCTTTCTGACTAAAGTTATTATGATGCTTTATTTTTAAATATAATTTCAATGCAATTCAAGACAATCAAAAAAAATTAGGCTTCCACTGCACAAAATCTACATTTGGTTCTAGTACATAGGCAAGCACCCACCATGCAGAATTCGGCCATTCTAGCAAGGTGAGGCTTAAGAGGGTCTAGACTGTTTATCTTCTCATTTTGCAGTTCAAAGAACTTGACCCTCTAACGTGTGATGTGTAAGAATCAGTTAAATAGAGTGACTATATTAGTTTAAAATTAATGTTTCAAACTGAAAACATCTGGGTAAGCGGCTTGGTTGTGTGTTTCCTGTTTATTCAAACCCTTTTGATTGAAGCACACCCTGGACAGGAAGCGCCAGCCCCATTCAGATCAGGTTCACAACTCTCCATACCACTGCCTCCAGTTCAAGGTGGAGACTTTTCTTTTTAGACTTCAGCCTGGCAATCTCCTCTTGTTCTCTATTCTTCTGATTGAGAAGCTCCTGTCGACGGATTCTTTCCCACTCTAAACGCCGTTGTCTTTCAAGTTCCTGTTTTGCTGCCTAAAGATAACAAATTAATGTTTCAATTTATAAAATTCTGCATTATTCAAAACCTCGTGGGATGACAGCATTTATGAGTAAGTGGCCACAGTGCCCAAGAGCAGGTAGACAACGTAGTTTCCCAATGAACCCTAGGACAGCACGAGGTAGCTTTTATTCATCAGTTTGCAATTACTTCAAAGAACCATATCTTTGTTACAGTCATTCTTCTTTTATTTTCTTTTAAAAAGTCAAAGGAAGGCTTCATAAGTATAAAAAATCAGAAAGAATAATTATACCATTATTTTGGTATCAGAGGAGAAACAATTTCATTTACAATTTTTCAGAACACTGTAATTTACTGAATTTCATTCCTAGCCCTTAAAGACAGTGGTTTTGGACCCTGTATAATACTAGGCTGACTTCTTGATTCACCGTGATTCTGGCCCTTCAATTCTTCACACTTTGGTTCTGAATTCTAAGCTTGCCTTCACCCAGTGACCTTGTCAGCCTCATGTCCAAGTAAATGCAGCTCGGCTCAGCTGCGTGATCAGGCCTCCTCTGACTGGGCCGCACTTGCACATGCTCTAGGTTTCCACAACTCTGCCACGAAGCCCCTACTGCTCTTACACACAGAGATCCTCTTCATCCAGGGAAAGAGAGGCAGCTCGGTTCAGGAAAGGAATAGTGACATGGTTCAGATGGAAAAGCACGGCAACACGCTCACTGAGAAACTTACCTCTCGTCTTTCTATCTCTTTCCTCCTCTCTTCCTCCCGCTGGCGCTCCAGTTCTCTCTGTTTCTCTAAGCGTTTCTCCAACTCCAGCTGCTTCTTCCATTCTTGCTCTTGGAGTTCTCTCTGTTTCCGCTCCCACTCCTCCTTTTCTTTCTGCGCTTTGCGCTCAGCCTCCCTCTGCTGCTGCTCCATCAACACTTGGCGTCGCTTCTCCAGCTCCATGTTTCCTCGCTCATAGTTGGCTTTCCGTTTGTCCTCAAAAGTAACTAAAAAGGAGAGAGAGAGACTATGCTTTATCTGAAGCCTCCAGTGCCTCTCATCTAGTTCAATATACTCTGCTTAGAAGTCACTTAAGAGGTCTGCTGTTCTTGCTCTCTATGGATACTTCTAACTCAAATGTAAAAAAAGTATTCACTTTCCTGTAAAAAATGTCATTTAAAAAACCCACAATTTTCTACACTGATTCTATTCAAACACTGGCTATGCAAGCCAATAAAAATGCTTGTTTACTTTTTCTCAGTGCTTGCTTCAAATACCCAAGCTTGTGTTTCTTCTACCATATGTCACTAACTTTTTGAAGAAGGTGGTTGTTTGGCTTGGTTTACAGTGCTGGAGATCAAAATCAGTACTGGCTAAACATTCTACTATTGAACCATAACCCCCGTCTTTTCACTAACTTCTAAATAATTTAAAATAATCATGTCTTCATTCTTTCAATGAACATTTAAAACTCTTTTCAAAGCTAAAGATTTCATTACAAAGCTTGATCTGAATCTCCCTTAAGTGGACGAAATACTAATTTTTCAAATATACACATGCTTCCCTCTTTATCTTTTTCAGTCTTATTCTTCATTAAAATATATAAGTAATTTAAAACATCCCAATGAGCTGGTGATGTTACCTAAGTCCATTGGTTCTATCCCCAGTAACACACACACACACACACACACACACACACACACACACACACACATGCACACACACGTATACACACTTGGAGACGAACACAAATCTCACCCATTCAGTATATTCTGGTAGCTTATCATTTTTAAGTCTATAAATACTCTAAATATTTGTACTTCAATGTAGGTTTATATTACGTGACACATGATTGGACAGTGAAGAGATAGGCGGGGAAAGAGGCTGGAGGAGCAGAAGAGGAGGCAGGAGGCAGGATTGACGGAGGAGGAGAATTTAAAATAATTATGATTTTGATTTTAAAATAAATTAATTAAAAGTGTAAAATTAACACCTGGCAATTTCTTCTGAGGTTCCTCTTCTTGTGTTTTCTGATATGAAGGCAGAGTTCCATTAATGGAATCAATTTGCTTTCCCCCTCTAAGAAGAACAAAAAATAAAGAGCCATCACAAAGTCTAAGAATTTTCAGACTAAAAAGTACAGATTACCAACAATTAAAGTAAGTTCATATTTAAAATATAGTATTAAGGGTATTTACACCACAGCATGACCTTTAGTCACAATGTACAAAGTACTTGGATTTTTTTTAAACATATGAATGTGTATTCAGATAATATCCTAAATATATTTACACAAATAATATTTACTATTAAGGTCTAATGAGATGGTAGATACTCATATGCAGAGCTGACAACCTGAGTTCAACTCCAGATCCCACAAGAGAATACTGCCTCCTGAGACTCAGCCTTTGACCTCCACTGGTGTACCTGTGACTATGAGGACACAGGTGCCCGCACATACACACATGCACAATCAATACATGTATAAGTAAATAATTTATTTTTAAAAATCATTTACTCATTCACTCATGGTACTGGAAAACAAACCTAGAATGCAAACATGCACTTCATGTGTAACCTTTTCCACTGAGCAGCATCCCAGCCACGAATCATTTTTATTTATAATAATATGTCATATTATTAGTGTGTCATATCAGATAATATCTAGTATACTAAAATGTTTTTTTTTACATTTTTTTCATTTTTTTAACTAGATACTCTGTATTTACATTTGAGATGTTATCCCTTTCCCCCATCCCATTCCCATCCCCCCTCCCCCTCTGTTTTCCTTCACAAAGGTGTACTCCCTCCTAATCACCCTCTCCACCCCATTGCTTTGACATTCCCCTACATTGGGAAAATGTTCCCTCCCTGGACCAAAAGCTTCTTCTCACATTGATGCCAGACACTGAGAGCTTCAGATACACATGCAACTGGATCAATAGGTATCTCAATGTGTGCACAAAGGTTGGTGTTTTAGTCCATGAGAGTTGTGAAGGGTGTGGTTGGTTGGTAATGTTGTTCTTCCCATGAGGTTGCAACCCTTTCAGCTCCTTCAGTCCTTTCTTTAACAACCTCATTGGGGTCCCCGAGTTAAGTCTGATACTTAGCTGCAAGCATGCTCAGCCGTATCTGTATGACTCTAACATAGTCCCTGAGGAGGCATATGTTCCTGTCAGTAAGTACTTCTCGGCATTAGCTATAGTGCTTGGATTTGGTGGCTGCATATACGATAGATTCCCAGGTGAGGCGACTTCTGAATGAATTTTCTTCAATCCCTGTTCCTCTATTTGACCTTGCATTTCCTCCTGTGAGTGTTTTGTTCTCCCTTCTAAGACGGACTAAGGCATCCCCATTTTGGCCTCCTTTTTTTCGAACTTCATAATGTCTGTGAATTGTTTCTTGGGTATTCAGAGCTTTCTGGGGCTAGTATGTACTTATTGGTGAGTGCATACCATGTGTGTTTGTTTGTGACTGGGTTACCTCACTAAGGACGATAGTCTCTAGTTCCATCCATTTGCCTATGAATTTCATGAAGTCATCATTTCTAATAGCTGAGTAGTACTCCATTGTATAAATGTACCACACTTTCTGTATCCATTCCTCTGCTGAAGGACATTTGGGTTCTTCCCAGCTTCTGGCTATTATAAATAAGGATGCTATAAACATGGAGGAGCATGTGTCTTTGTTATATGTTGAATCAACTTTTGGGTATATGCCCAGGAGTGGAATAGCTGGGTTTTCAGGTAGTACTATGCCCAATTTTCTGAGGAACCATCAGACTGATTTCCAGAGTGGTTGTACAAGCTTACAACCCCACCAAAAGTAGAGGAGTATTCCTCTTTTTCCACATCCTCACCAGCATCTGCTGTCACCTGAGCTTTTGATCTTAGCCATTACGACGGGTGTGAGGTGAAATCTCAGGGTTGTTTTGATTTGCATTTCCCTGATGACCAGGGATGTTGAGCATTTCTTTAGGTGCTTCTCAGCCATTCGATATTCCTCTGTTGAGAATTCTTTGTTTACCTCTGTACCCCATTTTTTAATAGGATTATTTGATTCTCTAGAATCAGGCTTCTTAAGTTCTTTGTATTATATTGGATATTAGCCCTCTATCAGATGTAGGATTGGTAAAGATCCTTTCCCAATTTGTTGGCTGCTATTTTGTCTTCTTGACAGTCTCCTTAGCCTTACAGAAGCTTTGCAATTTCATGAGGTCCCATTTGTTGATTCTTGCTCTTAGAGCATAAGCCATTGGTATTCTGTTCAGGAAAATTTCCCCTGGTCCTATGTGTTCTAAGCTCTTCCCCACTTTTTCTTCTAATAGTTTCAGTGTACCTGATTTTATGTGGAGGTCTTTGATTCACTTGCACTTGAGCTTTGTACAAGGAGATAAGAAAGAATCGATTTGCATTCTTCTGCATGCTGAGTGCCAGTTGAACCAACACCATTTGCTGAAGAGGCCGTCCTTTTTTTATTGAATGTTTTTAGCTCCTTTGTCAAAGATCAAGTGACCATAGATGTGTGGATTCATTTCTGGGTCTTCAATTCTGTTCCATTGATCTACCTGCCTATCTCTGTACCAATACCAGGCAGTTTTTATCACAATTGATCTGTAATATAGCTTGAGGTCAGGGATGATGATTCCCCCAGAAGTTTTTTTATTGTTGAGAATGGTTTTTGCTATTCTGGGTTTTTTGTTATTCCCAATGAATTTGCAAATTGCTCTTTTTAACTCTATGAAGAATTGAGTTGGAATTTTGATGGGGATTGCATTGAATCTTTATATTGCTTTTGGCAAGATGGCCATTTTTACAATGTTGATCCTTCCAATCCATGAGCATGGGAGATCTTTCCATCTTCTGAGGTCTTCTTCAATTTCCTTCTTCAGAGTCTTGAAGTTCTTGTCATACACATCCTTCACTTGCTTGATTAGGGTCACCCCAAGGTATTTTATAGTGTTTGTGACAAGTACTTGAATGTTAATCAGAGAGATCCAGATTCAGCTAACTGCTGTTTATGAGCAAGTTTTCCTAATCTTTTCAGTTAAACTTTTCTCTCTTTTATAGCATGTTGAAAACACCCCTTCTGTTATCTACAGAATGACTCATTAAGCACGAAGACACAGGACATAGCAAATTTGTAACTCTCTAAACTGAAGCACAGGCTCCAAAGAGGTAAAAATGACACCTAATGATGCAAACCTGGCTCTGCAGACACCCACCTGAAAGACGGAGGGACCAGCTCAGGAGGCAATGTCAGTGGCAGTGGCTGTCCAGCTTTGGCCATGTCTGTGAGGTGCATCGCCAGAATAAACTCTTCAGCTTTCAACTGTCCATCACCATCAATGTCAGCCAGAGTCCTACAGGCAGTGTGAACATTCACAAGTTACAAAGTCCACTCAGAGCTTTTACTGACTTTTATTTTCATGAGTCATGACAGGATAAATTCTAGAGTAAAGATATACCAAAAAAAGTCAATTTTTACCCTTAATTTTCATAGCCCCAAAGAAAGACAGTGAGTCATCATAGCAAATGCCCATTCTGGGAATGTTGTTTATCACATTTCATGTTCAATTCACTATATTAAAATGAGATAACCTCTGGATTGCAACATAGTCAATAAAGGAAAGAAAGCAACACTGTTGCTTAGAAAAATCAAGGTTAAGGTCTCAAGAATATACACTTCCCTAGTGAATGTAACTTCCAAACGCCTACTTTTACAGAACATTCCCGAGTAACAAACTTTTACAGAAACAATGATCTTATGTCTGTTCTTTCAGAAACAATCTTCCAGAAAGGTTTCTTATAATAGAGTATGCATAATTTGAAATCACTGATGGGCACACTCACCAAATAGTGGCTAGCTGAGTTTGAGAAAGATTTGATTGAAGAAGGGCATTTCTAGCTTGAAAACCTGATTGAGAGAGCATACAAAGAAATGACTTTAGTCTGTTAAGTCATGCAGATGCTGCTGCTGCTTCCTCGGCATATTTACCATCAAAATGTTTGTACTGGGGCCAAGTAGCGGGCATTCCACAGTAATCAAGCACAGTTCTGTTCCAGAGTACAGCGCCTAGAGCTACTGAGAAGGGGGTGTTCCTGAATATTCTTCCAGCAGGAAAGCACCACAGCCCTGAGAGCAAGGGCAAGCCTCAGGCCAAGTGTGGAGAGGAAAGGCTCTCCGCAGTGACCTCCTACGCTCCCCTTTCCCTCAAGTTCTTCAATTGTTCCTTTGTCCTCACGTCTTTGTTCCTACACGATCTACAGAGGCTGCCGTTCCTCCCAGGACTCCTGAGCACACTCCTCTCTCTGTTTATAACAAGCATCTAAAGCCTGATGCCCTATATCTGCAGCCCAAACCCATATCCAACCAAACACCTACATATATGTTATATATATATATATATATGTTTTATATAAAAATCCTGTCTCTACCATGTCCTCCTCTCCAATTTTCACTCCAAATTGCTCTTTTTTCTCTGTCGCTTGCATCACTGTCCGTAGCATGACTCCAGACAGAAATCACCAAGTCTTTACTGACCCCTTTTCTTTTATCCATCATCACTTTGCCCTATGTGAGGATTATTTGCTGTGGGAATGTGAAAGTTAGGAGGTGGAACATACTTGCCTATTACAAGTATCTATCTTGTATATAGCCGTATAACAGTTTATCATCCTCTGTAAGTTTATATCATATTCTAAACTGAGCTGAAATGTTCTACAAACATGCAAGTTAAAATATAAAGAATAAGCCATGAAAAAGGCAAGGAGAGAAAAAGTGTTTTCTCTCAGAGAGCCAAGGCTAATTGCTACCTACCACTATCACACCTGTGGTTTGGGATTTCATTTGCTTCAAAGCTTACAAGATGAAGTCTAATCTTTTTGAGAGATGCTTTTCTGAAAAGTGGGGTGAATTCCCCTTGCACTTAACTTGGCATAAGAATTTGAAGAAAGCAATCAAGTCGAATCTATCTTTCAATAATTATATACTTACAATATTCTTATGTGTGTAATGCCTTCAATGTTAGAACTTTAGCTAAGACACAAAGTACAAATTCATGTAACAGTTTTTCAAAAGACGTTTACATAAAGGACTAGTGGTCTCTCATAATCACTGCATGCCAGTTACCTGAGAGGTATCCACTCATGCTTTTGTCTAGACTATTAAACTTTTGCCGATACTTTAATCTTGAAGGCTGAGGAACTGCCCACTCTGAGGTCCCAGTCTTAGGCGAGTTCCCTGAGAGGGAAGCAGTTGAGGAAGTTGAGCTATAATGAAATGTATTTAAAATGTTGTTACTAAATAAAATACAATGAAATTTTATAAGACAAAGACATTAAAAATCAATATACAATACAATGGCAACAGACACCTACAATTCTATCTATTAAGACCCTACAATTTCAGGCATTCTGCTGGCTAGGGCATTTATAAATGGCATTTCATATCTTCCAAACATTGTCTACATTTTTTATTCTGTCAAACTTCGGTTCAGTGATGTTAAGAGTCACAAAAATCAATGGTTATTTAAGCTACAATACAATATTTTTCTAAGGGAAAGTTAACTCTTTTAAACCATGATAATTTCTATGGTAGGTAATAAATGGTACTTCTGTGTTCTGTAAAATTTAAAAATACCACTTTATCAAGATGTGGTGGTGCATACCTATAATCCCAGCATTTGGGGAGGCAGAGGCAAAGCCAGCCTAGTCTACAGAGCAAGTTCTAGGACAGCCAGGGCTATACAAAGAAACTCTTCCAACAACAACAACAACAAAGAATGCTTGTGTTAAATATTTATACTTGTCCATTACAAAGAACAACCTAGATAATCCCAGGGCTTATTAACAAAAAAATCCACACTGAAAACAGACAAAGCTGTGTGTTAAGTATTCATACCTACTAGATCCTAAATCAATCAGAGACTGGGCCTTCTGGATACTAGCACCACCAAATCCTCCCATCATCAGACTGTAAGATGATGCATGAGGCAATGCTGGGAAAGATAAAAGGGAAAAGAGCTGTACTAGGCGATTCCACAAAGAAGGGAATCTCTGAATAACCAACCTAACAGTTTCTTCTTCACATCTCTGACTTATTAGACACTTACTTGAAGAAGAATAAGGAATGGATAAAGGCTGAATGAGACTGGCAGTTCCATTTGGTAATGAAGATGTACTAACAGAAGGCACTAGGGGAGCAGGCATCATTAGGGGAGGAATACTGGTCCCTGAAGTAGCAGAAGACAAGGGTGTTGTTATAGGTGCAACTGGAGGCAATGGCTGATGAATGGACAGATTGGGCATGCTTCCCATCCCTAAAGATAAAAGAGAACACATCTTCCAATGGCATTTTCAACTATAAAATATATCCCAAAAAATAAGTTACAGCACAAAAAGCACCCTTGTTTTGCAGAATTACCATGGTAAATTACCCTTAAAATATTCCATAAAGCAGCTCTGAATCTGAAGATAACATAAATGCTAGAATATTGTCTGTCATGTATGAACTATAAACAGACCCTTCCTTCTTTTATGCCCACTAACACTAAGCAATCTTTGCCAACTACACACAATATCTCAAAGATAAAATGTCTTAGCTGGCCATATGGCTTTCTGAGTAAGGAAAACAGATCCAGAGCTGCTATGTCACTGGACATCAAACAAACACTCTAACTAGTAGACATTGTGGTGGACTTGCGTATGTAGATGTGTTATTGGCAAATACACCACTTATTTCACTTTCTTTCCAAGTTATACATCTACAAATTCAAAACTCTTTAAAATTAGTGATAACTTTTATATTCTTAGCTGCAGAACACTAATTACAACATAAGACTATGGCCACCAGGTGATTTGGTGTTCATCTCTACAGCCGAGTACAACAGCGGAAGGATAAGGTGTTTTAAAACCTAACATCTGGTCTAAACAATTGCATTTCTCAACACACAGACATCTTACGGAGTGTTCCATTCAAAACTACTGCTTTTCACATATAATTAATAAGAAACTGGCTAATCAAAATTATATGAAAAACATAGTAACTGGTAATCTCTGCTGAGTATGTAAATTAGTTAGGACAATGTGTAAAATTTTTAGGCCTCAATTTAGCAGGCTAATTAACCTTCAAATTAAAGAAATTCTTACTCATCTATGATTTTAAATTACCATGCAGATTAAATCCCTTTAGGTGTGTTTAAATTTATTTAGTAAATACCCTTGTCTTATGTATTTAATATTAACACTCACCTCTTTAAGAGTTACAGTATAGTGTTCTGATACATGTATACATGTATGATAACTAAACAAGGATATTTAACACATCTGTTATCTCAAGTATTTATCCATTTCTCTATGCTAAAAACATTTAAAATATTCTCTCCTAGTTGCTTTGGAATATACAATGAAAAAATTGTTAACCACAGTCACCCTACCATACAACAGAACCTGAATTAATTTCTCCTAACCGTAATTTTGTAACAACTGACAATTTGTCCTTGACCCCCACCCACGGCACCTCCCTTCTGTATCTTCTAGTAATTAGCATCCTGTTTGCTCCATCCATGAGAGATAGAAGAGACTGATAAGGAACCCTGTTTAGAGTCAGTTGTACCTCAAGAGGCAGATAATTCATTTCACGACTAGGGCTGTGATTCAGGCACGACCAGACACTTAGCTATAATAGTACATTTTAGATCTCTTCTCTTAAAGGCATGAGACTTAACCTGGAAGTCTAGAGATTGTCATTTTGTGCTAATAAATCCTTTCCTGATCCCCAAAAAATCCATCCTCTTAACCTAGGGCTGCTAAATTAATAAATACATACCAAAACGAGCAGAGATTAGTGGAGAGAACATGGGGGGTTGTTTCATGATAGGAGGGAGAACTACAGGCAGCTGTTGACCCTGCAGCTTTAATTTGATTAGTTTCATAGCTATAGAGAACTCTTGCTGGTCCATCTTCCCATCCTTGTTCAGATCTGATAAGGCCCTAAAAGGAGAATGAGGTGAGTAGATCGGTATGTGGGGTGGTAATGAAGAAATATAAACTACTGCTGAGGTTGAGAAAAAGAAAACAATGACAAAGCATGCACATGTGGATGTGTGTGTGTGTGTATGTGTGTGTGTGTGTATGTGTGTGTGTAACAGAAAACTTGCACAGTGGAAAACACTAGCCAGAGAGAATATCTAACAGAACGTTCTTAGACTATACAGAATCTAGATAGTTCTGAGAGGATTTCCAACAATGAAGATAAAAACTGATCTTTCAAGAACACTGTAATCATTAGTCAGGGACGATAGCAAACCTCTAAAAATCCCAGACATTATGGAGGCAGAGAGAAAAGGAATGTTCCAAATTTAAGGCCAGCCTGACCTACAGAATGAGTTTTAGAACATCTAAGGGTATGTAGTATGTATATTTTATATAGGTACATAATTTATAAATTTACTTGATTCACTTGTTCAAATAATTGAAAATATGTTTGCTACTAGCATTCTGCCAAGCACACAAATGTTCTATAGGAAAAAGAAAGGGATAGAAGTTCTTATACATTGCAAATACATTTTAAAAACACAACCCCAAATGCTCTAGAACACTTAAAGAGGTTTATCACTTCTTTATGAGTTTCTACATGTATTATATGCACATGTGTGCTTGATACCCACGGAGGTCAGAAGATGGTGCCAGATACGCTGGAACTAGAATTATATTATAGATGGTTATAAGCTGCCATGTGGGTGCTGGGAACTGAACCCAGGTCCTCTGCAAGACCTGTGTTTAGCCACTGAGTATCTCTGCTACCCCTCTAAAATACTTCTTAAGTAAGAGGAAGGAAAGAGATGGCACTTTGGGGTTTACAGATAATGAAAATCAATAAAACTACAACAAAATGTCAGAAAGGAATTTGAGATTTTTGTCAAGTTATACAGAAATAGTTTTCAATGTTAACTCTTACATTCTGTCTTGAATTCTAATTAAATTAGAACTTTTTCCTATAGAACACTTTGAATTATTTTCAACTATTTATTAAGTATAATTTATTTCTCAAAAAGCTAATTTTTTTTTTATTTAACAGCAGAGTACAAATGAAAATAATTTGCTTTTAGCACCATACAATTTAAAAAACAACAACAAACCATCAGAAATTTAAGTGCATTTATAAAAGAGTTTTACCATATTTCAGCTAAAACTGGGGCTGGCAGACCTGACTGTAAGAAAAAAGTACGGGCTTGATCACCTGAAAGTAATAAACACAAAAGCCAAATGGTACATTAGTAAAATTAGAAAAAAAAATTATTCCAATACTTACAAATAGAAACAGTTGACACATGATGCTGACTTAACTCTAATCAGTAAAGTTATCAATGTACATATGAAGTTATTTATCTAGAGAAATATGTCACCACTAACATCCTATAAATCAGTGAAGTGTGTTATTCATCCTTGATTCTTCACCCTAAGCAAGTTCTATAACTACCAAGGGCCAAAGAAACGTCTGCATGGGTTTCCTCATACTTGTATGTATGCTTGCTGAACAAGAACACAAAACCCAATTCTTCTCTGCTGGGGTTTTCAGAATGGGGTTTGTAAATGGGAAATCCTGAAGACTGAAGTCTCCCACTGGTTACAGAATGATGGCTTTTCCAAGCCCAGTGTTCTCCTGCAGCACTCCCAGTATCTCTCTGACACTGTTGCCATCCTGCTCAGACTCCGGGAACAAGGGAAACCAACAGAAACATGGCCATGCCCACACCACCAGATGTGCTACTAGTGGTAAAGCCCTGATTCAGAACCTCAGATCTTCTAGTAGCCATGGATGATAACTATTATTAGCTCGTCGGGAGAGTAGTCAAGCTCTGACAGCAGGTATGGTACAGTAGGCATGCCAAGGATTCTGAAGTCAGCCTGAAAGGTATCAGTAGTTATCATGATAGCCGTAGGCAAATCCCACATCAAATCTCAGTCTAGGCTATACCCTGTGTGAATACAGATGAGCATGTCTGCCTCACAGAGGTGCTGTGAAGGTGAAACACAGTCATACACACTACAAAGCTGACAAATAGTATAGGTGTCATTTCTGTGACAACTATTATACATAAAAGTATTAAGATGCAGAGGCACAAAAATGGAAAGTTTCATTTCTTGAAAAAGAAAGGAAAGATACACCCAAACCAATCACTTTTTTTGTTCTCATAGTCTTTCTACAAAGCAAATTGTTAACACCAATATTTAGCACCAATATTAATAATAAATAACACGGGCTCAAAGGATACATGTCATTATAGAAACAGACTTTAATATGCCACATGCCTGTAATCTAAGCACTCAGAAGAAGCTGAGGCAGGGGGATGTAACAAGTTAAAGGCCAGTCTGAGTTAAACATCAAGACCCTCTCTCAAAACAATGAACAAATCCTAAATAATAAAATATTTTAAAGTTTCTTTGGGGGGAAGAATCTCTGAGAAAATATCTGGGATAAGAAATTTAAAAACCTGAAATAGTATTAATATGTAATAAAACAGATTCCTGACCACCATTTAGAATTCAAGAAAAAAAAACCCCACATGCCACATATGCCAAAATGAATCAACAAACTAAGACGATTAAGTATTTTTAAATTCTAGAGTTTTGATAGATATAAATTTTATCACTTAATACAATTTTGACAGCAGCTATTAAAATTAACTATAAAATATATAAACGAGAACATAATTTACAATAAATAATAGAATAAAGATTAAATACAAACCTGTTATGTAACCTCCTGAAGGCTTGAGGTTATCAAACTGTTTATCATGCTTAGTACGTTCCTCAGATGTAATAGCCCACATATTTGGCCCTCCTAAAACACATGTGAAAGGCCAAGATATTATAGGATGTACATGAGCCTGCTCAAAACAGTGTGTCATCCACAAGAACACAAAAATTTAACATGCAAACATGAATCTTAAGCATTCATTTGATGAGACTATTTAATGTCTGAATGCCATAAAAAGTAGAATTTTATCAACTATATACAGAAACCTAAAGCTTTTCAGTCACCCACGCAGTTAACATCTATTAATAATAACTTTGTATCATTCACAAGGATGAGGTAAATACTGGCAATAAAAAAATGTTAGCGTATTATTCTCAAAGAAATACCTAGAAAGTACCATCATTTACTGTGTTAACTGTGAAGAACCCTCAGCAGAAGTATGGCAAAAGTTGTCAAAATCTAAGTCTGAAACATCACAACTGAGATATTAGGAAAGATTAAGACCTAAGCAGAGGCTGGAAGCTTCAGCATCTTGCCATGTGCCAAGGTGGTATAAGAGCACTTCTCTGGGCTGGAGAGATGGCTCAGCGGTTAAGAGCACTGACTGCTCTTCCAGAGGTCCTAAGTTCAAATCCCAGCAACCACGTGGTAGCTCATAACCATCTGTAATGGGATCTGATGCCCTCTTCTGGTGTGTCTGAAAACAGCTACAATGCACTCACAGGCATAAAATAAATAAATCTTAAAAAAAAAAAAAAAAAAAAAAAAAAAGAGTACTTCTCGCACACAAAAAAGATATGCAAGATGCTCTAAGAGAACTAAAGAGGCTACTGCCAGCTAAGGTACCATGTGAATACAAAAAGTAGCAGGGAATAACTAGTCTGAATTTGCTGTAAAGAGTCATTTTTCTTTTTCCTTCATCACTGGGGATTAATAAGGCCCTTTCTATTCCAGGAGCCAGTTGAGTATCCAGGAAAGAACAAACATTTAAAAATGGTTCAACAGATGAGTAGATGTTAAAATCACTTTATAAATCACTCTGGGAAATCATCACCTGTACCTCACTCTGGCTACTCTTCCTATGGTTTACTCAGCATCTCTCAACACGAAACCATATATATTTAGACACATAAACTTATTAAATCTGCTGTCCACATTGAGTAAAAAAATCACATTATAAAATCAAATTTCCAGAAACATTTACCACTGAAAAGAAAAGGACTACTCTAATTTTAGATGTTAAAGCTGATTTGATAACACACTTTCCTTATTTCAAGTGACTGATTTTTTAAAAAAACCTATAAAAAGTGTTAAGAGTTAGAAATACAGAAACAAATATGCCTAAGAACTAAGGCTCTAAAATAGCTAAACGATATACTTCTGATATAAACACGTGTGCAGTAGAACTTTCCTTGTCTTATCAGCTTATTATCAGAGAGACTGAGCAGATTTTCCATGCAAGTATACCTGCAATAAAACAATACTAGCATCACCTTTCACCTATTAAATTAGAGAAATAAACCACAGTGGAGACCAGTGTGTGGAGAGGAATGACTAAAAACAAAATATAATAATATACTCATTTGAAAATTCCATTAAAGATCTGTGACTTAGGGGAAATGTTGATGAAAAGATGAAAAATGACAACAGGGATGAAAACAGCTGTGAGCCCAATGATGTCAGGTATGTATGTACAGAATCATTAACCCCAGGGCCACATGATAAATTAGGGGACTACCATGGAGAAGGAAACTAAAAGCAATGGTGGAAAAGCAACTGGCTTAAGATAATACAGTAAGTAGCAGAGCTGAGATTAGAATTTGGGCAGTTGAGGATTAGCTCAGCGGTAGTGTGTGGCTTAGCAAGCACAAAGCCATGGGTTTGGTCCTTGGAATGAGAAAAAACAAAACAAACTTTGACCACATGGGAACTGAGGTTAGAACTGGGGTAGCCTGAACTCCCTGAACTATATCGTCTCCAGCATATTTGGACAAGATGTTCAAGCTCTCTTCACTGTAGATGCCAACTCTGTAGCCTAGGAATGCACCTAACTCAAAGGGTTCCTCGGAGACCATAGGGAATAAACAGTATGCCCACACTAAAATGATGGCTTGAGAATGACAAAACAAACAATAATGGCACACATGCGTGAAAATTCCATTTAAAACTCACTTTTATATGCTAACCTAAGAACATAATTAAAAATTAAAATGGACAAAACATGGTCTCACTGTGTAACCCTGGTTGACCTGGAACTCCCTATATAAACCACACAGTGTCAAACTCAGTAGAGATTTGCACGTCTCTGCTGAGATTAAAGGGGTGCGCATCATGCCTGGCTATGTGTTCTTTTATACATAGCTATCTGTCCAAACTCTTCCTGGATACTTGTCTTCGGTGTAGCAAACTTGCCCAGCCTGTTAATATTTGATTCTCCATGTGATCATGACCCCTGCATATTCACTCATTCAAGAAGCAAGCAAGGGAAACAGAAATGAATCCATGAGCCCTTGAAAGGCATTCACAGTCTCATCATTGAAGACTGCACCACCTAGAAAATCGCAAACAGACCCTCATTATCATTAACATTATGTGTAAATAGAAATGCTAATTAAGTTAGTTGGGACACAAAATAACTTAAATATGGTCAAATAACTTTCAAAACAAAGGACCACTTTAAAATTTAATAAATGTACCAAGAATTTTCTGAAAATGAGATAACTTCAAAATAAAAAAATTCAGAAATATATGAGTCAAAGCCAATTTTTAAATAGTTGATACAAATCTAGCTTTCTTACTTACAATGTAGCACTAAAAGAAGTTTTCAAAAGAGCAGTTTCGTATTCTGCACCTGAATGGGAGAAAACCTGCCTATCTTAGTCTGGTTTTATAAGCTTTATGGGGAGTTGGTGTCCAGTATTTCCATGAAAATATAATGACCTCTTCATTGTCTGATAATCAAATTCTACCCGATTCTGGAACTGTCTTTTCCTACCTCTTCTTTCTTTCACCACTTTTCTTCTACCCTTTCAACCTCCTAAAACTAGGTAGGAAAGAAGGAAGATAGAGAGGAAAGAGATCCTTGAATAAAGTCAAGAGTAGGAAAGGGGGTAACATTGTTAGACTGCTTCTTGTTATTAGGGACATCAGTTCCTGTGGCAAGTTTGATCTTTGCTGTGAGAATATCTAATTTCTTCCTTGCACATGACTACTTAACAAACAACAACAACCAACCAACACTCTAACAGTCCTCTAGGGCCCTAGCATTTATATACTCTCTAAGAATTCCAAACATCACACAATCGCAGAAACTATCTGCACCTGGCAAAATTCACAATCCTATTAGAGCACAAGGCAAATCATAGTCGGCTGCTTCGGACAATCCAAAGCAGACCTGGGTCCCCACTCCTGAGATTAAAGTTAATGTACATTCCTGTTTCTGTGATTTTTAAAGAAACCAAATTTCTCACTACACATTTCCCCCTAACTCATCACTAAAGTGAGGATGGATTTTCAAAAGAACCACTGTTCCTCATTCTCTTCTTGCTACTGGCTCTGTTAAGCACATTCACAGAACCAGTGAATAAGGAAAATTCTCAGTTACAGAGAATCAACTAGTAAGAAATATCTATCACCCTTGTTTTCACATGTGTAGCTATACATACATATCTATAAATATATAAATATACATAAAGAACACAGATATCACATCAATATCATAATTCTAAATGTAAATAATCCAAACATGCTATATTTATATAAAATAAAATAAAATATTGGAAAGTCTATATTGATATTTGTCTCCAATTTAAAATATTTAAAACAGATTTAAACAAATAACATTTAAGATGAATAATGTGTACTGATCTAGCACTAATTTAAATCTCTAAAATATAATAGTTATACTGTTCTAAACAGACCTGTAGCCTAAGTTGTGGGAAGTTCACTTATAAAAACCTGGGTTTTTCAAGTACAGTGCAATGCTGTATCTGACAGTACACACCCAACATCTAGCCCAGCAGTTTCTTAACCATATGGTTGAAATATTGTTGAGCCCTAAAGCTCTAAAAATATAAAAAAAGAAAAAAGAAAGAAAGAAAGAAAAGAAAAGAAAAGAAAAGAAAAGAAAAGAAAAGAAAATGGGAGTGAGGTGTTATTCTTAAAGCCACCGGTTTTTGTTTGTTTGGTTTGGTTTTTCTTTTAATTCTGTATCACTCCCTCTCTTTACAGATTACAGATTAAGACACTATGGTGAGTTCCAGAACTCTTCCTCAGTCTTCAGCACTCCATAATTCTGAGGCGGAAACAAGGTATATCACACTGCAATATCAACCAGTAGCAACATGTATCTGAAATAACACCTTGCCTAGCACTTGAAGGCCTGTCATGTTCTCTCACTTTGCAAATGTATTCAGTTTCTGAAAAGCAGAATATGCGAAGCAGTGCGATTAAGAAGGCTTTGGGAAGGATAGTTCTGTAGTCCAGAAGATTGGGAGCAGAGCTATAGTTGCAAAAAACATGAGGCACTGACAACCATTCTAGTCTTGAGGGAGGGAGGGAGGGAGGGAGGGAGGGAGGGAGGGAGGAAGGAAGGAAGGAAGGGAACAAGAAAAGGAAGTGAAGCACCAAAGACAAGTAAAAAAATCTTGTTTACTAGAACCGTATGACAAGATATAATAGTTCTTTATCTGCACTGTCCAATAAGGCAGCCTCAGCTACATGTGGTTTTAAGCACATGAAATTTGTAATTCAGTATGATTTACATAATTTTTATTAGTTTAAGTTAAAACTGAAAGAGATCTGGCTATGTTAGACAGCTATCACACTGAAAACCAAAGTAACCTACAAAGTCTGTAGTTGGCCTCAGAATGATGAAATCTACATGGCAAAATCAGATGAAAGGTCAGGGCATTAACAAAAACTACTGTGTCCAGGTGTGCTACAGGTAAGTCTCAAGCATCAACTGTGGCAAATGATTTACTAGAGGTGCAGAAACTGCTTTTGAAGTTTTATATTATACATGGATGTGACTTTCAATAACATTTTAAATGCTGGATTGGACATAAATTCAATACATACGAGTTACTTAACTATTTTAATAGGCTATCTTCATGCCTACAAACCACTTTCTAATTAATAATTTGTTCCTCATTCACATAAGCATATTTGTCACTAAACATTTGTCTGTTTCAAATCATTTTTAATAAATAATACATAATAGACATAAGCATTTATGGAATGAAAGAATGAGATCATACTACTTGTTTGTTTTTTTGATTTGTAAACCTCATTAATATGCTTGTTAAAGTTTGTAAGGAACTTGAGTTTAATGAAAACCTTTTCATGAGGCACAGGAATCCTCAAATCTGGATAGAGCATTGCTGTCTTATATTAAACTTGTATATCATTTATTAAGGGAAAATAATATTTAATTTAAGGGTCTGTAGCATAAATCTCTATAATTATACACAATTTCCATAATGAAAACAATATTCATTTTAATCTTACAAAGTCTTAAATTACATTTATTTATTTACTAGGAGGAGCACAAGCCAGAAGACAACTTGTAGGAGTCACAAGTTCTCTCCTTCTACCATATGGTTCCCTGAGATCAAACCCAGGTTAAGTAATTAGACATTATAAACATTAAATAATATAAATATTCATAAAGAGAAATTTCATCCTACATTTATATTACTAAAAGAATCTTGTTGGCCTCACCTTGAAATCATCTGTGCAACTAAAACCACCCTTATTCACTCAACTGTTTCTCCTTCAGTTTCAGGCGTCGAGCAGAATATACTTAAGTTATTCTCACCTGTTTAGTGGGAAGCACATCTGCCAGACACTACCAAAAATACTTCAACAAAAATATGGAATTCACTACATAGTATTAGTAAGATGAGTCATGTAATACTTGAAGATGCTGTGTTTTCCATCAGAATTCTTCGAAGTTTTACATTTAAAACGTCAAATTTATTTACACAAATATTTCAAGCAATAATGGGTTTACCACCACAGCAAAAGCCCATCCTACCATGCACAAAGTTACTTACCATTCATAGCTGTGGGAAACTGAGCCATCATGGTCCTGAATTCTTCATGCAGCTCTCAGCCATCTGCAACATGATAACATGGTACCATGAACACAGCACAGGCAGATCAGGTATAGTACATGCACTAAGCTGTAGGACTTGTATACCCTTCAGCATACGCATGCAACAAAGAAAAACAGCACAGAGCTCCTGTTGCTGCTGAGCAAGCAGACTTCGTAGTTGGGGCTGAGGAGGGGATTCTGTTGGACACAGTGCTGCCTTTAGTACAAGGCTATTTAAGAGAAACAGTATATGTAATAGCAAATGCAGAATGAAGAAACCCTTGGCATTAACCAACATTTCTGTAGAAATAAATTCAGAAGAGAGAAAGCTGTTATGACTAAGCAAGAATTGATTTAAAGAAATCGGCTGCATAAAGCAAGTATATAAAAATATGAAAATCCATACCATTTTTAATCCCCAGCAAGAAATATATCCAAAACAAATGAAATACCATCTTTTAATTAAGCTCAATAGGTTTAAAAAATAGTCTTAAAAGATCGGAGTATATAGCAAAGCACATAGACACACAGAGTTTAAAAGCAGTTATCAAAAACAGTATAATTATTAAAATGCATGCTTATTTAAGTAAGTGCACTAGTAAGAGAAGGGTCTTTGTAGATAGCAAATATGCCTGGCTCTATTCCTAACTGTGACTACAGAAAATTATTTCACTTTTTTCATGTCTTAGATTCCTTGTCTACAATACTTCCAATCATTTTTTAAGTATTATGAAACATAATACACTGAAATATAGCCTGTATTCAGTAAATGAGTGCTTTTTTGTAAACATCCAGAGAAAGTGAAGTTCATTTTGAACCCCCATGCATTATTTAACTGTATATAAATGCAAAATTCAAAATCTGCTCCAAGAGTCTTAAAGATAGGATTAGTCAGGAAGTTAAAAAGACCACTCAGTACCTACTCTATCATTTAATTATTAATAGTTTTAGGAGTCTCAGAAAAATATTTGGATGGGTGGTTTTAAACAAAGCAGTCAGGAAAGGTTCTCCTGAGCTAGCACCAGAAAAAAAACAAAAAGTATTCTTACAAGGTACCATCATGAATTCAGCATGCTAGCATCCTATGGTACCAAGGATCCAGTCCTCTAACAATTTAGATAAATATTTACATTTCATATTTATTTAGTGATTTTCAGTAACAAAAAATGGTACATAAATCTAAGTAATTTATTTACAGGAGAATGAGAGGTGCTTTTTTCCTACTGAGCTAATTAATTCATCTATTACATGTTAGCCAAATCTTGTAATAAGCAAATGGACCACTGGTTAATAGCAAAAAGCATCCGTCTACAAAAAAAGAAAAGGCAAGATAGCCAGTAGAATGGGTGAACCTCCACAAAGGCTTACGGTGCAGTGGTAATGTAACTCTATAATACTACCCTCTGTCAAAATGCATGCTCTTTCTTAGCTGATAATAAGCTTAGCAGGCTATAAACCTGATACCTCTGGTGCTTTTGTTCTTTCTGGGAAGGGAAAAGTTTACTATCAACATGCTGGTGTTCTTCATTCCTTTCTTTAAAAGATAAACTGGAGGTGACAAGAAATTAATGCCCAGACTCTGGTAGGATGACTGGAGCTCCTATAGAAGGTATGGTGTTGAGCCTTACAAGATGAGTAAGAATTATTTATAAGTCTAAAAATCTTGAATTTAACTGCAGCAAACAGGTGTCTTAAAGTTTTAGAGAGAGGAACATACTTTTCATTTTAGATAGCCAATTATGAAGAAAAGACAAAAGCAACGAGACAAAGCAGGGCAAACTGCAAACAAAACCTGGCCCCAGCTCTAGAATAGAGGCATTTGGAAGAGATGAGCTGACCTAGAGAAAGAGCAAAGGGTTCAAAAGAAGCAGAACTCACTGATTCTCTTGGAATGAGTGACTATGCAATAAAAGAAAATAAAAAACGGCTCCCAGAATTGTAAGTGTTAGGTGGAAAAATGGTAGTAGAACCAGATAAAAAAGTTAACACAACTACTTACAACAATCATTTCCTTAGACACGGAACAGCTCTACAAACACATTTTACTTCCTCCATGTAAATGATCATAGCAATATAAAAGAAAAATAAAACATATGCCTGGAAGTAGCCTATCTACTTACCTACATACCTAGTTACCTAGAATGGACACTTTTTAAACACGGGAGAAAGCTTATCCAAAGTAGTGCGCACGCGCACACACACACACACACACACACACACACACACACACACACACACACACACACCTAAATCATTATATATATAGCATACTATGTAACCTCTAAAGCAATAAACACAGTGTCAGGGATGACTGAGATAACAGAAAGGGCAATGGAGAACAGAATTCCATAGACAGAAAGCCTTTAATCAGTTAAGGTCTAACTTACAAACCATCTGTCTACAACTTTTGACTGGGTATCATATATTCTAAAGTTAACAAAATGCCATGTGGTAGATACTCAATTATCACAGTTATAAACTATTAGAAAATAACCAAATAATACAATGAACAGGGAGGGTGTCTTTCTTAGTCAGGGCTTCTATTCCTGCACAAATCATCATGACCAAGAAACAAGTTGAAGAGGAAAGGGTTTATTCAGCTTACACTTCCACACTGCTGTTCATCACCAAAGGAAGTCAGGACTGGAACTCAAGCAGGTCAGGAAACAGGAGCTAATGTAGAGGCCATGGAGGAATGTCACTTAGTGGCGTGCTTCCCCTGGCTTGCTCATCTTGCTTTCTTATAGAACCCAGGTCTACCAGCCCATGGATGGCTCCACCCACAAAGGGCTGGGCCCTCCCCCCTTGATCACTAGTTGAGAAAATGCCTTACAGCTGGATCTCAGGGAGGCCTTTCCTCAAAGGAGGTTCCTTTCTCTGTGATAACTCCAGCTTGTGTCAAGTTGACACAAAACCAGCCAGTACAGAGGGCAAGCCTCCTGGGGTAAGCTGAAAGTACCAGTATACAGAATCTTTTCCACCTTCTACATAGAATTTACCTATTCATGCATGCAAGCACCATATTGCAGTATTGATACATATAAATAGCATCTGGTTAATTCTGGTGGCATCTGGTTATGTAACATAATTTGTTAGAATGAATAGGCTTGTAAAGCTTTCCACTACATCTGTTTTAGTTACAGTACCTTTCTGTCCCACTTAAAAATCATTAATAGCACCATGCTTATATTTTCCTAGTTTACTAGCAGACTTAGAGAGAAATACTAATAATTGGGGCTGGAGATGGAGCTCAGAGATGAAGTGCTTGCTGAGAATGCACCAAGCCTTGGCTCAATTCCCAGTGTTGCATAAGAAATAATTAAAATTGAAATTTTGAAAAATTTAACAGATCACACAAGTCTGTTTTACATTTTTAAATAATTGCTAACATTTGCTTAATGTTTTGTATTAATTCGATACACTTCTATTAGTCACCTACCGTGTCTCACACTCAATCAATATTAAGAATCCAATATGTCAGTTCTGCACATAGACATCTAGCTACCCTGCAATATACTCCAGCAAAACCCTGACGAGGCAGATATCACACTCATCTGGCCTCACAATGAAGAAGAGCTTAAATTGCCCAAAATTGGTGTCATGGAACAATGAGGAGATTCCAAACCTCTCTCATTCTAAAGCCTGTGAACTTCTTTCTCTCTTTGCCTTTATGGACCTTTTCTTCTCCTAAGTGAATATAACAATGATGAAAAGGTCATATGTTCATACTAGCAGTGGGCAAACTTAATGTTCATACATTTTAGTGAAGAATAAAAGTCTACCCAGCTGCACAACACCCAAGGCTGCATCAAATAAGTTAGGGGTACTGGCTGTTTATGGCCTCCTGACATAAAACTCTTAAGAGAAGGGTAACTAACCAGCACCTCCTCTGTCACAGGGTTTGTGGGTGTCCTACAAACACCATGTTCTATGTGTGAAGAGGATAATGTGCAAGGACAGGCAGTTTGCAGTCATGATATGAACTATTAATTATTCCCGTGGAGAACTGGCAAACTACCTTTGAAAAAAACCCTACTTGGTAGATAACAGGTAAAAGGCAAAGACTCACTTGGTTGAATTTATTCTAAATGTAATCTGGAGACATCCCCAAATATGAATTTGGGATGGGAGTATATGATCCCAAAGAGAGAAAAAAGAACTGCCAGACCTATAGTCAGAGACTCTTCTATAAATGGGCCTTTAAGACCCAGAAAAAAATTATAGGCATTTAAAATTAAAAGTAGTGCAGTAAAGACTGAGGATTTTGTTTGTTGAGAAGCACACAATTATAGAAAAATTATAGCAATTTAGTCCAAAGGTAAACTTTTCAAGATAGGTAAATTTTAAAAAGTTGTATAAGCCCACAAGCTCATAAGCAAGAATGAATCTAGAAACCACACACCTCTATGCACAGTTCTATTTCACATCACTGGCAACTTTAACAATTCAACAGATATCCAGGATCATCACTTGAGACTGTGTCGGTAGCAAGTCATCATGTACATTAGCAAAACCTTCTAGAATAGTTTTCCTCCCCTAAAATGTTTTCACACAGATTTCATTTCCTCCCTTTAACCTCACTAGTGTGCCACTCCTGCTTAAACTCCCCAAGTACTTACAGTCAGTCTGAAGCTCTTAGATGAGATGCACTTTCAGAAATCCACTCCAGCCTACTTTACTTAGCACTTCTCCTTGATGGTGTACAGAAACCTTTCTACTGGGACACTTTTTTCTCTGCCTGTTTTCACAAAGAAGTGTTGTCTGTCACAGTCACCATGAGGTTTCTCATCCTTGAATTCCCAATTCAAATGGTATCTCTTCTTTAAAAGAACCCCATCCTCCCCGGCATTAGATATGATCTCTTACGTATGTCTATAATACTGCTCAACCACAATAATCTTTCTCATACTGCACTTCAATTTCACATTACCCTTGTTTGATCTGGGTACAGTTCATTTTTACTTAGTTAGGTATTCCTAGTTCTTAAACCAAATGTCTCATAGAAAATACTTTTAAATATCTGCTGAACAAGTTAATTTGATAAATAAATACAATGGCTTACATAGAAACACAGGAACAGTAACAACAACTCAAAGAAGCGAAGGGAAGCAGAGGAGGCAATGTCACCTTGATAGACTGGAGAAGGGGCTTAGCATGTGAAAGCATTTGCCATGTAAGCTGCCATGTAGAATCCTCAGAATGCATCATGAGAGAGAATCAACTTTCAAACTCTGTCATCTGGCACACATGCATACACACCCATACACATGCAAACATCATATGTATGCACAGTGATAATAAAATAGAATTTTTAAAGATTTAATATATAGAAGAGATCCATTAGGAAAGGAGAGCAGGCTCCTTGAAATTTTTCAGGCTTTAGAAATATGGATATCAACCATATCATTTCCTGCAACATGGGCCTGCTATAACTTATTGGAGATTTTTTTCCCTTTTAAGTATACTTTTGGAGATAAAAGTTTATTTCTTACTAGATTTTGAGTACAGAAGAAAGGTTAGATTTTTCAGCTTTACTTTGGATCATAATAGTTAACTAGTTTAAATAAATTTGACTAAAGGCCTGGCATTAAAAAGTATGATAGTCCAGTTCCTGGAGGCATATTTTAAATTTGCTATTACATTGTCATTTAGCTTGTGCACAAGTGTTTGTGTGCTGACACGGGTGCATACACAATGCAGACAAGTGGAATCAATGCTTTCTTCCACGATGTGGGTCCAGGGGAACAAACTCAGGCTGTCAGAATTGAAAGATAGGTTCCTTCATCTACTAAGCCAACTTGCCTGCCCAGGTGGTTTTGGTTTTAGAGACAATGTTTTGATATGTAACTCTGGTTGAACTGGAACTCATAACCCTTTAGAGCATGGGTCTCAGCCTTCCTAATGCTACAACCCTTCAATGCAGCTCATGTTGTGGTGACCCCATACTTCACAACTGTAATTTTGCTGCTGTTATGAATCATAATATATTTTTGGAGACAAAGGTTTGCCAAAGGGGTTGCAGCCCAGCAGCTGAGAACCACTGCTTTATATTTAGCCTCTAAGTGTGTTTAAGTGTGTAAGATACCACCTGGAGCAGCAATTTTAGCCAGGATAGAAGCTCTAGGAAAATCGAGATGTGAAGCTGGGAGACAAAACAACAAACTTCAATTGTGAACATAGCTAATTTGACATCTTTAAAAGACATATTGGTTAGAGTAACCAAGAAATAGAAGGAGCTCTGGGACTCTGTTGGAGACTAGGTATAGTTGCAATCCTGTCATGAAAATAATGTATCAGAAACAAAAGAATACAGGCATGCTGACAAATGCCTTTAATTCCAGCATTCAGAAGGCAGAGATGGATCACTGTGAATTAGGAACCAGCCTGGCCTACACAGTAGTTTCAGGGCCAGCCAGGTCTACATAGTGAGTCTCATAGTGAGTTTCAAAAGCAAAGAGAAAAAAGTACCAAGGAGGAGTTACTATTGTCAAATGATACACAAATAAAGGCTAATCTATTAATCTTAGCAACCTGTCAAGTTCAGCTGCAATGCAAGCACAGCTCAAAAATCAAAGTGATATGGATTATGCAGTAAGGGGAAGTAATGTCTGTAACCCGAGAAATACACACTTGCTGGACATAGTGGTGCATGTCTTTTAATCCCACCATTCAGGAGGCAGAGGCAGGAGCACCTCTGTGGGTTTGAGGACAAAAGAGATCCTAGCTAAAAAAACAAAACATCAATCAAAAGAACTAGGTTGCTAAAGGAAGATGGACTGGTGGGAGGAGAGGTATGAGTCTTTAAGAAAGGGAAAGAAGATTACTGTATTTTTCTAGACAGGGAAATAAAACAATTTTTCTAGAAAAAAAAAACCTTCAAAGGGATTGGAAAGAAACATTATCTGTGAGAATGAAATTAGCTCCTGGGCATAAAGTTACACCAGGGGACAGACGTTTCTGGCTCTGGGAACAAAGTTCAGATATGGCAACAGGATAAATACAGATATTCACAAGACTGGAAATTCACAGGCAGGAAAATGGGATCAGAGAAAAAACAGACTCTGCCACTCTTTTATTCTGTCCCTCTCTTCAAAGGGGAGAGCTGAAGACTAATTACTTGGCCTCTCTAGGGTCGAAGTGCAAACGTCTTCTCTGAGATAGAAAAAGGGAAGGTCCCACACAAATAAGTTACAAGAATCAGGCAAACATGTATACATTCACATCAACCTTGGACCTACACTGTCAGACATTTGTTAAATAAATGAACATGGGGAAGATAATATAAAGAAAGAAAAGCAATACTGATGATTCCTATAGTCTGGGGAAATAAATGATTCACACTTGATAGTAACATGAGGAACGCAAAGACCTAGCGATACAAATGTAAACAAACACTATTTTTAAAGAAGTTTAAAAACCACATATCTCACACAGAGATTTAAAAATGAAAGTTTATTATCAAGATAAAACCACTAATAGGTTTGACTATATTTTTCTATATATTTTCTTGTGTATATACTAGGAAACTAGTTTTACCAAAAAATATTTTTTTAATTTCAAATAGTTTTAAAATAAAAATTAAAAAGCAAGTAAGCAAGCAAGCAAGCAAGTTAGGCCTAGTGGCCCACAACTATAATCCTAGCTACTGTGGAAGATGAAGCAGGAGTGTAAGAATTCAAAGATAGTCTGGAACACAAAGTGAGTTCAAGACTAGCTTGTATAATTTGACTTGACTATATCTCAAGCCCTTAAAAAGGGGGCAGAGGGGAGGGGTGCTTAAAGGATCATACTTTCATACTTCATTGCTTTGCAACCTATTTTTTCATGCTACCAACTTTTTATCATCACAACACTATAACAGACATTTCTAAAATGCTTTTTTTAAAGTTTTATTTTTAATTACCTGTATGTGTCTGTGCCCGTATGTGGGTATGTGCACGTGATGTAGATACCCTTAGAGGTCAGAGGCATCAGATCCCTGTAAAGCTGGAATTACAGTGATTGTAAGCTGCCTGACATGGGTGCTAGAAAATAAAACAAGGACCTCTGGAAGAGCAGGATGCACTCTTAACTGCTGAGTCAGCTCTCCAGCCCAACAATAAACATTCTAAATGTGTGCACTAAATATAAATGTGTACACATATGACTTTTCCAAAGATAAAGAGTACACATGGGAAGTGATTTAGAGTGTATGAACATTGTAATTTTAATAGATATTTAGAATCTCTAAACTCTTGTCTCTTAACTAAACTTTCTCACCTAACAAATGTATGACAAGAGCGTGCTGCACTGGGCTGAGGAGAAAAATCAGTGGTGAAGTGCTTGCTGCACAAGCATAACATGAAGTTCGACACCCAGCATCCACACACGTAGCCTGTAACCCACTGCTGGGGCAGGGTTGGAGAGAAGGAATGCATCTCGGGTCTCTGAAATGACATTCTTCAGGTTCAATGGGAGACCCTGTCTCAAAAACTAAGGTAGACACAGAGGAAGGTACTATTATGTGCAAAACATAAGGTGCACCTAATCTAAAACATGAAACATTATTAAGCAGACAATGCGATAACCTGAAGACCTTTGTCACAGTTTATTTTACTGTGGTGGTGCTAAAATACCCCAACAAGGGCAACTTAAGAAAGGGGTTATTTTGGTTCATGATCTTCCCCTGAGAGCTGAGATTATAGGCCTGTTCCACCATGCTATAACTGTGTATCATTCATATATCCATCTGTGTCAGTCTATGAGAAAAATTTAAACGTCTTTTCCTTTTACTATTCTTTTCTTAAAAGATATATCAAAGTTGGTGTTAATATTTTAACTCATCTAGACACTAACTTCAGTATATAATCAGTATAAAGTGTATAAGACCTTTTCATATTCCAGTACATATTAATTTTTTCTTTTTTAATGTAGCAAATAATATAGTATTTAAAGTAACTGTTGACACATCAGCTATGATATATTTTCAAAAAATATCCTTTAAAATAATTAAATAATTTCCATAAGCTTACAAAAGAATTGAGATAAATATTAGGAGATCCTGATAATCACTAGAACATATTCCTATGTTTTTAAATAAGTGTAACTCTATATAAAAAGTCCAAAAATAGAGCTAATATTTACCACCATGAAATATTACCTAACTACCAATGCCAAAATATGATAAAATGAATGTGCATTGTGGAGGCAGTGCCAGAGAAAACAGTGCCAGACTTATCAATCCTGCCAAGAGTCTGTACAAGGGTCCCTAGGTATGTCCATGAGAAAGGAACTTCTGAGAGACTGGATAATGAATATGGCAGCAGAAGGCAGTAACTATATAGTGACTTTGTTATTCTATGGCTTTCTAATGCAAGAGCACAAGAGAAAACTACACAGAACTCTAACATATTAGACTATGAATAGAAAAGGTGAGCTGTACTTTCTTGTGCTGGGCAACTAAGTAGAACATCTTAACCTACACCACTGTAGCAAATCTTTCATCCTCCAGCAAGTAGTCTTAAAACAAAAAAAGGCAAAACACTAATACCCAGGATTCTAAAACACAAGTCCAAGACTGGAAATACCACAGAGCAGCAGCCTGGGGAAAGCAAACACTTAAGATGCTGCCATAAAACAGTACTTACTCAAACCAGTCTATCACTCAACACCAGAGACTGGGTTCTTCGGAGAGGAGCTTCTAGTAATGATATCCCCACAGTTCAATGCATACTCAAAACTCATTTTCAAGATATAAATATTATACAGGCTGTTGAACACCAACATTCTGGCATCTGTTATAAAATGCTATCCTATTTAGCATATCAAACTACGCTACTAAAATTAATTTATTCGGGCATTTAAAGCCAATCATGTAGAACTCTGGGGTACAATCCTAAGTGAGATGAGGAGACACAGGCACTTGATAGGTTAGTAATGATGACAACGTAGAGGCCACAATAAGTTCATGACTAAGGACCGTTTGACATAGCATGAACTCAGGTCTGTGCTGATCCAAATTCAGAAATAAGATCTATTTACAAAACTTTGATAAAAAAAATCAGATCTTCCCAAAATTTATAACCAAATAATTTTTACTGAAATAAAATACTGACTTTTGAAAAACAAGTGTTTCAAGCTGTAAATTGGTGACACAGCCCTATAATTTGGGAGGCAACAGAAGCAGAAGGATTGACACAAGTGCAGCCTGGTCTACAAAGTTTGTTCCATGACAGCCATGGCAACACAGTGAAATCCAGTCACCAAAATAAAAATTTAAAAAGTACCCTCCCCAGAAAAGAAAAAAAAAATCTTAGCTATAGCTAACCTCCAAACTCTCCCTTCTGCTGGCCCTGCTCAACTCCCACCTGCACCAATAGTAAAATCTTCTATGCAAAATTTTCCACTCACCTGGACAGCCAGAATATCATTAATGGTTAGAATTTCTAAATAGTCCACATTGTGGTATAAATTCTGCAACACCACAGACATCGTGAATTTAGGATTTGTCTGGGAATGTCCCACTTGATAATGTTAGCTGATAAGAATGTGTAAACATTGAATATTTCATAGGGAGTCATATTAGCATGTTTAAATGGTCAAAATAATAAGAAATTTTAATGTTTTAAATTGTTATTTAACATTTCAATGTCACTAAGAGAAAGAAAATCACACACGCGTTTTTATAACCCAAACATGTAAAACTTCAGAAAGTCAATATGGACACAGCTTTTTTTCTTCCTTTCTTAAAGAAAGAACTTAGGATGACTTGGTCACTCCCTAGATTCTAGGTTTGGCAGCTTTCAGACCACCCTCGAGGCAGTATAGCATATGCACTGAAAACATTCACCCTCTATCATCTTTGGAGAGAAGCCTCATGGAAGGACACTGAGGGCGAGTGGTGCAGGCAGCCTGCATGCTCACACATCGCGACGGGCAGGCTGGCGTCATCTAAGTCCACTGGCTCACCATCTTCTCCCTGAGGGCCGTTTTTACTCTGAGGTCTGAGCAGAGCATGTTCAGTCACTTTGGAAGCTGGTTCTCTTGGAGAGACAGTCTGGACCTTGAAGTTCCCTGACTTGACCTTGGCAAGAGATTCATAAAATCCTCACTTCTCCATGGTTTAGCTTGGGACCAGAGAGTGGCTGAGAGAGGCTGTGGAATGTGAGGTGGCTGCTGCTGCCCTGGCAGGATAGACAGTGTATTTGGATTCTGAAGGACAGCTGGCATGCTCAGAAGATGATAATCTGCCCACTCCCCGCTGTGCTACGATAGTGCCAGAGACTGCTTTAATCCAACTGTGCAACTCTTCAGGAATATCAGCGTGCACATAAAGAGTCTGAGACATCATTATAATTCAAGCAGGCTGTCCTTCATCATTATGTCACTTTGCTTGCCTCCTGGACTTTATGAACTTCTTTAAGTGGTATTACCCGCAGAGGCTCCTTTTCCAATTCAGATTTGAAGTAGCCTATTGTGTTTTCATCCAATTGAAAATATCTTTCTCTTCCAGTTTTTCATCACTGCTCCTAGTTTCACACAATACTTTTGATAACTGCACTGTCTAGAGGTGGCTTAGGAGCAAAAGAAGGAAGATGGCTTTGTGACCATTTCAAATAGTTCCTGTAAACACTCTCACCACATTCATTTACTTCTTTCTGCGTTGGAGTGATGATGGGTACCACCAACAATCAGTTCTGTAAGACACTTGCTTCTTGCCACAGTCAACTCAGGTTCTCAGAGGCTGGTTGTGAGTCTGACTGCTTTGGTACTGTAATTTTTACAGCTTTGTTCAAGACATTTACCCACTCCACTAAGTCCCGTTGGTCATTAGCTTGTAGAAAGTATTTTCTCATTCCGGCATTCATAACAAAACAGAACTCTACCTTTGGCCTTAACTTAACTGCTTCGCTGATCTTTGAAATGTAGTTAACTTTACGTTTAATGGCTCCAACTCATGATGATCCAGAAGGCAGGTTCTGTGGATTATCCACGTATCATACAAAGCTGACTTCTCTGGTATCCAGGATGAAATACTGTCAAAGAAATTTCCCACTGTTCTCATTTTCTTCAATGTCTAGAAAACCACAGATGTGATTGTCAATCCACATAAGGCATTTCTGGGCTTGAACATTATACTTGGCCTCTGCCCAGAGCATCCACACCACTGTGGTCCGGGCTCCTTCAGGCACCCAGCTGCCGGGAGTGGTGCCCATGACGACACGCCCGCACACTCATATTATTTTATAATTATATTAGTCTAAGGGTAGTGGGAAAACAACCAACTCAAGACAATGCCAATGATGCAGTGTCTATCCACATGTGGGCATATGTAATACAAAGTTTTCAATGCTGGCAAACATTGTACAGATGATATTCTTTTAAGAAACTAGTCTTCAGTAAGACCTAAATAATTTTAGTTTATAAACTCTAAGTTTCAATAATCCTTGGTAAGTTAAATTCTTAATAAATAGTAATGCACAAATACCAAAGATATTTGGGAGGAGGTGGAAGAACAGTAGCCCTGAGAACTATCAAGATGAATTGCATATTTAGTTGAATATCCATCAGGAAAAGGCTCATGACTTGGTATCTTGGACCATAATGGAGACCAATATATAACCCAATAATTTTCAGTAATTATTTTCATTATGATTCTGCGTAGTGCCTCACCAGTAGTACAAAATATACTCTGCTAAAGTAGAACCTTCATATGCTGCTTGTGGGAATACATTTTCACTGCTTTAGAAAACTATGTGGAGGGGCTGGGGATTTAGCTCAGTGGTAGAGCGCTTGCTTGCCTAGTAAACGCAAGGCCCTGGGTTCAGTCCTCAGCTCAGAAAATAAAAGATGAGGGGAGGGGAGAAAACAATATGGAAGCTCCTTAAAAGGTTGTCATACAGATCAGCAATTCAACTCTAAGGATGAGCTTAAAAGAAACGAAACAAACATGTCCACACAAAAACCTGTACATAACTTCTTATAGTACCTCTAGTCACAGTAGCTAAGAAGGTACAAATAACCCAAATGTTGATCAAAAAAGGATAAGCAAATGTAGTCTACACATATAAAAAAGACTATTTGGACATTAAAAGGAACAAAATGAGATCCTTTTCCTTCTTTCTTCCCCAGCAAGTTAGATAAGTGGTAGCTTGACACAGTCTAGAATCATCTGAGACATCAGCCTCTGAGCATGTCTGTGGAGGATTATCTTGCTGATTAAGACTTACTGAAAATATAAAGGCTGTGTGTATCTTTTATCCAGGAACTCAATAACGAAAGGTGGGGTAGAAACCTGGGGCCAGGATTTTAAATAATTTACTACTACATGTGGTACCTTAACATTGGGCAAAAACTCACTTCTGGAAGCAGGTGAAGGAACATGGGCAATAGAGGAGCAGAGGGAACCAACCTGAGGAAGAAAGGGAATCAGCTAGAGGGAGGGGCACAGGACAGGACAGTGGGCCGAAACAAAGACAAACTATATAATGACATGCATGAAGATCGTATGATGAAACTCATTACTTTGTATTTCAACTAAAAATTAATTTTAGAAATATGATGACCCCAGAGACACTTTAATACACAACAAAGATATATGCACCACAATGTTCATAGCGGCTCTATTTATAATAGCCAGAAGCTGGAAGGAACCCAGATGTCCTTCAGAAGATGAATGGATACAAAAATTGTGGTACATATACACAATGGAATACTACTCAGCCACCAGAAACAATGACTTAACCAAATTCTTAAGAAAATGGCTGCATCTAGAGAATATCATCCTGAGTGAGATAACCCAGTCACAAAAGAACAGACATAATATGCAGTCACTGATAGTGGGATGCTAACCCCAGAGGCTTGCACTCCCCCAGAAACAACTCACAGACTGTATGAAGTCCAAAAAATAAAGAAAACAAAAAAATATACATATATTTACAAAACAAGAAGACTTTGACTATTTCCATGTTGCGTTTTGTTTTGCATGTACTCTACGCTTATTGTAACTATTAGGTTTTCAATGCATACTGTCAAGCCCTTGAAAAAAATCAAGTACTGACTAAAAAAATAAAAAATAAATAAATAAATAAATAAAAGAAATATGATGAAGATGCCAAACCCTATACTACATGTTTTAACATGTTACCATGGTTACCTTATTATCACTGATGCCATCATTTCAACATACTAGGAGTTTCAGGCTCACATATATTCACCAACCTTGAGGCTAACCCAAGATAAATCAACTTTTAAGGCTTGTTTTGACTCGTGTAATGACATTTTAAAGGAGAATTCTCTAAACAGTTTCATAAGCCACTTGTAAATACTCAAAACAAAAATTTTAATTAAATTATAATTATTTCGTAAAAGAGAATATGCAATTGCTCCAGTCTGCTCTCTCATTCAGAGCAGCAGATCCTCAATAAACTTATCCAAAGATAAGACTGACACGAACTGTGATATTAACTACATATTACCTCATCATCTATATAGCCCTAAGCATAAAATACTATATAAAATATCTTTTAGCCAGGTGATGGTGGTAAACACTTTTAATCCCAGCACTAGGGAGGCAGAGGCAGAGGCAGAAGCAGATAGATCTCTGTGAGTTCAAGAACAGCCTGGTCTACAGAGTTCCAGGATAACCAAGGTTATACACAGAGAAACCCTGTCTTGGGGTGGAGAGGTGATACAAGTTTTCCTACTTAGCTTTGACTGTCTGTCCTAGAACTTGCTGTGTAGACCAGGCTGGCTTTGAACCTATAAAGATCTGCCGGCCTCTGCTTCCCGGGTGCTGGAATTAAAGAAAAGAAAATGAGGGCTTAATGACACGGTTACACTTACAAAGCTAACAGCCTAAATCCTAAACAACAAAATCTGTGTTCTCAATTTCAGCTGCTGGGCACACATACAGGCATGCACACACGCTCATGGAACTAACTCTAAAAACGAGTATAGCTGGGAGATGGACTTGAAATATATTTTTAACTTACTAGATTTCAGCAATTGGCATGTACTACTTTCATAAAGATAAAAAATATCGGCCAGGTGATGTGGTGTAGGCCTGCAATCCAAGTATTTGAGAGACAGGGGAAGGAGGATTCTGGAAAATTCAAAGTTAGCCTGATCTATACGGCAAGTTCTTTCTTGGCCTTTCTCAAAAGTACAAAAATGAAAACCAAACAAAAAAAAATTAAGCTACCTACTGAGAAGTAAAGTTAAATTTAATTAGTTTAAAAACTTGGAAAAGTATTTCTAGCAAATGATATAAGCTATACTGTTACCATAGATAACAGTTCTTACCCTCGTTCAAGGCCAGCCATTGGTATATCTCAAAACTAAGCTAGTAAGTTAAGAGTAGAATGTCTTTCAGCCCAGATAGCAAAGCATAAATCAGAAGCATCATCAGGGCTGGTGAGAAAGAGCTGAGGTCTATGCGAAAGCACTACTGAAAACAGACTGGAGGGAGGCTACAGAGGCAAGAGCACTGGGGTTTCTCTGGGACTTCTGACAAAGGCTGTGAGTTCTCCAGACTCCCTTCAGAGTCTTAGAAAGGTGATGTCAGGACTCTCCAAGTTCTTCACTGTTAGTAAAGGTCCAAGTCAGAAGACAAATCAACGCCTGTTCTATAAGACTCAATATAAAAAAGTATGCTGGGTCAGTTGGCTGGAGCAGTGTGTGCCCATGATCACTCCTACTACGAAGGTGCCAGAAGAGGTGGGGCTGGGGGACTCACTTGTAGCCAGGAGTTTGAAAACCTGAGCAACACAATAAGACCCTTTCTAAAACAAACAGAACAAAATAAAAACAAGCAACAAAAATCCCCACAAAACTAAAAAAACCTTACCCACAAATACTACTGGAGCAAACAGGTCCATACTCATTAAGCTCTCCCTCCCAGAAACAAGGTTCACAATACTCAAAACCATTCTCAGCAGCTCATGGCACACATAATGGGCAACCAGCACTGTGTTTTCCCTTTGGTTTAGTCACTGGACTTCTGCTGTTTTCCCCACTAGCTTTCAGACAAATTTCAGGTTCCTACTTCCTATACTTGGAGGGTTTTTTTTTTTTTTTTTTACAGCATCCCGAGAAGGTAGTACTGTTATTAACCCCTTTGACATTGCCTTATAGGGGGGGTAGCGCTGTGTAGCCCTGCTGACCTTGAAATTTCAGAGATCCACCTGCCTTTGACTGGAAGGGAGAGGAAGCATGTAAGTGTGTGTCTTTCACTTCTTGACACCATCAGTCACCATCAGCACCTTTAATTCAAGTTAGTGTTTTTGCCCAGTCATTAAGTGTATAAGAAAAGGGAATGAAACAGAAAAATGCACCAAAACTTAGAATCCCATATAAGTGCTGTGGGAATGAAAAGCAGATGAATACCTCGCTTTGAGTGAGAAACTAGAACGCTATTAGATGAGCAATCCCAGGGGAAATGACTTCTAAATTGAGTAACCAGTACTAAACAATAGGTTTCAGAGAGCAGGTTACTAGGTACAGGGTAAATTTTAGGACTGAGAGCAGAAATTAGCAAAGGCACAGAGGAAAAATCTAGACTTTAAAAGATGATGTCAAGGTACACGCCTCTAAACCTAGCACTTGGTAGGCAGGTTTCAGGCCAGCAGAGCTACGCATGAGAATCTGCCTCAAAAAAAAAAAAAAAAAAAAAAGTTTAAGGAGCTAATAACAGCACTACCTTCTAGGGAAGGATGTAAAATTAAATAAATTAAATAAAATTAAATGTTACTGAATGGACAACATTTAGCATATACAACAAACATGTACTTGAGAAGTGCTAAAGAAATACTATTTATCATCATTATAATTTTTCTTAAATCCATAAACAAAGCTAAAAAGCAAACGTAGAAAAATATATAACTACGTGGAAGATATACTATTCTTAACATACAAAGAGTTCTTATGAACCGAGAGGGCTGCTAATGTACACAGAGCATCAGGCTTGTGCCCTAACACCCCATGAAGCAGTGGCAGTGCATTCGTCTGTAATCCTGGTGCTCAGGAGGTGGAGGCAGGTGGGTCAGAAGTCTCATCACCTCTGTTATCCTAGGCAACATATACATAGTACATTTAAGGCTAGTCTGTCATATATAAGACTCTTAAAAGACATTAGGGGGAAAAAGAGCAGAAGGGAAAGGAAGGAACAAAAGAACAACAACAAAAAGAAAACAACAACAAAGCAAAACAAAGTGCGCATGCTAATGAAATAGGAAAGAAACAAGTGAGCATCTTTCAAGAAAAACAGAAAAAGAATAATCTGATAATAACACTCAGAGATAGAAAAAGTAGTTTTAGTAAGTTAGCATATGTTTAAAAGGCAGTGCTTTCAAGCATGTCAGGAAATAAGACATTTCATTCAGACATTGATACCAATGAATTTCCCTGTAAGGTAATCTGATATGTTTACATGGGCATTAAGAAGTGCCCACTGGTCTCTCGCCCTTGTCCCCCCCACTTGTCCCTCCTCTCCCCATTCCCTTCCTCCCTCTCTCTCCACATGCTCATGTCCAGCCTCTACTTCTCTAATCCTCTCTCCTCTCTTCTCTGTCTCTGCCCCAAGACCTTCTTAACTCCCCTCCTCATGCCCTGAATAAGCTCTATTCTATACTAAAAAAAAAAAAAAGAAGTGCCCATATGCTCTTCTCCTCCCCTCTGTGTGCAAACCCCTTTCTCTCTTTCTCCCCCCCCCCTTCCCCAGGCAACTTCCCTGGCCTTGGTCCTTGGGGCCAGTGAACTTGCCCACCAGAGAGAAGCTTCCCAATAAACCTGCCTTTAATATAATCTTTAAAAAAAAGAGTTTCCATACCTTTTGATCCAATGTCTACTACTTGGAATTTATCTTGGGGAAATGCTCATCATCATGAACACAAACACAGCTACAGCGATGCAAGCTACAGCATCACATAAAGAAAGACTATACACTACCTTAATCTACAGAAGCGATATAAGATGCTGATTATAAGCTGAAGATCAACGTCAAACTCACACCCTAGGTCTCTCACTGGTTGTATGACTCTGAGGAAATTATTATACTTGCTCAAATTCCTCAACTATGAAGTTCTGATAGAGATGCTAACGACTAAATAAATTTATGTAAAGTGTCCTCAAAATAACTAAGACACAACTACTGCTCTACAAATGTTCAATATTACTAATATTCAGTAGTCGGGACACACTATTTACCGATAGTGTACTGTGAATAACCACATAGTAAAAATAGAGTCATGTTTTGATAAATATCAGTAAGCTAAGAAGAAAAATTACGGAACAGGAACTGACCATGTAGTTCAATGGAAAAGCACTTGCCTAACATGCTCGGTGTAGCATAGCAGAAAAAGAAAGCATTAAATTATAACAATATAACAGGTGCATTATCTGTAAAGACAAAAGTCTAGGAGAGCTACCAAAACATGAGCAAAGGCTACATCAAGAAAGTCCCATGGTCTTTGTATTTCCCTAGAGTGTCCCAATTTTCTTCACAGAACATTTATTATTCATCATAATAAAAATAGTACATATAAAAAGTCAATAAAATTTTAAACCAAACAATACTTTTAGGAAACAGTACTTTCAGGAAAAATCAAATTAAGTACCCATTCTAAACAATTTGGAAAATCTCTGCTTTAAGCATACACTATGTCAGGGAAGGTTTTTACTCATTTCCGTAATAAGAAATAAAGAGTCTGCTAGTTACAAACCAAATAGACAACAACAATAATAACAATAACAACAATCATAAAACCACCTTAAACATGGTATCCTAAAATATGAATAACTTACTTACACTAAGGCTATTATGAATTTACTTGTAAATGTACACTATGGATTTGAGGGGGTCTGGAGTTTCTTGATAATTTTGAAGATAGCAATGTTACTTCTTCTGATTTCTCCACACACATACATACACCTCAGACACACATTTTCTGTCTTAGTTTTTCCATAGTACTTGACAATTTCTAAATTCAAGATATTTATTGTCTTTATTCTCTTTCCCTGAATTTAAGAGCCACTATGGCAAGGCAGGGTTGTATATTTTATTCACTGGTTATGTAAGTAATATATTAGACATTTCTTGCAGAAATCATGCAATATTTATGAAATGAAAGAATGAACTCTATCCTATGAATTATGAGTAACTTCTGTCCTCAACTTTCAAAGACAGAAACCAGAGGCTGGGAACAAAGAAAGGAATGGGCTATGGAATAAGGAGACAGATGAAGAGGAGTTTCAGCAGTGAGGAGCTGAGAGTGCTGCAGATCAGGTCCTCCCTCACATGCCACACAAACCAGAAAGCCCAGGTCTGGGAGCTATCAGAAACTTCAGGTTACCCAAATCTACTCCAGATGTTCTTACACCTCAATCATCCACACTACGCCGTTCTCTGAACCTGTGCAACCCTGTAAGTCAGAATCACTGGGATGAAGAGAGGAGGGCAAGGAAAACTCCAGTACAGGCAGGTTGTCTCCACAGTAAGACAAAAACTATGTATAGGCATTTTACTAAAAAACTAGCAATGGAAAACCTAAAATGTGAAAATTTTTCTCTATCACTTGGGTTTTCAGATCTTTTTGTGACGGTGAATGTGCTCTTTTTTTTATTTTTAAAATTTTGACATTTATGTATTTACATTTCAAATGCTATCCTCTTTCCTGGTTCCTCCCTCTCCTACTCTCATTCCCCCTTCCCCTGCTTCTATGACGATGGTCCCCCCCCCCACTTCCTCCCACCTCCCCGCTCAAGTAATACTACTTTGTATTCCTAAGTGACTCAGACCATTCTTGGCAAATACAGTGTTAATACTGAAGGTTAAGTTGACAAAATCTCTAACAGCCTAGGAGGTAAGTCTGTGGACACAGCTATGCAGGGTTATCTAGATTAGGTTACCCTTAGTGGGAAGATCCACCCTTAGTGTGGACTGCTAGTCCATGGACTGCACGCAGTGCAAACAGCCAGGAGAGCACGGCATCCATCTGCCTCCTGACTACAGATGCACCGTGACTGACCACCCGTCTCACTCTCCTGCAGTGATGGACTATACCCTCAAACCATGTGCCACAACCTTCCTCAAGACGCTTCTCATCAAATATTTTGTCAGCAACAAGAAAAGTAAATAATGGAAAATTGTCACTAATCTTTGAAGTAATCACTTATAATCCCTAAGGATTACTTCATGAATACTAAAAAGCAATGCCACCAAATGCTACATAAATTATGAGATTCATTAATATTAATTTCTTATATTAAAGCAGTCATTTGACAAATGCACAAACATATTAGATGGAGAGAAAGGAGGACAGAGAACAGCGGGAAGAAAATGGCAAAGTAACCCATGCCTGCTCCTGCCCTGATGACCAGTACAAAGCCTTGTCTATTTGGATCTCTCACTTGTCTCTGTTCTCTCTCAACGCCAGCCTCTTCCAAGTTAAGTCTACTTCACACTGCAAAGAATTTAACCATCTGAACCCAAAGGCCCTGAACTGATGATCCAAAGTACCAGAAATGAAGAGAACTAAAGGAAGACTCTCAGTTTGAACTGAAGGTCAGACCTTGCAATTTTTTAGCCTTCTCATGTGGCTCATTTTGATGCTGATTAAAAACTGAGTGCCAAAAGAAAAGGCTATTTTCTATAGTCATTAGAATAAATTACAAACCAGAAATAGAGAGAGGGAGAGAGAGAGACTCAGAGGGAAGGACAGACTAATTAGCTTCTCATGAAAGCAAGCTGGCTGGAATGACAACAGGTAACATTTACGGGGCACTGATGCTAAGCGCAGTCACTAAGCACTTTATATGATATACAACATATGAAATGGGTACTATTACTATCCCCCTTTTACAGAGGAAGAAGAAGCAGAAATTAGAGAATTAAAGAAATTTTCTTAATACAACTATTTGGAGTTAAGGTGGGAGGTCTAACTAGGGAGACTATACTTTTATCCAACAAAGCTGGAAATATTTATGCAATTTTTATTAAACCAGACCTTTCCTCAAATGAATATACGTTGACAATGAAAAGAATCCATAAAACATAAAGAGGTGGTTAAATACAACAAATTAAATGTCTCCCATCTGGTGGTAGACCCCTGACTGTCTGCCATAATCACGGTTACAGAGCTGCACAGTAAATAACAAAGTTATTCAGTGTCTTGATATGGTTGTGAAATTGCCCTTTAACTGAAATGAAACACTCAAATGAAACACTGCAAATGAAATATGTTATACTCTTAGAGTTATGAAAATACATTATTTCTCGGTCTATTCACTGTCCTATTTCTGCCGTTTCCTCCCTTCCTCCCCCATTTCCTCTGTGCCTCATACCTCATATCCTTTAAGCGCCATTCAGTTCCTCTTTCTCAAGAACACCTACATGCACACTTTACCCAGAGGGTTTGCCCCTGTGCAACCACTGTAAGATGGTACAAACTTAACAAAAAAAGAGCCAAGTATAAATACATTTTAGATGCATGCTCAGCTTTAGGTCTATGAAACTGCAGAAAAACCTTAGGCGCTGTAGTTAAAAGGATTCTAAACTGAAACAACATCCAGTCAGTTAAACACTAACATTTTATTTATCTATCTGACGGGAGGACATTACTTACAAGGCCTTCATGTGCTTTAAAGAAGTATATAAAACACTGAGAATAGACTCTAATATAATTAAATGACCACCATGGGATATGCTGTAATATTAAAGGAAGTTTAGTGGATGATGCACTATCTATCTATCTATCTATCTATCTATCTATCTATCTATCTATCTATCATTCTAATCAGAAGGTTGGGACTCTGTGAAACCCCATATTAAGGGTGAATCAAAACTATGTATCTTGAGACTGCATGCCCCTGGTGGCAGACAGCATGCTGAGAATATATAAAATGATTGGTTTACTCCTTCACACACACACACACACACACACACACACACACACACACACACACCTCTAAAAATTCTAAGATTATATAAGAAAATGTCCACTTTGTAGTAAGAGATACAATAACTATAGGATAAAATGACCAAGATAAAGAAAATCTTGAAAACTTCTTTACGTTTGGGCGAAGGATGTGTGTGTAAGAGGCTCTATTTGTGTAAAATGATGTTTCTAGATTGCTTTTAGGTTTTAGCAAACAACATAGCAAACCTTGAAGGGAAGTTAGCAATTTCTCAGAGGCTTAAGCAGCTAGCTTGGCCTCGTCTGTACTACCTAAATTAAGCTAACAACACAAAATTCCAAGTGACACCTTGCCTCCCCTGAGTAAGCAATAAACACCCTGAAACAGACAAAAAGCATGTAGTAAAGCAGTAATTTCTGCGTTAACTTGAATTCCTATCATAAAGTAACTGGCTCTATCCAAAACGTTCCTGTTTCATTATGAATCCAAGTTTCAAATGAACGTATTTGCCATGGGCAATCACTGAATAACACATGATCAATACATGCAAACAGTGTCTTTCCGCAGAATGAAACTTGCAGCCTCAGTTTACCCATTCACTATGCACTCGTAGGTGCCTCTTCTCCCTTAAAAAAAAAAAAAAGCAATGAACTTTACTCTGGCTACAGAGATTCCTTCTCGCCGTGCTTCCTATATACCCTGGAAGTGTATAATGCAGAAGTCAGCGTTTAACATTTCTCAACTTCAGCTGTTATAACGTGAGCAGTGGACGCCAAGCATCCGCCCACTGTCCTCTCGTGACACTATTTTGACGCACCGGGATGCGGCTCACCTGACACTCTGCAGCAACCCCGACCAGAAGGTGGGGGGGGGAGAAAAATCAACTAAGCCAAAATAAAATGGGTCCCCAAGGCAACGCGCACCCAGCCCAGAAGCCCCTAAGGAAAGCCGGTGACCGGGTCGCCACCAGCGATAGGCGGAGGCCGTCACCTGCCAAACGAGGCCGCGGCGAGGGACCCCGGCTTCCCGGCCTCTGAGAGGAGCGGCCCGCCGGCCCCACGGCGGACGCAGGAACCCGGGGCCGCAGGTTTCCGCCCGGCGCGGCCGTCCTCGGCCGGAGCCCAGAGCGGGGGCCGCACGCGCTCCCGAGGGCCGTACCCAGCGGAGTGCGGCGCGCGGCCCCCTCGGCCCGGCCCGTGGAACCCCGGGGGCGGCGGCGGCCGCACCTGCCCCGCGCAGACGGGCGGCTTCACCCACCTGGCGCCTCGCGCACGTCACGGCGCTGACCCCGCGCGCTCCTCGGCCCCGGCGCGCGGGTGCGGCCAGGCTCCGGGAAGACCCTGCTGTGCCGCGGCCGCCTCCGCCGGGTCAGTCGTCAGGCCGGCCGCCGCGAACCTGTTGCGCAGCCTGTCACGGCCGCTGGGCTCTCTGCCGGCGCCGCCTCAGCCCCACAACAACATGGCGGCCGCGGCCTCCGCAGGAAGCCGGGGGGCGGGGAGGCGAGCGACGGGCGGGCAGTGACGGCCCTCCCGCCTAGCTGCGGGGCCCGACTCCTCACCGTGGGGAGCGTGACCCTGCGTGGCGCTCCTCCTCACCCCGGGAGCCGTGGAAGGCGTGGGCCGGACTGCTTCTCCTCCCGTGAGGTCCCGAAGCTCCGCCGCTGACAGCCCTTCCAGGAGTTGCCAAGACCCACCTGGCTCCTCCTCTTCGCGGTGACTTGCGGAGACTGGGTGGGACATTTCCTGCCACTGGACCCTAAGGTTTTGGAAAGGGCCAAGAGACGTCCAGGACATCCCTGTTGGACTACACCCCCCCACCACTCTGGAACCTTCTTATTCACTGAAGGTCTCTTCGTTAACGTGTAAGCAAGCATTTCCTGAGAAGGAATGGGGACGTTAGAGGTGCAAAGGAGTTGCCTCCACCTTTGCTGCAGACACTTCTCAAGGAATCTCCTTAAAGGATTTTACCACACCCAAGAGTCAGCCATCCATTCACCATCACACAGAAGAGCAAGCTCATCACAGGAAGACTGCCTGAGTCTTTTCCACTTGCAGAAGCTAAACATTCTTATTCATCTAATAGAAGAAACTCATACTCAGAACTTCCGTTTTGTGGTCTCCTCACTCAAATCACCATTCTTTATCTAAGGCTAGAGGCAAAAGCACCCAGTCGACAAAAAGGCTTTCTTTAGATTTGGGTGAGGAAATGATAATTCCTAATGAGCAGAATAGGAGTCTGAGATTCAAGATTTCCATGGAAGGGGCTGTACTGAGCTGCATAAGCTAAACTGGTGCATGTCTGTAATCCCTACACTCAAGAGAAAAAGTCACATCTGTCTGACTGATGAGAAAGGTTATGAATTTGAGGTCAATCTAGGTTATATAAATTGTGTCCAAAATCCCATAAATAAGTAGGTGTTTTCCAAACATCAGTATCCCTATGATTTCTGTTGAAATGTAAGAGATCTATGCAGATCAAATGACCCCAGGCTTCATTTCGTACCTGTTGGGGTAGATGAAGATAGCAAGTCTGACGTGGAAGAGATGGGTGAAATGCCCAGGCCCAACTGAACTGGACAACCAAGTCTTAGGAAGAATTTAGCAAACATTGATGGTGACCAACAGGCTTTTCTTGCTCTCACAGTGTTTTCTTAACTCTTCGACTAGGACTTGACCAAGACCTGATAGACAGGTCCTGGGCTTTGGTGACACAGAGACACCTGGCTCCTTGGTATCAGTCTAGGAGGTCCCTTACTTCCTGGAGACCAGTTAATAGTAATCTCTGCCTACAAACAAGGCACTCTGATTAAGAAAGCAACTCTTGAGCACCAATTTCATCCCAATGGTCCCTTCCCATGCGTGTATCCAAGGATCTGAACACAAGACTCCCTCTCTCACAGTCCTACAGGGTCTATCGAGCAAACTGAGTTTTATTCCTCACAGGCAGATTGTTAATCTCCACTTCCCTCCTGTCACTGAGAAGTGCTGCTTGCATTTTGATGTTCTGGACCTGTTAACATTCACCTCTTCTTTCTGTTGAAGAAGTTGCTAGATCCTTGGGAGGAGAAGACTGGGAGTGGAGGGTACATTGAAAGGCCACCCTTGAAGAAACTACAATGCTATCAGAAATTGGAGTTCTGAGTGTTTGCCTGCAGAATCCCAAACACTAAATCAACAACTCTTGTTTTTTTTTTTTTGTTTTGTTTGTTTTTTTTCTTTTTTGGGGTGGGGTAGGGACAGCGAGACAGTGAGATCTAGACTTTTAGTATTTACTGGGTAAGTGATGAGAGAAGAAAGGAGATGAAGGGTTCTCAGACTCCTGGGCAGGCCTGGCTAACAGCAGTTCTTTCTGGTCAACAAGCTAAAGAATGGAATCCGGGAGGCAGGCAAACACATAAGCAACCCAAGAAATGTTCTTGTTCCTTTAGATAGTTTCACTCATATGCAAAAAAAAAAAAAAAAAAGAAAAGAAAATTTAAAAAGTCTTTTTTTTTCAATGTCCTTCTTCTCTCCTTGTGTCTTCTTTAGCCAAACTCAGGGCACTACCAAGAACTTCAGCACCTGAAATAGTCAGTCACTCAGTCCTCTCCACCCAGAACTCTCATCATCCTCAGTCTTCAGGAATTTATGATTCAGGTAGGTGATGCATCTGCCCTCTCAGTTCATTCCTCCACTCATGGGCTGGTCTTAAAACTCTGTGAATTCCCTCAGAATTTCCCAAATCTGACTGTCATCTGTCCATCTCTAGTGTGTACTGGAGATGAAACAACAAGCCCTACCTAAATCGGAGACGTTCTTGTCGATTCCCTAAAAGATTAGTAATTGGTGTAGAGTGAAAGCTTAGGAAGCCGGGAAGTAGATTATACACATCACATTTCTCTCCTTCTGACAAATCTAGAATAGGTTCTTAGGCTATTGCTAGAAAAAAGGTTTTACCACGAGGAACCCAATCATAAGCCTTTTTTTTCATGCTCTCCCCAGCCATAGATCCTGTTTTCTCTCAATTTCCCCTTTTGTAGTCTCCAAAGATCCCATTCTTCATCCAAAAACATACCCAGCCTATCTTCAAAAGATTATCATCGTAAGAACATGCTAGAATAGAGAGAATGAAAATGTCCAGATTTCAGCCATACCATGAGATAAATATCATGTAGGAAGCTTGTGTGAACCTGGAGCTTGTCTTTTATATAAGGCCTTTACCATTAATAGACTGCCTATGGAAGTGCTATATATAACCTTAGCTTTTTGTTTTGTTTTATAGAATAGAATTTTATTTAGGGCATGGGGAGGGGAGTTGAGAGGGTAGTAGAGACAGAGAAAGGGGGAGAGAGAGAGCAGAGGAGTAGAGAAGTAGAGGCTGGCCAATGAGCACGTGGAGAGAGGGTAGGGGAAGGGACAAGAGGACAAAGCGGGAGCAAGAAGGCAAGAGCAAGTATAACCTTAGTTTTAAATGAATAATTTATAAGGAAAGGAAGAGGCTATGACCAAGAGAAACCATACTGATTTACCCAGATACTTGTTACTTCTGGTATATGTCATTCTTTCCTAAGGACTAGAGTTTCCATTTATAATTCCCTTTAAATAACTTTATTTGGGTTTAAAGCTATAGTGCAAGTCTATTTGGCACAGAATTTTACATTTCATATGAAAATTTAGATGTTATTTGCTTTCATGTTTGTTTTTAACTATGTAATCTGTGGACATAAAATACTGAGTTAAAACAATTACGGCAGCTCTGGATAAAAGCACCTGCTACCACACTGAATTACTTGGGTTTGTTCTCTGTGTCCCAAGGATGGAAGGAGAAAATCAAAACCCACAAGTTGTCCTGTGATTTCCACCTCTAACATGCACCATGGCATGTGCATACCCATGTATGATAAATAATAAGTACATGCAAAATAAAACAAAATTCTAAGCTACCACTCTCCCCCTTCCAATGTATATCTTTAACTGTTTGGTGTCCTCATTAGATATGTCCCAACAGTGTAATAGTGCTCCACTGCGCAGCACCAAAAGCCCTGTTCTACCCTCCCTATGCCCAGGACGTATGAGGAGACGAGTACTGGGAAATGGACCTGTTTAAAATTGTGCTTCTTTGACCTTTGACTTGGAGAAAGCAGTGGGAGAGGGAGTCTCCAACTGTAGCATTGGCCGAGTATTACCACTTTCAGGCCACTGGTGTTGTATGTATATAACTTGAGACTCTGGCTTAAGGCCAGATGGTACTGGAAAGGCCGTGCCAGGCAAGCTGGCGAGGGAAGTCAGCCCAGACTTAGTTCTGTGCCAGCACTGCAGGGTGGAACCACAGGCCTGCTTCCAAGGGTCTAAAAGCCCTGAACAGGATGTGCTCATTCATAACTGAAGCACCAGGGGCTTCCAGTCTGGCAGGTTTAGCTCAGAGAAGGTGTGTATTCAAGACTCAGACATACTTCCAGTCTGCCTAGATCCCCAGCTGTCTGCTTATGTCATTGTTACTGCTTGTGGACAAAGTAGATACCAGTTGACTTCTTGTAATAACCTACCTAATAATAAATCCTTCTGCATTGGGCAGGGCTTTTATCTTTTTACCTTTTTAGTTTTTCATTTTTGTGGTGCTGCAAATGGAACGCAGGATCTTATGCATACTAAGCGTGGTATATCACAGAGCGTTAATTCAACCTCAAAACCATTTCTCAATGGGTGAACTTTTTGTTATTCTCATAAATGGAAACTTGAATGTCAGAGAAATGCCACCATTTGAACAACCTATTCTTCCATCAGCACTAAGGCCATAGTCTGTTATGATTTTGCTTTTAGCTTTTGTTAATTTTGGGGGAGCATTTATTTATATTTCATACTTAGTCTCACTGAGTGAAACTAAAGCACTTTCTTCTGCTTTCCTCAATTTATTTCTTAAAACACATAACTGGACTGATTTTAGCCATAGTGTATTTTTAAAATTCTTACAAAACTGTATATTATCTTACTATCTTTTGAATGGAGCTCCCTAATTCACTTAATGAGTCTCTTGTTAGTAGCTGATTCTAACTTTTTATTATAAATAAGCATTTCACTTCTAAATGGACACATCTAGATTATGAACATTTAATTATAAAATGTCCCTGAAAAGCACTTATTTTTTAAAGGCCTGGACCCTAGTTTGTGGGGCTACTCTAAGGTGCAGGAACTTGTAAGAAACGGAAGCTGGGAATGGTTGGCCCACCCATGTAATCCCAGGCCTCTGAGAGGAATTACAATGGAGGCAAGAGAATCAAGAGTTGAAGGCTTTTCATGACCACATAGTGAGGTTGAGGCTAGTCAGAACTATATGAGATCTTTTCTCAAAAAAGAGCAACAATAACTAAATAGAAACAACTTGAAGAAAAGTGGGAAATGGTGGAAGTTAGGTCACTGGGGGCCCACCCTCAGAGAGGGTGTTGGGTCTTATCCTGTGTTCCCTTTGCAGATCTCCTTTGTCATGTGGCCTTCTGGTGCCATTAGGCCAGTGACCATAAGCTGAATCCTATACAATTATGGGCTGAAGCAAACCTTTCCATATGTATGAAGCTGCCATAATAAAATCTATTACTTTGTATCTTATCTAAAAAGTGAATAATAAATAAAAAGAACTTGCCTCTTTATAAGCTTAATATTTCTACTGTCACAGAGGTGGAAAGGTGCCTATTCTTAGGATTAATTTTCAAAGCCTTAATCATTGATTGAAAATAATTATTCATAGTTTCTATAATATATATTAATCTACCATAGCAGTATTGGGACATACTACTTCCACTGTACCCTCCTAAGTTATATTTTATATGCATTTAAACTTCTACTAATAAAAATTATTTTAAACTTTCACTTTTTCTTCTATCCAGAGATTAGTGTTTTTATCAAATTTTGTTAAGTAACAGAATTGCATTTGGAAATAATTTAATTCAATAACTATTCATATACTTTCTCTTCTGTAATCTGGATATTGTATTCCTTCAAAATTTGTGTGCTGAAACCCTAAGCCTCTAAATGACAATCTTAGGAGGTGAAGTTCCTGGAATGATTGAAGAAATCTAACCACAAATGAGATCAGTGACTTTATAAGGAGACCTCAGGGTAAACCCTTGTGCCTTCACCCATGCAATATGTAATGACTCAGCTGGACCATAGAACCTGTGTACCAGAAAGTGAATCTTCATTCGTTGTATGGCAAAACATTTTCTGGGGAGAAGCATCATACATATCTACTCATCCCAGACAGAGAACATACAACAGACCAAAGTATGGACACCACCAAAGTCACACTTGGTGAAGCATGAGTTTCATTGGGGGGTACTGACAGGGTTTTTTTTTAATTTATTTATTTTATAAAATATTATTATAGCTCGCATAATTTGTTACATAATAATATATAATGAATACATGCTTTTTTTCTGTTTTTTTTTCTTTTTCTTTTTCTTTTTCTTTTTCTCTCTTTTTTTTTCCTGAGGCTTCCACATTTTGGCCTTCCTTCTTTTTGAGCCTCAGTGACAGTTTTAAGAATTCTGGAACTTTGGTTTCATCAACACACACAAGGTGGGCGGGGGAGAGGAAGAGGGAGAGGAATTTGTTATAAGAATGTGCTTTCATTTTAATCTCAGCTGTAGGGATGTGGGGCTGTTTCAAACTATCTACAGCAGCTGACTACTATTTGACTCATACACTAATATGGTTTTGCCAGTTCCAGATAGTTTCTGCAATTGTGTGGCATTTGGAATTCTGGGAACTTTTCAGATGGTACATAACTGTGAGGGTCCTAAGAGGAGGGGTCAGTGGTTGGTGGTGGTTTAGGGAGGTTGGTTGGGGTTTGCTAGTAGCAGTGGTCAAAGAAGAAACAAAAGGAAAGAAATTAGATTGAGAGATTTTCCTGATTTTTCTCTCTCCTCTATCCTACCTATTCTCTTCTAGCTAGTGTTGGAGAGGGATATAGGGTGGGGAAAAAAAAGAACTTACAAAGTAGCAAAAACTGCTACATTGGAGTTACAGGAATATGGGTAATGGGTTACTTGCAGGAGCAGAAATGACTCAAAGATAGCATGGGTGACAACTCCCAAAGTTGGGAACTTGAAGCACACACTAAGTAGCAAAACAGGTTGGAGATTGTCCTTCCCAGTTATCTCACTTGCTCTAAACCTCTTCCAGGCAGCTCAGCTGGTTTCTGCTTTTTCCAGGCAAGCTGGTACTATCTTAGAGTCTTCTTTACAGCTCAGTTCTGTTCAGTCAGAGAGGGACTCTCAACTTCTATTATTTTCCTGGCAGGGAGAGACCTCGTGAATCTGATTGGTTTCAGGAACTTTCTGAAGCTCCTTTGAGTTGTTTACCTTTCCACTTAAGGATCTTGCCTCCGGGATGTTTTGATGTCAGAGGAAACTGTTAAGCAAAATTACCACATACTTAATCTGCAAGCACCTTGATATTGGACTTCCCAACCCAGAACTGATAATAGTCTGCTTTTTATGCTATCCAGTTTGTGGTACTTTATTATGGCAGCTCAAAACAGATTAAAGCACTGTGCACATATATATTATAGCACTTCTTTTTTTTTAATTTACTATTATTGTTAATTATGAGTATATGTGCATTTGCATGTGATTGAAGGCACTCATGGAAGCCAGAGGTATTGGATGCTTCTGGAGCTGGTGTTACAGATATATGAATGCCAAGTGGGTTGCTGGAATTCAAACTCAGGTCTGTTCTCTTAATCACTAAGTCATTTCCATCCCCAATTTTAATATTTTTATTTTATAAATTCACATGAGCTCTTTGTATAATTCACTCAAAGAAAGGTTGTTTTGTACTTTATTATTTATTTATTTATTTATTTATTTATTTATTTATTTATTTATTTATTTATTTATTTATTTATTTATTTAGTGTGTGTATGGGGAAGGGGTAGTCCACAGAGGCCAGAAGAGAACTTTCAAAAACCTAAGAGCTGGATTTGCATGCAATTGTGAACCACTTGACATAGGTGCTGGGAACTGAACTCCAGACCTTTAGAAGAGCAGTCTTGGCTCTTAATCACTGAACAAGCTCTTCAGCCTTCAGAGGGATGTTTTAAAAAGCATGTGGTGCTTGTGTATTGTCCCTCAATTTACAGATTATTATTACCTACTTATGAGAAACAAGATTGATTTTCTTTTGAAATCCATTTGCTTATCTAAAATAATTCAGTTGGTAATAGGTTTTTATGTTCTGGCAATATGTTCAATGAAGAGTCTACGGCAATAATCATGACTCCATTAGGTGTTCAGTAAATATTACCGAACACTGGAAAAACAAGCATAGTAACAGAAAATAATTTTATCTGCAATTCAGCAAGGTTAATAATTGACTAGAGGCCCTAAGGAAGTTTCTATGATTGTCTTCTCTGATCCAAATAACAGGTCTTGTTGTTAGGTGTTTGTTTTTAACAAGTTCTGTTTCTATAAATACTAATAAGATTACTCTGAGCCTGGGATTAAAGGTACATATTACAATACTCTACTCTGCATTTATTAAAACATATCAATTGTAAAATTTAATAGGATGAACTATAACTTTCCCCTAAATGACAGTAGCACTCATGACCATATCCAGCACCCTTCTGCCCTTCCCCTCCTCTCCCTAGTACCCTTTGTAGTCCCTGAAAATGTTATGCTTTCCAGGTTACCTTAAATACTTTTAAAAGTATTTTAAGTATTATTATTATTATTAATGTGCTTGTAGGGTGTGTGTGTGTGTGTGTGTGTGTGTGTGTTTAGGGAACAAGTTTAGGGAGTTGGTTCCTTTTTGCATTGTGGGTTTCTGGGTCATCAGGCTTGAACAGCGAGTGCTTTTACTCAGTGGGGCATCTTGCAGGCCCAACTTTTATTTTTTTAAAGTTTCCACAAATGATAATGTGTGATACTCGTCACTCTGTGACTAGTTTTATTTTGTTTAACATTATGTCCTCCAGATCCATCTATCCATTTTACTGCAAATGACTAACTTTCTTCTTTACGGATGAATCCTACTCTATTATGTACATACACTACTCATTTTTTTGTCTGCTCATCTGCTGGCAGGCATGGAGGTTGAGCCCGCATCTTAGGTGTTGTGAATAGACCAGTATTGCAATATGCTTGGATACACAGGTTTTGTGCACTGACTTCATTTCCTGTGTCCCTGTACTTGGACTGGGACAGCTGTTTCCTGTGGCGTTCTCTTGAAGTCAGTGTTCTATCTAGAACAGGACCAGTGGTATTGTTAGAAGATGTAAACAGAAACACAGCATTCTACTTTCATACCAACAAGTTCTGGTGGGACGTGTAACTCCTTAGAGATTTACAGAAAGGTCCGTGAACTTTGTGCCTTTCAAGTTTAGCCTTGTTTTTAATTTGATGTACTGGGTAATCTAAATTGATTCAGTTTTATAGGGTAAGCCTTGGGGTGGAGACCAGGTTTTAACATGTACTTAACAGCTTCTACTGTACTTTCAGTTCTTGGAAAATAATAATTAATGGTTAGGCATTGGGTGCTTGGCACAAAACCCTGACTCTAAGTATAATTAACTTTAAGAGTTATTTTGGTATCTGTTGAAAGTGAGATGGGAAATACTTTATGGCTTCATAGAAGGAGTCAGAAATTTACCCTGTGCTTGAGACATGTTAAGATATATAATGCATAAGTAGGATTGCCTAATGAACATGAACTCAAAATTCTAGAATTAACCTCACAAAAGTCAGATGAAAAGTTTAGAGCTTCTAAATACTTAATGCACTCATGTTGGTGGTTTTAAAAGAACAAAATCTTGAAATACATCAGCTCTTAAAAGTAATGTCAGTAAATCTAGTTAGTTCTGTAAATTGTTTGTTTTATAAATTTACATCATAACTGTTTCAACAGCAGTTTTTTTCATGTTCAAGTGTTGAATAAGTTTTGTATACATGTGCAGGCATGTATATATATACATACAAATACGAGTACACTGAAGGCACACCTTGCTTTGCTGCAGTCTTAAGAACATCTTTAGTTTGTCTCTTGCATAATTGGTACCACATTCTTCAGAACTTCAGAATGTTAAGGAAAGTGTGGACTTTGGCTCCAAGTGGGAATACTTTGGGTAGGAAAGGTAGCAGCAGTAGACGCAGTGCAGGCACCTTCAGAGAGCGCACAGTGTCTTCTGCCTTGTAGGCTGAGGCTCAGTGGTGAAATTGAGCATGAACAGTTTGCCCAGGTGTGATGCTGACTAAGTAAATGAGGAGTTGCAGGAGGTCTTGTGTGGCATTCCTAACTTGTTCATATCTGCCCTTGATTTAATTATTTACCCACACTAGGTTAATATACCTTTTACTAACTTTTGCAAACTGCATCGCTTGTCTAAACATGAGAATGCATGAGTATGACACCGTCTGAGAGTGGAAGATATGTTTGGCGTTCTCTTAGGCACAGCCTCATGTAGGCACTATGAGCTCACTGTATAGTAACGGCTGTGCTTGGACTCTTTGTTTGAGTCAGGGTCTCACTGTGTAGTTCTGGATGCCCCAGACCTAATTATATAGACCAGGTTAGCCTTGAACTCACAGAGCTCCTCCTGCCTTTACCTCTCAAATGCTAAAATTAAAGATGCAAATCATTACACTCAGCTTTTTGAAAATAGAAGAGTAAGGAAATAAGATAATAGTTAAACTATCCAAATACAAAATTGCAGAATAAAATTGGCAAAAAAATTAAAGAGATATGCAACAGCTTCAAATCAGAATAAACTGATGTGAATATTTAGAGTACAATCTGAAGTAAATAGGAGTTTGTTACTTTAGGTACTTTTTCTAAAAGCATGATATCAATGAAATGGTTCATCCTGACATATTTAGTTTCTAAAATCTTTTGGAATCTCTAAGCTAGGAGTAGTATGCCTTTAATCCCTTGAGTAGCACAAGCAGGCAGATTTCTGTGAGTTTAAAGCCAGCCTCTGGTCCCCACCCTCACTTTTGACACAGTCTCACTATGTAGCACACACACATACACAGAGGAGGGAGAGGGAGAGAGAGGGAGAGCCTTTGCCTGAGGAACTCAATATTCCTTGTCTGCTAAACCAACAGTGGTGTTCTCTGAAGAAGATGCTGGCAAGACAATACTGATGTTCCCTAGGGCCCACCAATGCTTGCCTCTAAATGTATAACCGGACGAGGTAAAGTAGGCTTCTAGAAGGGGATAGAAAGTGTAGTCCATGAGGAGGTACCCTGTACCACCTAACGAATTGTCTAATCTAGTCAAGCAGAGGTCTGGGAAGTCTGTATAGAAATGGGTTAGAGGTATGGAACAATGGTGGAAGGAACATAAAGCTAGATCCGAGTTTATTGATATATCCCCACTAAGTGGAGATTCTAGGTTCAGTATAAAAGCTCCAACATTCTTTTACGTTGTTAAAAGTTTGTTTGACAACAACAACCAACCAGAGCTCCCAGGGACTAAACCACCATCCAAAGAGTACACTTTATGGACCCATGGCTCCAGCTGCACATGTAGCAGAGGATGGCCTTTTTGGGCATCAGTGGGAAGAGAGGCCCTTGGTACTGCCAAAGCTTGATGCCCCAGTGTAGGGGAATGTCAGGGCAGGAAGGCAGGGGTGTGGGAGGGTAGGGGAACACCCTCATAGAAGCAGGGGGAGGGAGAATGGGATTGGGGGGATGGAGGGGAAACCTGGAAAGGGGTTTTAAATGTAAATTTTAAAAACCCAATAATTGTTTTAAGTTTGTTTGAATAGTTGGCTGAAGCATTTGTCAAAGATGGCCTACTAAAAGAGTTGGAAATACCTGATATCCCTCTGCCTTTGGTTGATGAAGGGAGTTTAAGGATCAAGGAAATTGCCAATGGTGCAGTGGTACCGAGTGTAAAACCTAATCCTCCACAATGGCAAAGCCCAGAAGGCACGCCCTCCCCTAGTCCTGTAAGATGCAAAATGGTGAGAGGGGCACAGCCCATTTGAAGAGTTTAGTTGTCTTTGCCCTTCTGCTTGTGCCAGACCTTAGGGATGGAGATGCTGCAGCTCAGCTGAATGAATTAAGTGTGGTGGGTAGCAGGGGCCAGGAGGCAGCACTGAATCACCAAAGGTGAGATGATCGTACTTATTACAATGGGCAGCACAGGCAGTGTGGTTTTTATGGAGGCATGACTCACAGACCTTTGGTACTGGCTAATTAGTCAGGATGTTCCCAGGCTTGAAATAGAAGTATAAAATCTTTATTTTAAAAAGTGACTTTGGAAGTTCTTTTGTTAAGTTCAGCACATATCATTGGGGAAAATGGGCTATAAACCACTGTTACAGTTTCATTCTAAGTTTAAAGTGTATCTCTGTAACATGATAAGAGTGACTTTGAAGGTTCACTTTAGACCTCATTTAAATTTCTGATTCTGACTTTCCAGCAGTTGTGTCCTAGACAAGTTATTTCACCTTTCTGAGTCTCTCTCATTCCTAAAGGAGCCCTTCAGTCCGTGGGTGACTTAGGCCTGTCCTACTCATACACAGAGGTGGTGTACCCACAGGGCAGGCTTGTAGGTATTTCAGGGTTAATTTGTTTGTGACCCATTCTAGGGAGTCTTACTAAATTTGGGCATGTAATTGAATCTATTTCCTAGGTCTATAATAATAAACCAAAGATGAAGTATGTAACCACATACTTTCTAAATCAGAATATGTATGGCTGTCCATGTTTATTTTTCACTTTACAGCTAGCTCCAAATTTACAATGATGTGGGATTTTTCTGCTTTAAAATGGTGTAATAGCCATAAACATTCAACAAAACCATACTTTAAGTTTTCTCAGACTAGATAAGTGCAGTGTGGTATCACCTCACAATACCAGGCAGCAGTAGGGAGCCAGCTGCACAATCCCGAGGACAAGCAGCCATTGTTCTAGAGCGTGCAGTGTTGTTTGGAAGCTTAATCACATTAAATACATTTCTGGCATGACACAGCCCCATTGTAAACCCAGGAATGTTCGTATCATCTAGGTCTATGGAACACAGTTTGGATCCTGGACCCCTGAATGTTTATTTCAAGCTTAAGCAGGATTTCAAGACTAAGGTCTGTATAGAGATGGTCCTCAAGTTCTTTAGCCCTCAGGGGAAAACAGTCAATAGAGCCAAAGACAAGAACATGTTCTTCTTCAGCTGGACTGTCTCCCTCACCACATTTGAGTTTAGACCCCTTTGGCCCTTCTACAGTAGGTGTTGACGTTTGCTGTCCTGGCTAGCCCTGAGCACCCTAAGTTAGCAGGAGTCTGATCCAGTTCTTTATCCTCCAGCCTTCTGTTTTAAGTCCTTACAGTCCTTCAGTAAGAGTCCTGTCAAATCCATTTAGTAAAAAAGCAGCCAGAATCTGAGCATGATGACAGAGGTAGAGACCACCCTGCCCCACATAGTGAGTTACTGGTCAGCCAAGGATAATTGTAGATAGACAATTAACCTCTAACCCACCTACCCCACCCCACAAAATAACTCCCTGTCTTCTTTTAGTAACTCTTCAAATTTTCTATCTCTTCCTTCTCAGAGGCAGCCAATGCCTACCTGTCCTTACTGTCTTCAAAGTTAGGATGGATTATTTCACCCACTGCAAGACAACTTTGTAGTAGTCCTTCAGAATAAAATTTACCTATTTTTTAAAAGAAGTGCTGGAAGTTTTTTTTTTCTTCTTTAAGAATCTTTAACAAATATAACCCAGCTTACCACACAAAAAACAAAACAAAACAAAAGAAAACAAAAAACAAAACGTCGTAAGTAGGGGCCAGCTGGAAAGGACATTACATAGCTAAGCAAAAGCTTTTTACTGCTTAGCACCTTCCATTCTTAGCTCCACCCTTAGCAACAAAACCTTCTGTTTGTCCTTGACCTGTACAAGGCTCCTCCCTATCTAGTGGTCCCGCCTACACTGCACAGAAGTAGAGATTGTGTAAGCCAATCCTTGTACTCCCCCTAGAGGAACCAACTGTGGGTGGCTTTTGGTTGCTATTTTGCAGTTTTGGTTTTTTTTTTTTTTTTGTTTTGTTTTTTTTAAAAAGGTGTTTCTGTTTTTCTGTCTCCAGGAAACTTAGCAGAGGATCAGAAATGTTCCATCTTTGAGCAGCTGCTTTCTCAGTTCTTGCTTACATGGGCAGTCAAAACTGTTTTGAACTATCTTTTTATATTATATCCAGGGAGCCAGAGAACTCCAACAGAATATTCTGTCAAGTAAGAAGAAAAACAAAAAACAAAAAAATCCAAAAAACAAAACAAAACAAGTGGTTCTCCAAGTGTGTTTGGTGTACCACCTGCAGAAAATACCTTGCTGTTTCCAAATTCAAGATTTCTGCCCAAGAACCTTGGGAGTGATACAGTTCTTATACATATTAAGGTATGAAAACCACTTAAAGACATTATTCCAAACCATATCCTATTTAAAAGTATGCAGGACAATGTTGGAATCAAACCCAACAGACAGGATTTTATCCACAATAAACCCCATACACCTGCTAGTCTTTCTCCCTAAGCACAGATCTTTAACCCTTACTATAAATAAACCTAATACCCTTCTCTGTTCTAGATCCCCGAGGATGGTTTTAAATTCCAGCCTCCCTCATCTGCCTAACTCTATTATGTCAGATATTACTCTCAAATTGGCCGATTGAGCTAATGTCAGTCTCTTACTGATTCCAGGAAGCCAATGAGAATAGTTCCTTTAAGGGAAAAAGATGCTTATGCCAAGCATGGTGGTGCACACCTTTGATCCCAGTTCTCAGAAGGCAGATCTCAGAGTTCAAGGCCAGCCTGGTTTACAGAGCAAGATCCAGGATGGCCAGTACTACATGGAGAAACCCCATCTCAAACAAAAACAAACAAATAAAAATCTTAAATATTTGTTTTTTATTTGATATGTATGGGTGTTTGCTTGCATGTATGTCTATGCATGCCACATGTATGCAGTGCCTACAGAGGTCAGAGAAAGTGTCAAGTCCCCTGGAACTGGAGTTGCAGGTGGTGTTGGCTGCCATGTGGGTGCTAGGAATAGAAACAGATCATCTGAAAGACCTTAACTGTTGAGCCATATCTCCCGCCCTAATAGTCCCTTCTTTCAAAGTATGTAAAATTGAACCAGCTGTACACAAACACTACCACATAAATATCTTAAGTGAATTTCTCTTTGGAATTATGTTTAAACTGCCCATTCAAAGAGCTCATCCTCAAACCTGGTTTGGTAGATTTTGATTGGCATCAGAAAGGTAATATTTTACCAAACATTCCAATTTGATGATTCTGATGGAGACAGCCAGGAGGTTTTTGCTGGTGTTTGTATTGTTTGAGGTAGGATCCCATGAAGCCCAGGTTGGCTTCGAGCTCAAGGATGGTCTTGAATTCTGGTCCTCTCACTTCCCTTTCTCTTGCAATTACAAGGCTGTGTCACCACGCCAAGGTTTATGGGCTGAGGATGGAACCCAGGACTTGATACATGTCAGACAAGTGCTCTACCAAGTAAGTTCCATTCCAAATCTCTTCAGTGGCATCTTAATAAATACTGTCTTATATGCCAGACTTTTCCAACCAGCATAATGTTTATAGAATGCTGTACATTCAAGTTCATACAGAATTTACAAATTGTAAGTCTTTGACCTCAATCTGAAGAAAGACAAGAGTTAGACTGTAGCAAGTAGCAAGTGGTCATAATTTCACACTTTTTCTCTTGCTGTAGTTTTTTAAGTTTTTTTTTCTTTCTATATTACATCCTGACCACAGTATTCCCTCCCTCCTCTCCTCCCAGGCCTTCCAGCCCCTCCCACCTCCTTTTATCACAGATCCACTCCTTTTCTCTTTAGAAAAGAACAGACCTCCCAGGAATATCAGTCAAACATGGCATTATAAGTTACAACAAGGGTATATGTGCACATGCCCTCATATAAAAGCTGGACAAGCCAATTCAATAGGAGGAAAGGGGTCCTGAACAGGCAAAGGAGTCAGAGACAGTCCCACTCTCACTGTCAAGAGTCCCAGAGGAACACTAGACTACAAAACCATAGCATATATGCAGAGGACCTAGGGTAAGTTCTGTTCAAATGGCCTGATTGCCAGTTCAATCTCTGTGAGCCCCTATGAGCCCTGGTTAATTGATTGTGTGGGCTGTGTTCTGGTGTTCTCCTTGGTCCCTCTGGCTCCTACAATTCTTCCTCCCTCTCTCTTGAGGGATTACTAAGCTCCTCCAAATGTTTGGCTGTGGGCCTTTGCATCTACTCCTATCAGTTTCTGGATGAAACCTCTCTGATGACAATTATGCTAGGCTCTGGTCTACCAGTGTAGTGGAATGCGATTAAGAATCATTTCATTAACATTTATTTTATTTTATTCTGCCAGTCATGTTTGGTTCTATTCTAGGTCTTTGGTCTTTCCAGACTCTGGTTATTAGTCCTCCAGGCAGTGCCTGGCATTGGCTCTCTGTCATGTTGTAGGTCTCAAGTTGGACTGGTCATTAGTTGGCCACTCCCACAAGTTCTGTGACACCTTTACCTACCATCTTGCAGGCAGGACAAATTATAGGTCCAAGGTTCTGTGGCTGAGTTGGTGTGAAGTATGTGTTTGTCCCAGGGACTGGCACTATTAGGAGGTGTGGCCTTGTTAGAGTAGGTGTGCCACTTTGAGCTTAAGCTTAAGACCCTCATCCTAGCTGCCTGGAAGTCAGATTTCTACTATCAGACTTCAGATGAAGATGTCAAACTCTCAGCTCTTCTCTCACCTTGATGATACTGGACTGAACCTCTGAACCTGTAAGCAGCCTCAGTTAAATGTGGTCCTTTATAAAACTTGCTTTTGTAATGGTGTCTGTTCACATCACTAAAACCCTAAATAAGACAGTTAGTATCCAATCCCTTCATTGGAAACCTTGCCTGATTATAGGAAATGGCCGGTTCAGGCTCTGTATCATTACTAGATTCTTTGCTAGTTCACCCTCTTAGATTCCAGGGAGTCTCCATTGCACTAGGTTTCTACCTCAACCCCCAATTCCACTTATTTTCCCAGCACTCCCTCCCTCAATTCCCTCAAACACCTGATCCCTCCTGTTCCCAAGTGTACCCAAAAATCTATTTACCCTTCCCATGGAGATCCTTGTATCCTCTATTGAGCCCCCCTTGTTACTTACCCTCTCTATGTCTGTAGCATGATTATCTTTTATAGTTAATATTCACTTATAAGTGAGTACATACCATGTTTGTCTTTCTGGGTCTGGTTTGCCTCACCCAGGATGATTTTTCTCTAGTTCCATCTATTTGTCTGCAACTTTCATGATGTCATTTTTTTAACAGCTAAGTAATACTCCATTATGTGAATGTACCACATTTTCCTTATCCATTCTTCAGTTGAGGGACATATAGGTTGTTTCCAGTTTCTGGCTATAAATAAAGCTGTTATGAACATAGTTGAGCAACTGTTCCTGTGGTAGGATGGAGCATCCTTACATGTTCGGAGTGGTATAGCAGGATCTTGAGGTAGATCGATTCCCAATTCTCTGTGAAGCTGCCATATTGATTTCCAAAGTGGCAGTACAAGTTTGAACTCCCACCAGCAATGGAGGAATGCTCTCTTGCTACACATCCTCACTAGCAGGAGCTGTCACTTGTGGTTTTGATCTTAGTCATTTTGTCAGGTATGAAATAGAATCTCAAAGTTGTTTTGATTCACATTTCCCTGATGGTTAAGGATGTTGAACATTTCTTTAGGTTCTTCATCATTTGAGATTCCTCTGTTGAGAATTCTCTGTTTAGCTCTGTACCCCATTTTTAATCGGATTATTTGGTTTGTTGATGTCTAGTTTCTTGAGTTCTTTATATATTTTGGACATCAGCCTTCTGTCAGATATGGAGCTGATATCTTTTCTCATTCTGTAGGCTACTGTTTTTTTTTTTTTTTTTTTTTTTCTTTCCCTATTGGTGGTGTCTTTACCCTTACAGAAAGTTTTCAGTTTCATGAGGTCCCATTTACTAATTGTCGATCTTAGTGCCTGCAGGATTGGTGTTCTGTTCAGGAAGTTGTCTCCTGTGCCAATGTGTTCAAGGCTATTTCTCTTCTATCAGGTTTGATGTATCTAGTTTTAGGTTGAGGTATTTGATCCACTTGGATTTGTGCAGTGTGATAAATATGGGTGCATTTGCATCCTTCTATATGCTGACTTCTAGTAAAACCAGCACCATTTGTTGAAGATGCTTTCTTTTTTTATTGTATATTTCTGTCTTCTATATAAAAAAAAGCATGTGTTCATAGGTGTGTAGATTTACCTTTCAGCCTTTAATTCAATTCCATGATCAACCATCTGTTTTTGCACCAAAAGCATGTGGATTTTATTACTATAGTTCTATAGTACAGTTTGAATCTGGGATGGTGATTCCTCTAGAAGTTCTTTTATTGTAGGTTTGTTTTAACTATCTTGGGTGTTTTTGTTTTTGTTTTTGTTTTTGTTTTCATGTGAAGTAAAATATTGTCCTTTCAAGGTCTGACTGTAAAGAATTATGTTGGAATTTTGATGGGGGATTTCATTGAATTTGTATATTGTTTCTGGTAAGATAGTCATTTTTACTGTTAATTGTACAATCCATAAACATGAGGGCAATCTGACAGCAAAATTTGTCACCCCATTGCTCACCATGACTGATTCAGCTGATCTGGCTGGCTAAGCAGGTGTCCCCTTCCTCCCTTGCCACTCCATGTGCATTCTTCCCAGAGCTGCTGGCTTGGTAGAAGAGGACAACCTTCCTCAACAAAGGAGGACTGGTCATCTGTCAAGGGAATGAGAATATCTGTGCTTCCCTGATAGAACCTCCAAACAAGCTCTCACGCTCTCTTGATATTGTTTACAGGGGACAATTGCTCCTTACATATCAGTGCAAACTGGACCTTCAGATATGTCCCAAGGCAATTTAAAATAGCCACTCTTGGTTGTTTGATCATTGGAACTGAGAGGTGAGAAGGAACACACTAGATGTTCTTGAGTATAAAAAAATAAGATTGATACTTCAGCTTCACTAGTATGGTAAACAATCGGAACTGATTACTGAAAGCTCACCACTACAACTGCAGAACACCAGGGACATTGCTGTAACAACTGGCTAAGTATTGCAGAGAAATAATTTAACTTTTATGTGAGAATTATTTATGTATTAGTATTTTAATTACATTTTCTACAGTCACGGGCTGGGGAGATGGTTGATTTGGTAAGGTGCTTGTCATGAAGACCTAAGTGTGATGGCCTAGATCCCACATGAAAAAGCCAAGTACAGTTTAATGCCTGTAATTCCAGACAGAAAGAAGCAGAAAGATCCTTGGGATGTACTGGCTACTTTGTCTAGCTGAACTGTGAAGCTCTAGGTTCAGTGAGAGACCTTGTCTCAGAAAAGGGTGGAGGATTGGAGAGATGGCTGAGCAGTTATGAGTACTGCCTGCTCTCTGGCACCCATGTGGCAGCTCACTTCTGTAGCTTCAGTTCCAGGGAACCCAACAGCCTTATATAGACATACATGCAGGCAAAACGCCAATGCCCATAGGACAAATAAATCATTAAAAAATAAAACAAGACAAGGAGTAACTGAGGAAGACAACTGATGTTGACCTCGGGCTTCCACATGTACATATGTGCCAGAACATGTATATTTGTGTATGTGTATATATATATCTACATTATATATATATTTAAAATTTGTACACTCATGAATAATTTAAGATAGAATTATCAGTGAGCCACCTGTAGGTGCAACTGCTTATAGATTATGAGAAAAAGACATAAAAACTTATTATAAGGAGCACAGACATATAATACTGTGGTGGTTTGAAATAGGTTTGGCCCCCACAGTCTCAAGTGTTTGAATGCTTGGCCATAGGGAGTGACACTTTAGGAGGCACAGTCTTATTGGATTAGGTGTGGCATTGTTGGAGGAAGTGTGTCATTGTGGGGGCAGGCTTTGGGGTCTTATATGCTCAAGTTACACCCAGTGTAGCACATAGTCTGCCGCTGCCTGTCTCAGATCAGGATGAGAGAACTCTTGGTTCCTCCAGCACCATGTCTTCCTGCATGCTGACATGCTTCCCTCCATGATGATAATGGACTAAACCTGTAAGGTGGCCCCAATTAAATGTCTTCTTTATTAAAGTTGCTGTGCTTTTGGTGTTTCTTCACAGCAATGAAACTCAATCTAAGACAATACCAACACTTTAGAGATGGAAGCTGGAGGGTCAGAGAGTTCAAGGCCATCCTGGAATACCTGGGACCTTGCCCCTTCTAAGCCCCAAGCAACAACTATATAGCAAATGATAAAAGGAAAAATCACAAAGGAATTGAACATATAAACATTTAAAATGTATGCATGACAAACCCACCAGGATGTAACTCATTGTAAGAGGGTTTGTCTGGCATGTGTGAAGCCCAACAAAAGCAAGATTATAGCATCTGAGCCAATAACCTCCCACAGTTAAATTATACGTTTAAGTAAAATACTAAAACCACACTAACGAGGACATTCTTCATGTGTAACAAACCCAGAGGAGGTTCTGCTAAGGGTACAGGTGAAGAGGACCCAGCCACTGGCTTGATTCTGTGTCTCCCTCTCTGACCTGTTCTCCGAGTTACTCTCTTCCCCTGGTTTGTCTTAAATTCTAGGATCACAGATATGACAGAAATGGAAACTGCCTCCCAAGCAACAGTAATTTCTGTGGCAACAGCCAGTCCTGAGCTAATAACCAGCCAGACCCCAGTCTCAGCAGGATCACTAGCTATGCAGATCTCCTTGACTTTGGCACTTCCCTATATAGAGCCACAGAGCTATTGCTTACACCTCAAAGACAGATTGTAGGTCACTAGACTCTATTCTCCCTGGCACATCTGAAAACAAACCCTATCCTGCTTTCAACACCGCAGGGACTGAGTGGCCAGACCAAACTGTTGGGACCCCTACCACCATGTCTTTACCAAGGACTCTGGTAACTGGCATAATGGATTTGAAGGAGGCAATCTATTATTTTAGACATTTTCCCGTCAAATAAACTAACCAAGACCAGACTTAAGCAACATAGTATTAGTGTAGAGAACCAGGAAAAAGAGATAAAAAGTTAGGATTTGAGATTAACTTAATTCAGGGACTCTGGCTCCATTTTTTTCTTTACTAAGTCTATTACAGTTGTCGTCCTCTGTGTGTTCAATCAGTCTCAGACTGCAGCTAGGCCTCATCATTCTACAGAGCATCCACAGGGGAAGCCAGCACTTCCTGAGGTGCTTACTGCTCTCTTTTCCTGCATTTACTCATTTGTGTGTGTGCATGCACATATGTATGAGGTACATGCATACGTGTGTGTGGGGTGTGTGTGGTGTGGATGTAAGCACAGATCAAAGGATTATTTGTAGGAATCAGTTCTCATCTTCAGTCTTGTGGGCCCTTGAGGTTGAACTCACATTATCAGGCTTTGGGTCTTTACTCTCTGAGCATCTTGCCAGTCCCTCCTAAGGCATTAAGAGTGAAGGAACTTTTCCTCATAGCCCTTGGCACATCCGTACAGGACACCAATTTAGATTTGGTCATGCCTGTTGTGTGACTTTTTCTGGAGAAAACATGACATACCACACACCAAAGTAACAATTCCATCAAAATCCAACTTGGGTTGCCAAAGTATTAGTGTTAGTTGCAAGTGTGAAGGAAAGGGGTCCTTGTAGGAGACACCGGTGACTCACAGACAGCTCTGTCACCAAAAGCCTGCCCCAGTGTGGGTGGTTCCTGAAAGCAGGATCCCTGGAGCTCCTGCTGGACTTACTTGCAGGTTGGGAAGGCTCCTACAGACAGCTTGGTTTATGGGAAAGTGGGAGTTGTACTGCCCTCACGGCTTTGGGAAGGACCTTGTGCATCTTGTACATTCCAGCTTTCTGGGACTTGGGAGGTTTCTCTGCTTCTCGAGTCTCTCTCTTCCTCCTAGTAAGGAATATTTCCATTCCAAGAAAATTGCTAGGCACGATGAATCCAAGCCTGAGGTCCAGAAACGTCACATGCCTGTCCAATAAGAAGCGGGGAAAATCTTCACTGTCCAATAAGAAGCGAGAAAGTCTTCACTGTCCAATAAGAAGCGAGAAAAATCTTCACTGTCCAATAAGAAGCGAGAAAATCTTCACTGTCCAATAAGAAGCGAGAAAATCTTCACTGTCCAATAAGAAGCGAGAAAAATCTTCACTGTCCAATGAGAAATGAGAAATTCTTCTCTGAGGGTGCCCCGGAAGAGTGACCTCTTCCTCCCAAGCCCTGCCTTCTGGCTGTGGTGTGATGGCTGCAGTGCTCATCAATTCCATCCTTAGTTTGTCCGAAGTTCTGAAAGAGTTCCTGAGAACTTCATTCCTAAATTCTTGAGTGGTCAAAATATGGATGATGAGGCAGTACCACTTATCATAATAGCCATGAGATCAAACGCTCAAAGGAAGTGTCCACCCTCATTATGTCAGACATCCAGCCACTACTGCTGAGCCGACATGGGAAGGGACAACATCTTGCTTTATAACTTCGAAGGTTTCATCAGTGCTGTGACAGAGCAAGGCAGTAAGTAATCCTAGGCTGCATTGTGTCTCCAAACAGAGACTGAGAACCCTCGCACCCTGGAGCCCAGGAAAATTTGAGGCCACATCTAGACCCTGGAGTCTTGTAATTAAGATGACTGTAGGATTGTGTATTACACAATTCGAAGACCACAAGAAAATGTATTGGAGCAGATCTCTTGCCAGTTCAACACCACAACCCACTGTAAGACCAGGAATTCAACCTCTACTTACTAATCATGATCCAGTGATGGATGAGGTGTTCAGATCTGCAGCTCAGGGCTCGACTCCCTAGGGACTTGATACAGTATTTCTAGATACACTCCCAGCCTGTGGGCAAGATGATAGATACATTGACTCCAGCTGGTTGAACTTTATAGTCTGACTCTGAATGATGCAATATAGGCTGCAGTGACTTCTTTCACAGCTACTGAATCATTCATTGAGTGGACTGTCTCCTGGAGCCATGTTCCCGAGTATAGGGGTTGAGACAGTTCTTCGAAATGTATGGTAAGGCAGTTGAAAGAAATGCAGGGGGACAGTTGCTACAGGGCATAGAAAGTTATATAGCACGTTCTGTAATTATTGCTCCAATCAAGAAACCAGAAGGCCCTTCAAGAACCTCCTGGAAGAAAAGAAGCTTGGTACCAGCAGATGCCTATAAAGACCTGTCTTGCAGAAAAGGGTGAAGTTCCTAGTCCTGATGCAGTAGTTAGTGCTTTAGTGAATGCTGTCCACCCACAACCACAAAATTAGGGGAGAAAAGAGACTAGTCTTCAAAATGGACTATAAAGCCAGTCGTGGGGAGATGAGCCCAAGGAAAAGACCAACCAGGCTCAGCTAGCCTGTGTGCAAATAAAAAGCAAAGGAACTGATCTTTAAATACATGAGACTGAAAACCTGTTCAATATCAGCAAATCCTAAATCCAGAGCAGTGGGGGAAGTCAATAAGGATAGCTTCTAGGGATGCCAGGTTGGAGTTAGAGCCCACTGAAGTTAGTCAGGCCGCAACACAAAACAATCACAAGTGTGACTGTTGTCAGAGGTTTACAGACAATTGGGACTTAGGTCAAAGCTGCCATGACACAATTAGCTAAATTTGTGTTTCAGAGGGGTGAGGGTCTCATGGTTCCTATGCTTATATATTAGTTTAAAACTTAATTTGTTTCACTTCTAATTTTTTTAAGTTTTTTAAAAAGATTTATTTAGTTATTTATTCTATGTATATGAGTACACTGTAGCTGCCTTCAGACACACCAGAAGAGGGCATCAGATCCCATTACAGATGGTTGTGAGCCACCACGTGGTTGCTGAGATTTGAACTCAGGACTTCTGGAAGAGCAGTCAGTGCTCCTAACTACTGAGCCATCTCCCCAGCCCTCACTCCTAATTTTTAATCCCTTCAATGCTGTACTTCTTTTGGTAAGGCAACTTCTTTTGTATTAAGACATAAGGTGGGGCAATATACACATAATTGAATAAATGAATGTCAAAACTTTTATTTTTTTTAATTTAATTTATTTTATATATATGAATACACTTTAGCTGTCTTCAGACACACCAGAAGAGGGCATCAGATCCCATTGCAGATGGTTGTAAGCCATCATGTGGTTGTTGGGAATTGAACTCAGGACCTCTGAAAGAACAATGAGTGCTCTTAACCGCAGAGCCATCTAAGCTTTACCTTTTAGGACACAGACTGAGTTTATGGTAGCTATATTGATTACTGTAACTTTATAATGGGTCTGAACATTAAGTAGTTTGGAGCCAAGTGTGGTGGCACATTAATGCCATATTCAGTGGGCAGAGACACCAGAGTCTACACTGAGAGTTCTGTGTGTAGCCTGGGCTACATGATGAGACCCCCCACACACACCAAACAAAACTAGATAATGTAGTTCATTCTTTTTTCTTCCTCCTGTGGGGTGGTGATGCTTTTGTTTTGTTTTGTTTTGTTTGAAACCAGGTCTCATGTCGTCCGGCTGACCTCACACTTGTCATGTAGTCAAGGATAGGCCAGAGCCCCTGATCTTCCCTTCTCTATCTCCTGGGTGCTAAAAATACAGGCATGTGTCATTTAGCTTAAAATTTAGTTTAACTTTAGTTTAGGTTTAATTACTTTTTAATTTTTAAATTTATGTGTATGAATGCTTTGCTGCCATGTCTGTGTGTCACATACATGTAGTGTTCATAGAGGCCAGAAGAAGGCATTAGGTCTCCTAAAACTGGAGCTACAGATGGTTGTCAGCCACCATGAGGCTGCTGGGAACCAAACCCTGGTCCTTTGCAAGAGCAGCCAGCACTTTTAACTGATAAGCGGCCCCCTACTTTACTTATTTTGGTGCTTTACCCTTTCCACACACCTTAGAACCAGCTGTCCATATTCATAGCATTCTATTTGTCCCAGGATTGAGTCAGTGTAACGTGCATTTTGATACCTTCCGGGTTGGTTTGCTTTGTTCATTTGTCTATCCTTGGCCTTTATCCTCAGCTGTCAGGAAAGCAGGCACATGAACACTCCTCTGGGCGGCCTGCTTCCTACTCAGTCTCACCTGTTTCCATCCACGACCTTCTGCTTTGTCAGAGGCGTTTTCCCTCCGGGCTTCTTCGGTCCCACTGTGAACACAAAACCGTGCCATGATCACATTGTGGTATCTTCCAGAACAGTGGAGCTCGAGGGTGAATGGATAATTCAGAAGCAAAAAGCTCTGACAATACAAGTTTCCATACATTTTTTATATCCTGATTTAAACTTACAAGTTCAATATATTTAGAATAGTATTATTCTAGGGCGAGCGAGATAGTTCAGTAAAAGTGTTTGCCACTGAGCCTGACAAAGTTTGATTGCCAGAACCCACACAGGGGAAGGAGAGAAATGGTTCCTGCATGTTGTCTTCTGACTACCATGTGTGCACAGTGGTACCTCTCCCTTTCCCTCGCCCTCTCTCCCTTTCTCCCTTTTTCCCTCCTTCTCTCTCTTTCTCCCTCCCTCCCTCTCTCTGTCTCTCAATAAATTAATGTAAAACTAAAATAAGAATTATGAAATCAGAACAGTAGAAAAGGAGTGAAGCCTAGAAAGGAAACTCAGAACTGTGGTGTGGACACATCCCAGTGATTCAGGCTTTTGTGGGCTGCAGGTCTCCTTCCAGCTTTGCTTTTTTGGCGTGAAGTGAAGGTGCTTCTTCTGTGGTTCATACCATTGCATGTTAGCACAGGCCCAGAACAACAGGGCCAATCAGCAAAGAACTGAAACCTCCAAAACTGAAACAAAATAACCCTTTCCTCTTTCCAAGTTTATCACATTCCTGAATGCTGACCGAAACACAGAAGAAAGGAATGCAACAGAGAGAAATGCTCAGCTCCATTTAACCACAGAGAAATGATATATTAAGACGTAATTGGAACTGGGGACAGGTGTCTGTAATTCTAGCTACTTGTAAGACTGAGGCTTGAGGCTAGTGAGTTCCCAGCTAGCTTGAATGCCACAGTGAGACCCTATCTTTAAAAAAGTAAAAAAAAAAAAAAAAAGAGGTATGATTTTTACATTAACCAAGCTATCAGTAATGCTAAATTTTGTCAATTATGTGGATAAATAAAAAGTCTTAATACTCGGCCAGTGGGAGTATAAGGTGAGACAATAATGTGAAAGACGGCATCGGTTACTCAAGCAGAGCACCACATTCCCATTTCTAAACTAGCATCCTAAAGAAACTCTCAGAAGTGTGCATCAGAGGAACAAACTAATGCACAGTGGAACTGTTTTATCTTTATTTTTGTGGTGCTGGGGATTGACCCCAAGGCCTTTGTGAATACTAAGCAAGTACTTTATCACTAAGCTATGTCCCTGGTGACAGTGGCACTAATTATAATAGCATAATATTAGAAGCAGCATCAGTGTCCAGTAGCAGTTGAATGATGGGGTACAGCATAATTCAACAGTGAAGCTACAACAGCACCAGCAAATCTCAGGAATGTAATGTTGAGTGAGAAGGAGCTCACAGAATACATAGTATATTATTTCGTCCACATGAAATGTAAAGGATGTAAAACTAAAAGGTTGCTTAAGTCCTAAGAATTCAAAGATAACATAAAATTTAAAGTAGTTCCTATTTCTCTTTAAGTTCCTATTTAGATTTACTTACCTTATGTGTATGTTGCCTGCATGTATCTATCTGACTGTGAAAGAGCCAGAGTTGGGGTCAATCTAAGGCCAGTGGGAAAATTCCACCACAAATATCTAAGCACAAGGACCTCTTCCTTCCAGGAAGATAAAAAGCTAGTTTAGTTCCTGGAACAGCTACAAGCCAAACTATCTACTAAACAAAACTACCTTGACTCCCAACCGACTCCCCAACCCTCTTGTAAAGTCCTGAATAGTACAGAGTCGATTTGAAAGTTGTTTCGCTCCACCAAATGTGTATAGTACCCTGCCTAGTTACCATTGTGCAAATTCTGACCTAGACGTTTGCTAGGTGTATAATCCCCTGTTAGAATCTGCTCAGGGTCATCTCCCCCTTGAAGTGGGATGGCTCCAACATGTTGGAACAATAAAATTCCTCTTGCTTTTGCATTGACCACCTGTGTATCATTTTAGGAGGTCCCGGTAGAGGTCCAATTCGAACCTCACAGCTGCATGTTGGTGCTCCGGAAGGTTAGAAGAAGGCTTTGGATTCCCTGAAACTGAGGTTATAGATGGTCATGAACCATTAATGTGGATGTCAAGAAAAACCCCATGCCTCTGCAAGATCAGTAAGTGCTCTTATGACATGGACTAGCCTTGGCTGGGGGAGCAGTTCTGAGGAAGGGGTGTCTGGGAGCAGTGAAAACAAATGACTAGCAGTCAAACTGTGGATCCAAGATGGTGGCTGATACTCTGCTGGAGGCTTTCCAGCCTGCTTCCTCTCTGATCTGGTTTCTCTGGAGAGCTCCAGACAGTTCTTTCTGTGTTCTGCTTGAGACAGTTCTCCAAGCAGTTCTCTCTTCCTATTCTAAAAACTTGTCTGGATAGCTCATCTCCTGCAGATTGTAAGTCCAGTCTTTTATCTTACACATTAGTCCAGTCATTTACTCCAGGTTTCCTTTAGTTATCCTATGAATCAGCATCCTGTGACCCCAGCCCCATAATTATCAGAAAACAGGAAGCACACATTTTCTTTTTATTATTATTTATTATTGCAAAATAATTCAGAGATCTGCCTGCCTCTATCAAGCACAGATGGTAAGCTGGGTGGGACCCTGTCCTGAAATTACCATTTCTACCACACCTGGGCCTAACCTTGCTCTGTTGCAGGCTGATCCCAAACTCAGGAGTTTGTCTGCATAAACAAAAAAACTTAGCTGAGTTGGATCTCCTGCAACCATCACTCCCTAAATCTCTTTATCTCTTTCCTTAGACTCTCTCTGACAAGCTAGCGCATAGTATAGCTGCCTCTGCTACTTTACATTCACAAAGCCCTTCATACAATTCATATTACATCCTTACTTTTTGCATAGTTGAGAAATGATGCATTTTGAACTTATGTTTTTAGAATTCTTTTTCACAGCCTTAAGGGCTATTCTTGAAGGTCCCAGCGTTTACCATTCTGCAAGACATTACCTACCTTTGTCTCCTGGGCTCATGCTGCCTCCGATTATCTTGGACTCATTAACATTAACCAGGAGGATGTACCTTAAAGGAGGAATGTAAGATATGTTCATTATTATATAACACACCTTACGCCAACAGCACCCATCAACACTCTTAGAGGCCCATGCCTGCTGACCCTGTCCCAGGGGCAGTGACCAAGTCATTCTGTCCCTACCAAGCCCCTGCCAGATTTGGCGCTCTTAATTGCTGAGCCATCTCTGCAACCCACGCTAGTGGTGGTTATTTCTTTAAACGAGAAAAAAAAGAGTGAAAGAGAGAGGGAGGAGGAGAGAGAGGGAGAGAGAGAGGTGGAAAGAGAGAAGGGAAGAAAAGAAAGGAAAGAAGGAAGGAAGCTTGTGAGTTAGTGAGTGGGATCAGAGAAAGTCCTTTGTGCGATGTTAGTAGTCTTATTTTTTAACTGAGGAAATTACATGTACATATACAAGTATGCTCTGAATCATACAATATTTTTCTGTTCAATAATAAGATCTCTTCTAAGTGAAATTAAGCCACCAAAATATATACCTTTAGAACTATAGATACAGTTCTCCCATTTATTTACCTTTATTAGTTACCCATTACTATATCTTTATTAAACATTTACTAAAAATAAATTAAAATTTTATTTTTTATGTCATGTATAAAGTTTTGTGTGTGTGGACATGCACAGACATACCTCCAGAGGCAAGATGTTGACACTACATGTATTTCTTAATTTCTTCTCCACTTTATATTTTGAAACAGGATCTTTCACTGAACCAGGAGCTTGGAGATTTGGCTATGCTTGCTGGGGTCAACAAGCCCTGGGATTCTATGCCTCCTTAGTGCTAAGATCACTGCTGTACCTGGACTTTTTAGATTTACATTCCAGTTATTGCACACCCCATCCTTAGTTCCCCTCTCCCACAGTTCCTCATCCCATTCCTCCCCCTTGCCTCAGAGAGGGTGCTCCTCCTTCTAGGACTCCTCTTTCCTTGGGGCCTCAAGTCTCTTCAGGATTAAGAGCATCTTCTCCCACTGAGGCCAAACAGGACAGACCTCTGGGAGCTCCCTGGGTCTGGGTTAGTTGAGACTGCTGGTCTTCCGATGGGGTCACCCTCCTCTCCAGCTTCTCCAGTCCTTCCCCTAATTCAACCACAGGGGTTTCTGACTTTAGTCCAATGGTTGGGTATATCTGCTTCTGTCTCAGTCAGCTGCTGGGCAGGGCCTCTCAGAGGACAGCAATGCCAGGATTCCGTCTGTAAAAATATTATAGCCTCAAATGTCAGGCTGTGGTGACTCCCCCATTAGATGGATCTCAAGTTGGGCCGGTCATTGGACTGACTTTGCCTCACTCTCTTCTCTATTTTTGTCCCTGTAGTTCTTTTAGACAAGGACAATTCTGGGTCAGAATTTTTTTCTGTGGGTTAGTAACCCAGGCCTTCTAATCGAGGCCCCGTCTCTCTACTGGAGGCAGACTCTTCAGACTTTTATGTGCACACTGAGGATCTGAACTCAGAAGTTCACACATTCCCAGCAAGCATTCTACCCACGGAGCCAGCTTCCCAGCCCTCAGCAAGGCTGGAATTTCTAGCACATAATTTCAGTTTTGGTTAAAACTCCAAATGTGTGTGTGTGTGTGTGTGTGTGAGTGTGTGTGTGTGTGTGTGTGTATGTGTGTGTGTGTGTGTGTGTGTGTGTGTGTGTACAAATTTGAGCTAAAAGAAAAAATAACTGGTTTGGGTAGTTAATTTCAAGAGTTCTTAAGTGGCATTAATACCATTCAGCCCAGTTCCTTCACTCTGAATGTAAGGCAACTATCCAAGAAGAAAAGAACCTCCACGCTGAGTTTTATGTTTTGAAGCTATAAGAGCCTCTTTAAAAATTAGCCACTGTGGGAGGCAGACAACATAGGGTCTGCTTCTCTAAATATTGGAGTGCACACCAAGGTTGTTATGTTGTTTTGGAAATAACTTTTAGTTGGAAAAACTTCAAGGGGGTTCATTGTAAGTTCAATTACATCTGAAGCAAAATAATTTATTATAATTTATTAGTCGTTGAATATCCATGCACTCCTCCACATCTCCAGCTCCCTTGCTGTTAGGTGGGTCTGTGTGAGCAGTTATGACACATGAGCCAACAGTGAAGGTGACATTTGTCACTTCTGGGACAAAGACTTGTTAGTTCCTTGAAGCCTCTCTCTTTTCCCTTGCCATGGCAACCAGATGTTGAGATGCTGCCTCGCAGAGGCAGAGACGAAGGTTGCTGGCTCGGAAGAGATGTGTTTGGAAGAAGATGCAGGACCCCTGCAGCTAACTTTGAGTGAAAATATGCTCTGGTGAGAGAACCAGTAAGTCTGGGGTTATTTACAACAGTCTATTCCAGCATCCATTACAACCACCATGCCTGTAACCTTTGACACTCACACAGATTCAACTTTTAGCATTTCTATGAGTAAAATATTTCTTGTTGATTTTTTTTACAACAAAGGAATTCTCTTTTTCCCTATCATTAGTGAGAAAAGAATCCAAAGAAAAATATGTCAATTATGTTTAACATGGAACATAGTCTGGATGACTGGGAGACCAAAATTATTTTTTTTCTAGTTTTAAAGGTATAAATCCATTTTCTTTATTACACAGGCTAAAACAGTATAGAAGATACCACAGTGTTTCTTTTTTCCAGGACCAAGTGATTTATGTTATGTTTTCTATTAATTTCCTTTGGTTAATTCTCTCTTAATCTTCTTAAAGGCAAGGAATTTTTGATTTTAATTTGTTCCACAGAATTGAAAACAAAAAGTTAGGTAATTTGCTCTAAAATATACAACAAAAGAATCTGTAGAAATCCACACCAAAACCCAACTTACACTTTTTGCATTTGTGTCTTTAGTGTGTGGAAGGGTTAGAGGATGACTCAGAGGAAGAGATGAGAACATTGACTCCATTTTCCAAGGGTGAGGTAAGTAAGATAAATGTCCCCATTGAAGACAGAGCTGGAAGAGGATACATGAAACTGTCTTTTAGGAAATAGAGTGCCCAGCGGTGAGGACTCTCCATCCGAGGTCCTGAAGGAGGTACATGTCTGTAGCCATCAGCAGGGACTGGCACCATGTTAGCCTTGAGAGTGATCAGTGCTTTGGGGTGCAGGGAACAAAAGTTAGTGTCCAGAGCCCATGCCAGCCAGGGTAAGTTACCATGCACCTTGAGTTGGGATTAAAGGGGCATGCATAAGAAATAAGGGCAAACTGAAGAGACCGGCCATGCAGCAGGTTGTAGTTAGTGTCCCCAAGTACCTGGCAGAAGGAAAACTGTCTTTCAAGAAAGGGACTTGGTGTGTTGTTGTTGTTGTTGGTTTTTGTTTGGTTGGCTTTCTTTTGTTTTTACTATCTTATTGGGTTCTTACACCTCTACCTCCCCTCCAACCCTTATTCCACTTAATCCCTTTCAAGCCCCCAACACTAGATAGGGGAGAAAAAAAGTTGAGGGAAAAGGGGACATAGATCTCTATAGGTTACATCCTGCTGATTAGGGTGGCTTGCTTGGGGCATGTCTAATCTTCGCCATCAGAATATCCAGCAGTCCAGCAACAACAGGCCCCCTTGGGGATCTCCCATTTATATCTTCTCCAGAGTCCCCAGAATTAAACTCTCTGCAGCTAGAAATGATCACAGCCCTGTTAGTGCACTTCACCTGCTGTGAAGCAGCTGCTTATCCCACACCTGGGATTAAAACAAAAACATATTCACATAACTTGGATTTTAAAGAAACCAAAATTCTCATTACAGAGACTATCATTGTAGACTTCCCAAGTCATTTTTACAAATAATTAAAAATACAATTGTCAGAACATAGGAAAAACTAACCAAGCATACAAAACAATTAAAACACCTTACACAAAGAAAAAATGAAAAATAAAACAGACTATAGAAATGATCCCTCAACAATTTCAGAAATAGGCTCTAAAGCAACTATTTGTGTCAAATTCAAGTAGGTTAAAGTGAAGTTTGGCTGTTTTCCTTTGTTTTATTGTTTAAGACAGGATTTCTCTGCACAGCCCTGGTAGTCCCGGGACTCACTCTATAGATCATGCTACCCAGGAACTCAAAGATTCACTTGTCTCTGCCTTCTGCCTCCAGGCTGTCTCTGCTTCCCGTGCTGGGATCAAAGGCCAGCACCACTACACACAGCTAAGCTTGGCTATTTTAGTAGTGGACTAAGGCTAAAGTACTAACCCGACAGAATCCCACACCTGTCCCACAGGGACAAAGAATATATAGTTCAGTGCTAGAGTTCTTACCTTCCTTCTTTCCTTTCTTTCTTTTTTCTTTCTTTTGTTCTTTCTCTCTCTCTTTCTTTCTTTCCTTTCTTCCTTCCTTTCTTTTATTAGATACTCCCTGTATTTACATTTGAAATATTATCCCCTCCCCCATCCAGCTCTCATCTCCCCTCCCCCTCCACTTGTCTCCACAAAAGTGCACTCACTCCTGATTACCCTCTCTATCCCATTGCTTTGACATTCCCCTACATTGGGAAAATGTGCCCTCACTGGACCAACGGCCTCTTCTCTCATTGATGCCAAACACTGCTGTCTTCTACTAAATATACAACTGGAGCCATAGGTCTCTCAATGTGTGCTCAATGGTTAGTGTTTTAGTCCATGGGAGTTGTGAAGGGTTTGGTTGATTAATAATATTGTTCTTCCCACGAGGTTGCAACCCCTTTCAGCTCCTTCAGTCCTTTCTTTAGCACCTTCAATGGGATCCCTGAGTTCAGTCCGATACTTAGCTGCAGGCATGCTCAGCTGTATCTGTATGACTCTGATAGAGCCCCTGAGGAGGCATCCCTATCTGGTTTCTGCCAATAAGTACTTCTTGGCACCAGCAATAGTGCTTGGGTTTGGTGGCGACATATAGGGTGGATCCCAAGGTGAGGCAGCCTTTGAATAAGCTTTTCTTCAATCCTGCTCCTCTATGTGGCCTTGTATTTCCTCCTGTGAGTGTTTGATTCTCCCTTCTAAAAAGGACTGAGGCATCCACATTTTGGTCTCCTTCTTTTTGAGCTTCATAATGTCTGTGAATTGTTTCTTGGGTATTTAGAGCTTTCTGGGGCTAGTATTCTCTTATCAGTGAGTGCATGTGTGTTCTTTTGTGACTGGGTTACCTCACTCAGGATGATAGTCTCTAGTTTGCCTAGGAATTTCATAAAGTCATTGTTTATAATAGCTGAGTAGTACTCCATTGTGTAAATATAACACAACTTCTGTATCCATTCCTCTGTTGAAGAACATCTGTGTTCTTTCCAGCTTCTGGCTGTTAGAAATAAGGCTGCTATGAACATGGAGGAGCATGTGTCCATGTTATACTTTGGAGTGTCTTTGGGGTATATGTCCAGGAGTAAAATAGCTAGGTCCTCAGTATATAACTAACTCCAATTTTCTGAGGAATGGCCAGACTGATTTCCAGAGTGGTTGTACCAGCTTGCAATTCCACCAGCAGTGGAAGAGTGTTTCTCTTTCTCTGCTGTTACCTGAGTTTTTGATCTAAGCCATTCTGACTGGTGTGAGGTGGAATATCAGAGTTGTTTTGAATTTCTTGATGAGTAGGGATGTTGAGAATTTTTTTTTAGTACTTCTTGGCCATTCAGTATTCCTCTGTTGAGAATTCTTTGTTTACCTCTGTACCCCATTTTTAAAAAGGCTTGTTTAATTCTCTGGAATCTAATTTCTTGAGTTCTTTGTATATATTGGATATTAGCCCTTTTCAAGTATAGAATTGCTAAAAATCCTTTCCCAATATGTTGGCTGCCAATTTTGTCCTCTTGATAGTGTCCTTAGCCTTACAGAAGCTTTGCAATTTCATGAGGTCCCATTTGTCGATTCTTGATCTTAGAGCATAAGCCACTGGTGTTCTGTTCAGGAAAATTTCCCCTGGTCTTATGTGTTCTAAGCTCTTCCCCACTTTCTCTTCTAATAGTTTCAGTGTACCTGGTCTTATGTGGAGGTCTTTTCTCCACTTGGACTTGACCTTTGTACAAAGAGATAAGAAAGGATCACTTTGCATTCTTCTGTATGCTGACTGTCAGTTGAACTAGCACCACTTGTTGAAGAGGCTATAATTTTTCCATCAAATGTTTTTAGCTCTTTTGTCAAAAATCAAGTAACCATAGGTGTATAGGTTCATTTCTGGGTCTTAAATTTTGCTATACTGATCTACCTGTCTATCTCTGTACCAATACCATGCATTTTTTTTTTAAATCACAATTGATTTGTAATATTGCTTGAGGTCAGGGATAATGATTTCCCCAGAAGTACTTTTATTGTTGAGAATAGATTTCGCTATCATAGGTTTTTTGTTATTCCAGATGAATTTGCAAATTGCTCTTTTCAACTCTATGAAAAATTGAGTTGAAATTTTGATGGGGATTGCATTGAATCTGAAGATTGCTTTTGGCAAGATGGCCATTTTTACAATGTTGATCCTTCCAATTCATGAGCACGAGAGATCTTTTCATCTTCTGAGATGTTCTTCAATTTCCTTCTTCAGAGATTTGAGATTCTTGTCATACAGATTTTTCATTTGCTTAGTTAAGGTCACACCAAGGTATTTCATATTGTTTTTGACCATTGTGAAGGGTGTCTTTCCCATAATTTCTTTCTCAGCATGTTTATCCTTTGAGTAGAGACAGGCTACTGATTTGCTTGAGTTAATTTTATATCCAGCCACTTTGCTAAAGTTGTTTATCAGCTGTAGGAGTTCTTTGGTGGAATTTTTGGGGTCACTTAAGTATACTATCATATCATCAGCAAATAGTGATATTTTGACTTCTTCCTTTCCAACTCATATCCCTTTGACTTCTTTTTGTTGTCTAATTGCTCTGGCCAGGACTTCTAGTACTATATTGAGTAGTCAGGGGGAGAGTGAGCAGCCTTGTATAGTACCTGATTTTAGTGGAATTGCTTCAAATTTCTCACCATTTAGTTTGATGTTGGCTACCGGCTTGCTGTAGCTCTCACTATGTTTAGGTATGGGCCTTGAATTCCTGCTCTTTCCAAGACTTTTCACATTAAGGAGTGTTGAATTTTGTCAAATGCTTTCTCAGCATCTAGTGAGATGATAATATGTTTTTTTTTCCTTTGAGTTTGTTTATATGGTGGATTTAGGTTGATGGATTTTTCTATATTGAACCATCCCTGTATCCCTGGGATGAAGCCTACATGATCATGGTGAATAATTGTTTTGATGTGCTCTTGGATTCGGTTTATAAGAATTTTATTGAGTATTTTTGCATCAATGTTCATGAGAGAAATTAGTCTGAAGTTCTCTTTTTTTGTAGGGTCTTTGTGTGGTTTAGGAATGGGAGTGATTGTGGCTTCAAAGAACAAGTTGGGTAGTATTCCCTCTGTTTATATTTTGTGAAATAGTTTGAGGAGTATTGGTATTAGGTCTTCTATGAAAGTCTAATAGAATTCTGCACTGAATTGGTCCATCTGGTCCTGGGCTTTGTTTTGGCGCGGGGGGAGGGGGCTTTTGATGACTGCTTCTATTTCTTTAGGTGTTATGGGACTGTTTATTATGGCTTATCTGATCCTGATTTAATTTTGGTACCTGGTATCTGTCTAGAGATGTGACCATTTCCTCTAGATTTTCAAGTTTTGTTGAGTATAGGTTTTTGTAGTAGGATCTGATGATTTCGTGAATTTCCTCAGTTTCTGTTACTATGTCTCCCCTTTTATTTCTGATTTTGTTATTTGGATACTCTCTTTGTGCCCTATAGTTAGTCTGGCTAAGGGTTTATCAGTCTTGTTGATTTTCTCAAAGAACCAGCTCTCGGTTTTGTTGTTTCTTTGTATAGTTCTCTTTGCTTCTACTTGGTTGATTTCAGCCCTGAGTTTGATTATTTCCTGCCATCTACTTTTCTTGGGTGTATCTCTTTCATTTTGCTCTAGAGCTTTCAGGTGTGCTGTCAAGCTGCTAGTAAGCTCCAGATTCTTTTTGGAGGCACTCAGAGCTGTGAGTTTTCCTCTCAGTACTGCTTTCATTGCATCCCATAAGTTTGGGTATGTTGTGCCTTCATTTTCATTAATTTCTAAAAAATCCTTAATTTCTTTATTTCCTCCTTGACCATGTCATTGTTGAGCAGCACACTGTTCAGCTTCCATGTGCATGTGGGCTTTTTTGTTGTTTTTGTTGTTATTAAAGACCAGCATTAGTCTATGGTGATCTGATACAATGCATTGGAGTATTTTGATTTTCTTATATCTGTTGAGACCTGTTTTGTGACTGTTTATATAGTCAGTTTTGGAGAAGGTGCCGTGAGGTGCTGAGAAGAAGGTATATTCTTTTGTTTTATGAAATGTTCTGCAGATGTCTGTTAATTCCAATTGGTTCATAACCTCTGCTAGTTTTGCTGTGTCTCTGTTCAGTTTCTGCTTCCATGATCTGTCCATTGATGAGAGCGGGGTGTTGAAGTCTCCCACTATTATTGTGTGTGGTACAATATATGCTTTGTGCTGTAGTAGGGTTTCTTATATGAATGTGGGTGCTTTTGTTTTTGGAGCATAGATGTTCAGGATTGAGAGTTTTTGATACAATTTTCCTGTGATGAGTAAAAGGTGTCCTTATCTTTTTTGATAACTTTTGGTTGAGAATCTATTTTATTCAATATTAGAATGGACACTCCAATTTGTTTCTTGGGATCATTTGCTTGGAAGGTTTTCCCCCAGCCTTTTACTCTGATGTAGTGTCTGTCTTTGTCTCTGAGATAAGTTTCCTGTATGCAGCAAAATGCTGGATCCTGTTTATGTATCCAGTCTGTTAGTCTATGTGTTTTTATTGTGGCATTGAGTCATTTGATATTAAGAGATATTAAGGAATAGTGATTGTTGTTTTCTGTTGTTTTTGTTGTTAGAAATAGAATTATGTTTGTGTGCTTTTTTCTTTTGGTTTTGTTACAAGATTATTTTCTTGCCTTTCCTAGGGTATAGTTTCCCTCCTTGTGTTGTTGGATTTTTCCATCTATTATTTTTTTGTAGTGCTGGATTTGTGGACAGATATTGTGCAAATTTGGTTTTGTCCTGGAATATCTTGGTCTCTTCATCTATAGTAATTGAGAGTTTTGCTGGATATACTAACCTAGACTGGCATTTGTGTTCCTTTAGGGTCTGTATGATGTCTCTCCAGGATCTTCTAGCTTTCATAGTTTCTGTTGAGAAGTCTGGTATAATTCTGATTGGTCTATCTTTGTATGTTACTTGTCTTTTTCCCTTTACTGCTTTTAGTATTCTTTCTTTGTTTTGAACATTTGGTGTTTTTTATCTATTATGTGTCAGGAGGAGTTTCTTTTCTGGTCCAATCTATTTGGAGTTTTATAGGCTTTTTGTATGTTCATGGTCATCTTGTTCTTAAGGTTAGGGAAGTTTTCTTCTATGATTTTGAGGAAGATATTTGCTGGGCCTTTTAGTTGGGAGTCTTATCCTTAGGTTTGGTCTTCTCATTATGTCCTGGGTATCCTGGATGTTAGGAGCTCTTTGATTTTTGCATTTTCTCTGACTTTTGTGTCGATGTTTTCTACATTGTCTTTTGCCCCTGAGATCCTTTCTTCCATCTCTTGTAGTCTGCTGGTGATGCTTGCATCTATGAATCCTGATTTTTTTTTCTAGGTTTTCTATCTCCAGCGTTGTCTCTTTTTGTGATTTCTTTATTGTTTCTATTTTCATTTTCAATTTCTTCATGTTTGATTTTTTTCCCTAGCTCTTTGGATGATTTTTGTGTTTCTTCTTTAAGGGCTTCTACTTGTTTACTTGTGTTCTTCTCATTCTCCTGTAATTCTTTAAAGGAGTTATTCATGTGCTTCTCAAAGATCTCTATCATCATCATTGAAAGGAAAAGATGACATCCTGGGTTTCAGCACCAATGTTAGGGGAAGGATGAAGAGAGTGGGAGGCAAGGGAGATGCCTCTGTGGGGCCCATGTTGGGAATCCCTTCCCCTGAGGGACCAGCCACACAATGGTATAGTAGAGAATAGAGTTTATTCAGGTCATGGGAGAGTTAAGAGGGTGGTAGAGGTGGCGGGGGGGGGGGAGAGAGAGAGAGAGAGTAGAGGAGTAGAGGCTGGCCATGAGCATGTGGAGGGAGAGTGGGGAAGGGAAGGGAAGAAGAGGGATAGGGCGGAGAGCAAGGCTGCAAGAGCACAAGAGCAAGAGAGAGAGGAGGGGTCAAGCAGCTCCTTGTATAGTGTCAGGTCACTGAGGTGGAGCATACCTGGCTACTGCTGGGTAATTGAGGGGTGGGGTTTACAGAATCCCAACAATCATGAAGTAGGATTTTAAGTCTAAATCTTGTTTTTCTGGCATGTTGGGAAATCCACTACTTGCTGTGGTGGGAGAACTGGGTTCTGATGTTGCCAGGTTGTCTTGGTTTCCATTACTTAGGTTCTTGTGCTTTCCTCTTGTTATCTGTGATTATCTGTGTTATCTCGTTATCTGTGATTCCAGGTGATCTTTCGTCTCTGACTGGAGCTTGTCTCTCCTGTAGGTCTGAGGGCCCGTGGGCTTAAGTGGAAGATTTCTCCTGGGTGTTCGGCTCTTTGCAGGCAGGCAGTGAGTTCTAATGGTGGTGACTCGGTTCTGTCTGGGAGAGTGTTTGCGAGGCTGCTGTGAATTCTCAGCTGTCTGTGGGCAGGTCCTGAGCCCTGATGGTGGTGACCCTGCTCTCTCTGGGCCCGAATTCTTACCTTTCATACACGAGACCTGGATTTGATCCCCAACACCCACCCCTATAAGATAAATAAGTGATTGTAAATCAGAGTTTAAAAGAATCTATTGAAAATCCTAATTAAACAAACAAATAAACAACTGATGGGTCTGGAGAAATTGCTCAGTGATTAAAAGCACTAGTTGATCTTCCCAAGGACCCAGGTTTGAATCTGAGGAACCAACACGGTGACTCACAAACAACTGTAACTCTAGTTCCAGAGGATCAAGGTCTCTTCTGGGTTCCATTGGCTTCTGCATGCCTGGGGTGCATACACATATACTGGGGTACACACATACGTGAAATTTAAGGAGAGCAAGCAGCTGATAAGAGGCTGGAGAGAAGGAGTTCAGACCCCAACACCCATGCAAACGCCAGTGCTGTGAAGGATGAGGCAAGAGGATCTCTGGGGCTTGCAGGCTGGCGAGCAGAGCATCAGGTTCTGTGAGAGATCCTATCTCAAAGGAATACGGTAGAGACTGATAGAACAGGACACTGTTTTCACACACTCATAAACAGGAAGAAACTTAAAAAAAACTATTTTATGTATGTAAGTATACTGTCACTCCCTTCAGATACATCATTTCTCCAGGCCAGAAACATTTTTTTAAAAAGATTAAAAAAAAATTTTTTTTTTAAATTTTATGTCTTGCCATCTTCAGACAAGGAAGAGGACATCAGATCCCATTACAGATGGTTGTGAGCCACCATGTGGCTGCTGGGAATTGAACTCAGGACCTCTGGAAGAGCAGCCAGTGCTCTTTACTGCTGAGCCATCTCTCCAGCCCAGATCTAGGCACTCTTAAATGTAGGATTTTTGAACAAATCATAAATCAAGGAACCATTAGAACAAAGTATGGGGAGAAAAACAAGTGGACAAAGACAGCTGATGGGGTGAGGGGAGCACCGAACAGGCTGAGTGGTCTTCTCAAAAGACCGAGAGGAGGAGGCAGAAGCGGTGTTTAATGAGATGCCCTTGAAAGCTCTTCAGTTGTAGGCATCAGCTATGCAGGGAAAGAAGTGGATCATGGGATCAAGAAAGGAGCCCCCCTCAGGAACACTGCTGGGAAGCAAACCAGAGACAAAAGCAATAGCTTGATTGCCACGTTCTGAGCAGCAACTGTGGGAGCCAAAATACTAAAATACCTTTTATGTGTTAATGTGAATGTCGACCAGCTTAGAATTCTATATCCAGTGGAAATCCACTCAAACACTGGAACCAGCCTCATTTCAGTAATTAAATGTTTTCCCCTGTGGGATGTGCCACAGGGACAAATTTATGTATTGCTTATCTTTTTTAAAAAATGAGCCTGAATATGATTCTTTTTTTTTCTTTTTTGCAGATTATATGGAGCCTTTATTCACCATCTGCAAGGCTGTTTCAGGAAGAGTACAAAAAACAGCCATGATCCTAAATTTGTTTTGAGGGTTTTTGATGTTTAACTATCTTTTACTGAGTATGATTCTTCTGTCTTCACCTCCATGTGCTGGGTGGGGTGACAGGCATTTATGCCCTCTCTTGGACTTTGTACAGAACTTTTCTTTTCTTTTCTTTTCTTTTCTTTCTTTCTTTCTTTCTTTCTTTCTTTCTTTTTTTTTTTTTTTTTTTTTTTTTTTTTTTTTGCTTCCCCACTGAGTTCTGAGCTTTATTGTAAAAGTGTATTTTATTCTCTCAACAGAAAGGGGAAATAAGATTGGCCTAAAGAGAGTGAATCATAGAAAAACTTGTGAATTAAGTCAAACTGCATACTTTAAAGATGTTTTAACATCAGAATGGAACTCAGGGAATGCGTTATATTGGGAAGAAGTTTTGCCTGTGAAAGACTATGTGTTCTGTCTAAATGGATAAAGATCCGACCTGGGTAAGAGACACTCCCACAGGGAAGGCTCAACTCAAGGAAGGAAGAGCCGGAGGAAGGTATCACCGCAGATGACCCAGAAAGCAGATCTCCTCTGCATTGAGAAGCTCAGCAAATCAACCAAAGGACAGACCTGTCACTGACGTCAGGTGATCAGGGCTGCAGGGATCAACAGATCCTCATAAGGACATTGGGACTGTTAAGTCTGTGGGGTTGAAAATCATTTCTATTGTTAAAGTTAAATTGTATACAATTTTTAGCTTAGACAAAAAGGGGGAAATGTTGCAGGATATTTGATCACATCATGAACCCTACATTGTGTCATTTACTAAAACAACAACAACAAAAACAAACCATTTTCTAGTTATCTTCAATCGCTTGGGATGGAATACAAACACACCTTTAGTTCACACCTTTAATCCCAAACAATGAAGGTAGTTTGTAGAAGGAAGAAGCCATGTTTGAAAGTGATGTCTAACTGAGTGGCAGACAAGGTGACAAATCAGAGAAAGATTTGACAGAATAGGATATTTCCAACTTTCTCAACATGAGAGAGGAAAAGGAAGCTAGCTACTCAAGAGAGCAGCACAGAGAGAGAAAAAAGGAAGAGAAGCAGTTTTACTGAGAGAGCTTCAGAGAGACAGACTAAAGAGAGAACAAGCTAGACACAGGTGGAGGCAGACATGAAGGAGACAGAATATTAAAACAGATTCCTGGGGTTAGTTTGAGGTCAGGCAGAACAATTCAGGAGAGGCCAAGAAAGAGAAGCCAGATTGAATCAGTCAGTCTGGAGAGGTTTTTAGCCATAACTCAAGTTCTGAGTTGAACCAGCCAGCCAGAAATCAGAAAGAAATAGAAAGTGTGAGTTTATTCAGCGGTAAGTCTCTGACGCTGAAAACAGTCTAGGTCTAGATAAGATTGTACGGAGGCTAGAAGCTTCTAGGGCTAGGCTTAGGTGAGCAGGTGAAGACAGTTACACTTGGTGTTCTTTGTTAGTAACTTCATCGAGACAGGATAGAAGGGAAAAGAAGCAACTCAAGGAGGACTTAAGAAAGTCCTCAGTTGGCAGACATGTTCTTTAAAGGTAACGAGTTTTTGAAAATAGCCCTCTGAAAGGAAGTTTCTGTAATTCATGAATATTCATACTTTGTATTTATTGGTAAGAGGGTATAGGGTTTGTTTCTGTGTTTTGGGGGTTTGTTTGTTTGTTTTTGAGACAGGGTTTCTATGTAGCTGTTGGCTGGGCCTGAACTCACTCTGTAGACCAGGCTGGCCTTCCATTCAGAAATTCACCTGCTTCTGCCTCTTGAGTCCTGGAATTAAAGGTGTGTGCCACCATGCCTGGCTGGTAATATGTTTTTAAATCACATTCCTTCCTAGATGGGGTCTTGATAAGTATGTTACTAATTTTAACACAGCTGGAATAAGATTTATCATTCTTTTCCTTAAATTCCCCTCCCCTTGAGAGGCTCTTCCTTCCTTGGTAACATTTTAATAAACATGCCAACCCTTTTACCTTTTAATGTGCAGACATTTCTCATTATTTTAAAATCCAAATTAGGATCCATTGAGGTAGTTCAGTGGACACAGGGAAGCCTGACAACCTGAGTTCCCCAGTACCCATATGGCAGATGGAGAGAACCAACTCTGGATCTCCACATATACTCAGGGGTACATATGGTTCCCTCTCCCCCATCACTACAGTAAGTAAAAATAAAATTTAGGTGTAACTGTATACTATTGAACAGATGTTGCTGGTCTAGATATCCATTTCCCCCTTCTTCTGTAATCATAAAACAAAATTGACAAGAGAAGGTATTAAGAAAACCGTAATTCTAAAATCCTACATCGTTTGGCCAAAGATATTCCACACTTGATCTATGGTAATGGAATTTAGATGTGCAGAATTTTTAAAAGTCTCCCACTCCCACAAGTATTCATTATACTTAGATTGCAAAGCAAAGGAGAAACACACACACACACACACACACACACAAGTGCTTAGAATGCTGTAGAAGGAGATGTTTCTGTTTGGAAACACATTCTAGAACAGAGTCCAAGGAATATACAGAGTTAGAAAACTGTGTTGGCTTTAGCTTGAATCTAAACTAGTAAACTAAGAATGCTCTCCCGCAGAGGTGAGGATAGGGCAGAGACAGGATTTGGGAGTATAACATGAAGAATAGGGGAAGGGGAATGTGGAGCCTTCCCTGTGGGAGCATCTCTTACCCAGGTAACTTTGCTTGTCAGGCAGTGGTGGTGCATGCCTTTAGTCCCAGCGCTCAGGAGGCATGTGGATCTCTGTGTGTTCGTGGACCAGCCTGCTCTACAGAGCAAGTTCCAGGACAGCCGGGCTACACAGAAAAAACCTGTCTTGAAAAACAAAAATAAAATTTTGCTTAATCAAAAAAAAACTGTTTTTCAGTTTTTTAAGATTTGTGATCATACAAATTTTCAACCTTTACATTTTAAAGTTGGGTGGGGGAACACTCTCATAGAGGCAGGAGGAGGAGTGGGATGGGGGATTCCAGAAGGGAAACAGGGAAAGGGAATAACATTTGAAATGTAAGTAAAGAAAATATCCAATAAAAAAATTAGAGTTGAAGGAGTGCACACAGACTGTCTGAATTCCATCTGATAGTTAAATTTTATTTCCCGTATAATAGCTAACAATGTGTTCCACATTCCAAAAAGCTAGACACATTTATAAGAGAATTTACCATGAAGAAAAGCTAAGTATTTAATGAGATAAGTACATTAAATCTGACTGAAACATTACTTAGCGCACTAAGTGTATCATAGTGCATGTGTACCACTTTAATTATTTCATAGATGAGTCAAAAATCAATTTTAAAAATTAGATTACATTTTAGTGAAAATTCTTCTTTACCACAAGCCCCTCAGATTTTACTGATTGTCACAGTTGAGAAACAAGGACAGGTGTCAGCTGTTTGTAAGTTTACTAATAAACTTATTTAGTAGCATTCCAAAGGAAATGATAAAAAGGCTCTAAGATCAAATTCGAGTGAATAGGATAGTGGGGGGGGGGTGGAGGGAACAGCTGCTGGAGAGCTGCAGGAAACTTGGGGTGGGGAATGGGAACTGGGGCGATGGTCAGTTAGCCACAGTTCAGATTGAATGGAGGTGTCCTGCATGGGTGGGTAACGTTGCTTCCAGAAAGCCATGGGCTTTAAATGAAAATGGTAGGGCCAGGGATGGGCTGTTGGTCAAGGAGACCCCTGGCTCCCCAAAACATCCAGCTATTGACATTACTCTGGGTTGCCCATGAGAACTAGATAGTAATACCCTATTGCTAAGAGCACACATAGTTTGCCTGCAGGATGAAGAGAAATCAAGCTGGAACTAAGTGGGAAGTTCCCTCCCTGCTAGCTAGCTTTTCAAGTGCTTGTAGATGCAAAATTTGAGTGACTAGGAAAGAAAAATTGTAAGCAATCTTCCCCAGCTATAAGGCCTGCAAGATACAACTCACCAGGCAAGATATGCCCAATGGTGTAATAATGGTATGACTATCTTGAGGGTAACCAACTACTTTCTGTTTGCATTCTGGAGGGATTTTGTGCATGCTACTATAAAACTGACCAATAAGACCACAGCTGGGGAGACCATAGGCCCTAATCGAGGAAATTATGGCTGTTAGTTCACTAAATGGGCCAATTGTGTTCGTCAAACTATCTTTTAAGTATTTATGTTTTTGTCTAAGGAGTAGTGCTACCATCAGCCTTGGTCATAGAAGCTTATTTTTGTAGTGGGTGATGGTTACTTTCAGAGTCTCAGAACTGGTCAAAGACTGCTGAGTGTTCAGCCCCAAATGAGACAGCAGCCCCTCCGCAGCTAGGATAACACCAGTGAAGGAGTGATAAGGATGTGAACCAGCCTTCCGAACTCGAAAGTCCCAAGATCGGTGCCCGAAAAAGACCACCAATGTTCCAACATGGAGAAGTGAGGGACTTACTCAACACACCACCCCTTGAAAAGATGTGTACAGTTTTCTTCTCTGGAGTAGCCACTGGTAAGTTGCTGGTACTCTGGAAAAGAGCCCCTCTCTGATGCTCATTCGAGCAACCCTAGTTAAATGCGGTGGGTCACATCAAACTCCAAGAGGACCAAGAAAAGGGGGGGGGGGGAACGGGCAAGAGAAGACAATGAGGTCAAAATACATTATATGCGTTTATGGGATTATGAGAAACAATGAACTCTTTTTTGTGGGAAGTCACAGCAGTTTATTTGTATATCTTTTAATGGTTACTAAAATAGATAAACTTTCTTCTCACTGCTGGCCACCAGCTCCCCCTAAGAAACGAATGCAGAAATTGTATTTGTTTTCTTGTTATACCTTGAAGAATTGCAAAGAACAGGCAATCCTGTAGGACGTTTTGCTTGGAAATTCTTAAAAATAAGTTGCTAACAGTTTGTTGATGAATAATGGATAGATTGTTGACATACAGAGTTGTAGGTACGCATTCTATCCCTACTTTCTTTTCTGCTCTGTAAGGCAGGACTCTCTCAGGTATGCAAAACCTGGAGCATTCATGCTAATACATCGAAGCAATACTCACTGTGATTAACATTTAGATAACATCTGAAATAATTAACTCTTAACAGAAATGCCGCTCAAGAATGAGTTGATCCTTTGTTTTGGCTTTTACAAGGCAAGCATATAACTTCAAATTTTAACTGTATGCTGTTTTTATTATGTCTAGACCTCAAATTTAAAAAAAAATAGAGAAGATGTCATCTCGGGACTATTTGGGTTGAAAGTAACAAAATGTGCTGTTAAAGATGGCTTGGCCCCACCCATAATGTGCCATTTCAGACGTCTAGAATCAGTAGGGTGGTTGGCTCTTTCTCATACCTTTCCTGTTGTTGCCACAAGATGGCGCCAATGCTCAAACTAGCGCTTCAGGGAGGCAAGAGGAAGGAAGAAAGGCGAGCAAAGGGGGCTTTCTCTTCTTTCTAAGTCTCTCTTAAGTAGAAAGAAAAATGGAGGCTCCCATCAGAATTCGCAGAAAACTTCATCACACGTTTTTTTTTTTTGTTTTGTTTTGTTTTTTTTTTGTTTTTTGTTTTTTGGTTTTTTTTTTTTTTTTTTAGGGACACAGAGAAAAAGGAGCGCCGCGGTTTACCAAGACCGTGCAGCTGAGCTAGTTTGCACTTTGGAGCAATTAGGGCTTTTATTTACATACGCAATGTTTTGTTCGTCGTTTTAATCAAGATAGTGGGAAAGAGCTTTTGGATTAGGCTATGCATTGGGTAATGCCTGCCAGAGGGGCTCTGAAAAAATCTCACACATTGGATACCGGGTCTCATGTCAACGTGCAAGCCACAGCCGATTCAGAAATGGGTTTTCTTCCTTTGATAATTACTTATTCTCTGCAGTGACTTAGAAAAATGATTGAACTAAATTTCCTGCCTTCAGAGACTTGATGAATACTGAGATTAACAATAAAACTATTTTTAAAAGTCACTGCTTCTAAGCCAAACTACTCTAGCTCTCACTGGGTTGTACGAACCACCTCCAATTTACATATTACAGAAGAAAAAGAGCCTTACATGGAGAATAAATCATTTTCAAACTAGACATTCCATCCAGAACTGACAGTAGTTGGTTCCCAGCACGTCTTTTATGTCTGACATGCTTTTAGAAGAGCGATCATATTCCCAGTGACTCCCAGGATAAAATTTTCTTCTCAAAGCTCATTTTGTGGAGCTTTTTTTTTTTAAGTTCTGAAGAATAAAGCAATTATTCTTTCCTCTTGAAATCACATGTCAAATCCAGAAACATCAATTTTTGAAAAATATTAACATGGAGTGGTTGGGGTAATTCTCTTTTGTATCTTTTCCACTCTCCTTTGGTACCCCTTGCTTGTTTTGGCAGACCCTCGCTCCTACTAGATTTCCACTACACACCAATTACCCCAGCTCCAGCTGCCCACAGACAGCCGTTCTCACTGCCCTCCACGAAGCCCCGCTTCTTCTGAGGTAACCCTTGCTTCCCCAGTATAGCTACTGGGCTTTGCCCCTGGCTCAGGCATAGAACCTCTGCTAGGAGCAATGCTTCTGCCCTGATAAAGAGTTTCATCTGGAGCCCACCAGAAGTGGTGGTGGATGCTGGGATCTTGCACCACACCGTGTAGGACCTGCTAGAGTTTTTCCGAAGGGTAGGATGTGAGCCCGGGAGTTGCTGTTGGGATACTGATAGTCTGAGTGGGAAGCAGTCTGTGAACAAAGCTTGAGAGGAGGAAGCTGGAGAGGAAGCCCTGGAATTGTGTTTGTTACATAATCCAGAAAGCTTGTTTTGTTTAAGCCTCTTTCTGGATCATGTATTTTCTTACATGTGACCAAAAAGAGTTCTAATTTATACAAGAAAATCCTCAGATACTGAATATTTCATAAGTTAATATAGAAAACACGTAGGAAACAAATTCTCTCCTCTCTCTCTCTCTCTCTTTCTCTCTCCCTCTCCCTCTCCCTCTCCCTCTCCCTCTCCCTCTCCCTCTCCCTCCCCCCTCTTCCCCCTCTTTCTCTTTCTCCCTGGCTGTCCTGGAACTCCCTCTGTAGACCAAACTCAGAGATCTACCTGCCTCTGCTTCTTGAGTGCTGGGATTAAAGGCATGGTCAACCACCTCCCAGCACAATACACATTTATAACTAATGTCCAAAAGTTTTAGTCCGCCTCAGTAAATAATAATTCCTGCTTGTCATTGAAGAGTTTAAGTTAGCAGTCTCTGTAGGATGTGTTCAACGCAATCTAATCTTTGCAACAACAATGTGCCCCAGGAGCAGTTTCTTCAAGACAGGCCACACATATTTGTTTCCTTTTTAAATCAAAACAATCTCTCATCACTACAGAATAAGATCTTTTTGTCCATATCTAGAAATTCTCACAAGTTATTGGTACACCTCAGCCTCTCATGGACTAGAGAGATGGCTCAGTGGTTAAGAGCACTGACTGTTCTTCCAGAAGTCCTGAGTTCAATTCCCAGCAACCACATGGTGGCTCACAACCATCTGTAATGGGATCTTCTGGTGTGTCTGAAGACAGCTACAGTGTACTTACATATAATAAATAAAATTTTAAAAAATATTTTAAAAAAGAAAAAAACATAAGCCTCTCGTTCTGAAGTTATCATAGAATGAATGTGAGTCTCAAGTTTCTGTGGGCATTTCAATCCAACAGCCCCTGTGTGGGAACCCGGCACAGCAGGCTGACACAGCTGCTGTGACCACACTGGCTGTGTCTGGCTGGGGGCCACTTGAGTCTGCATCTGGAGATGCAGAGCACTGTGGAGAAATCTTTCTCTGAGGAGAAGTCCCAATAAATGCCAGCTTTCCCTTTGGTGACTCCTCTCCCACCCCAGCCAGCCCTCACCCATCCCCCACCCCTGGATCTGAGGACAGATCCCAGCACCCATCTGTTTGCTAAGAAAGCACTCTGCCTCTGAGCAAAATCTCCAACCCCTCCCTTTGGTGACTTTTACCACTCTCTACCTTAGGAGTTCTCATCCTTTCAAATTGTAAGAAAACTTTTGTAATGGGCTTTAATGATACAGGATACAGCTACTGGTTATAACCAGTTTATCCACTTGGACTGATACCCAGAAACAGGCCCAGTTTGTTTTTATTTGTCATATATATGTGTGTTTTGCCTGTGTGTTTGTGTAGTCTGTGTCCCACAAGCATGCAGTGTCCACAGAGGTCAGACGAGGTATCAGAAGCCCCGGAACTAGAGTTATAGGCAGTTGTGAGCCACAATGAGGGAGTTGGGAACTGAACCTGGGTCTTCTAGAACAGCAGGACTCTCAGATGTTGAGCCCCAGCTCCAGCCCCATTTCCAGTTTTTTTTTTTTTTTTTTTTTTATGCACAATGGAAAACAGACAATAATTTCTGTCTCTTTGTGGCATTAAAAGACACATCGATTATATTACTGATTAAAGTTATCTTAATAAGCAGCTCCTCTGTTGAATGTCATACAGTTGTAGTGGTAGAGCTGCGTCAGGATGCAGAGATTTATTTATGTGTCACGTTTTTGTTTTTGTTTCCAAGACAGGCTTTCTCTGTGTAACAGCCCTGACTGTCGTCCTAGGACTCACAGAGATCTTCTCGCTTCTGCCTCCCAAGTGCTGGGATTAAAGGCGTGTACCAGCCAGAGTTTTATTTTTAATAGATAATTGTCCATGGGCCTCTAAAGTCAAAGGTACAAACTTTCCTTCTCATTCCTATCCTCTATAATTATAGTTCTTCTCCCCAGAGGAGATTTGTCTTAGTTCTGTTGCAGTGATGAAACATCACAGCCAAAAGCAAATTGGGGAGGGAAGGGTCTATTAGGCTGACATTTTCATTTGTGGTCCATTACCGAAAGCAAGTCAGGGCAGGAACCTGGAGGCAGGAGCTGATGCAGAGGCCATGGAGGGGTGCTGCTTGCTGGCTTGCTTATCGTGGCTTGACCATCTGGAGGGGGGTGGCCCCACCCACAGTGGGCTGGGTCCTCCCCCATCAATCACAAATTAAGAAAGTCTCCTACAGTCAGACCACGTGGTTCTTTTCGGATGACTCTAGCTTGTGTCAACTTAACACAGCAACAGCCAGCACAGGGTCCTGTTTTTGATCTGAGCCTGGTGTGGTGGTTGGAACGGGAGTGGCTCCCATAAGCTCCCATTTGTACACTTGCTTCCCCAGTTGGTGGAAATGCTTGGGAAGGATTGGTGTAGCATTGTTGGAGCAGGTGTGTCACTGGGGTAGTGTGTGTGCGGGGTGAGCTTTTAGGTCTCAAAGTCCCATGTTATTCCCAGTTAACCCTTCTACCTCTCTCCCTGTCTCATGCTTGGTGGATTAAGATGTGAGCTCTCAGGCGCTGCTTCGATGCCTTGGCCACCTGTCTGCTGCCATATTCCCTAACATGATGGTCATGGACTGTAATCCTCATGAGCCCCAAACTGAACGCCTTGGTTATGGTGTTTTGTCAGTGTAATAGAGAAGTAACTAAAACACGGGGTCTCTCTTTGTAGATCAGGCTGGCCTTGAACTCTCTAAGATCTGCCTGCCTCTGCTTCCCTACTGCTAGAAATAGAGGTGTGCTCGCCCACATCCACCTCATTTTTGTCTTTTGACAAGCTTTCATATTTAATCAACCATGAGTAAACATTGCCCCCATTCCTTGCCTCAGCAATGGGGTACCTTACTCTCTACTGAAGATCCCCAACCCCCGTTTTTTGTACGTGTGTATGGTATATGTATGTAAGTGTGTATGTATGCGTGTGCTTGTGTATGTGGCTGTGCGTACATGTACGTGTGGAGGCCAGAAGTTAATGTAGGCCGTTTTTTTTCACTCGCTTGACACTTATTGTTTGAGGCAGTTTCTTGCCAGTTTCCCCAAAGGATCCCCTGTGTCTGCCTCTTGAATCCTAGGATTCTCGATGGCTGCCACACCCGCCCGGACCTTCTGTGGGTTCTGGGGATCCAAACTCTGGTCCTCACACTTGCACAGCAAGTGGTTTCCCTACTGAGTCATTTCCTCAGGTCCCCTGAAGGAGACTTGGCCTCACTTCCATTTTCTTGCCTACAGAGCTTCCTCCTTCCTTTTGGCCGCCTCTCAGGATGTCACTGTTTCGTAACGCATGGTTTCAACAGCGTCTTACTGTGGGTATTTTGACTGACTCCAAACTGTGGCAATTATAAACAACACCATCATAAACAAACTTGTACATATGTCAACCTAACCTTGGCTGTGTTATATTTATTTTTCTTTCAGGACAGAACCCCAGACTTCCTGCATACAAGGCACGTGCCCTATCACTTAGATACATCCTAGACCTTGGTTGTATATTCGAAATCAGTTTGTAGAAGGGGAGTTTGTTTTTTCTTTGTGTGCAAAGGGTCATATGTGCTTCAAATTTCTTTCTAAGATTTTTGCTTGCTTGCTTTGTTGAGATGGGGTCTTGATATATAGACCAGGCTGGTCTCCAGCTCTCAGAGATCTCACCTTTTCTTCCTGATTGTTGGGATTAAAGGTATGAGCTACCATTTCTGGCCTCTCCCCAAGACTTAAGTGTTATTATATTTGAAAAAAATAACATACTATAATTAAATATGTACAAAATATAAACATGTGCCAGGAAGTCCCCTGACCCCATGGCCTAGGCTTCTTCTCCAAAGATCATCAGTATGTGTATAATTCTACACATAATACATGTATATACACAGGCATGTACATATGACTAGATATGACAGCTTTGGGGCTTGCTCATATACTATTTTGTGCCTCAAGTTCTCGTTTATTTGCCTATTTAATTAATAGATTTGTGAGAGGATCTCACTCTAAAACCAAGCTGGCCTGGAACTTGCTGGTTGGCTTAGGCTGTCTTTGAACTTATGATCCTTTTGCCTTAGCTTTTCAAGTGCTGGGATTCCAGCTATGAGCCACTGTATCCAGATCTTCACCCCAGTTTTCAATTTACTACATCAATATTCACCACATAGCACAATACTAGTAGATTAAACTTATTCTCTTTAAGGTGGATATGACATTTATTTCAAGGACACCAGCATTAACTTTTTCATTTTAAAAATCAAGGCATGTAGGGGAATGCCAAGGTACTGAGGTAGAGAGGGTTGTTGGGAGAGGGAACACCTTCATGGAGGGGGAGGGAGGACCGGAGTGGGAGGGGAAGAGGATAACATTTGAGATGTAAATACAGAGAATATCCAATAAAAAAAAAAGAAAAAAATTAAGGTATAATTTACATAAAATATAATTCTTTGGTATGCATTTAAACAGACCAGTACAGCCTATTATAGTTTTCTGGAACTTGAACTCAGGGCTTCGCCCATGCTAGGCAAGCATCACCACTGAGCGGCACCTCCAGCCCTGATAGTCATTTTAATGAGTGTTTTTCTAATTATCCCCTCGAGGAGTTGTGCCAGCCCACACTTGCACCAGCAGTGCATGAGATTTCTCCCTGCAGCCTTGCCAAGTGCAACGTCAGCAAGCTTCCAGATTGCTTCCATCTATAGGTAAACTAATGATGCATTCTCATTTAAAACGCCGGTTCTCCATGTTTTGTGTGAGGCAGGGTCTGGCTACTGTAGCCCAGACTGGCCTGGCCCTTGCTCCTGCTGTCGGACTTCCCGAGCTGGAGTTACAAGCGTACACCATCACTCCCAGCTCATTTTACTCGGGATGAAGCTGAACATGTTCGAATTTGGAAGTGACCCATTTATATCTCTTCTGGGAACTAGCCGTACTTGGGGGCGGGTTCATTTCTATCAGTTTCCTCTTTTGAACAAATGCATTGATGATGATTATGTCTGATGTGTATGGTGTGTGGGTGGAACTGATTTTCTACTTCTACCCTCTAGAGGGGTCCGGGGTCTAATTTAATCTGTCAGGCTGCACAGCAGGTGCCTTTACCTGCAGAGCCATCTCAAGACTCCAAGTTTCTTATCTATTGGGAGGGACGTTTAATAGTTTAGAAAATCTGCCCTTGTTTATGGTAAGAATTACAAACTTTTGGGAAGTTTGATGTGCAGAGAAATATCATGTAAGAACTGTACCCCTTAGTTAGGCATGGTGGTGCACACCGTTAATGCCAGCAATCAGGAGGCAGAGGCAGGCAGCTCTCTGTGAGTTTGGGATCAGCTTAGTCTACTTACAGAGTACTAGGTCGGCAAGGGTACTTGGAAGGACTGTTGGAAAAATCTTCTCTTGTAGCTCTTTTGTAATGAGTAATTGCTGTAGAAGATAGAACATACTGCTTGTGCTTGTGTTTGTTTTTCAAGACATAGTCTCATTATGTAGCCCTGGCTGTCCTGGAACTCCCTCCGCAGACCAGGCTGGCCTCGAACTCACAGAGATACATCTGCCTCTGCATCCCAAGTGCTGGGATCAAAGGTATGTGTTCCTATACCTAGCTTAAAGTTAATGTTTTATACACAATGTAACAAATACGTTTCTAATTAGAATGTCTGCATTTGGCCCAGGCACCTAAAAAGATGAACAGTCACCCCTCTTCACTTCCTGCTGAATCTTCCCAAGGGAACAGTGTCACTCAAAAGCAAAGCAGACGGTCACAGCCTGAAAATCTGATGTTTAACAAAGACATTTATATCTCAGGGTTATGAAGGAGAAGGGTCAAGAGTTAGGAAAGTGAAATGTTCATGTGCACGTGATTGGAAGACATAAGCTGTGTTTTCCGGTCCCCCAGCTCATGAAAGAAGGGGAGGAGCTTGGGAACTGAGGATGAGGCCCAGAAACCTGCACTTGGCTTAGCTCAACAGTTACGGACTATTTAAGAGACATCGTATTGATGGGGGTGGAGAAAGCAGCAACCCTCCTTCTTGCCAGACAATAATTAAGTTGCCTGTTCTGAGCGTGAGGCAGGTGAGCAGCGACCATTGGCTTTGATTTTCATTTGTTTATTCTTGACATTAAACTGTGCACTCTCTGATCATACGTAGCTTTCTTCCAGCATGGGTCATTGATAGAAGCCACACATGCTTCTGTCCTTTTTAGTCTCTCTCAGGAGCTCTGCCATATCATCAGCCTCTGTCCTTAATGTGTATGGCCAGTGGTTCCTGATCTTTAACAGTGGTTAGCATGGGACATTCATATGCTAAGACTTGTATCTTTTCACTTACTCTTGAAGGATTCTTTTGTGTAACTGGCTCCTTGAACAAGCAAGACTTGTGGTTTGCGATCATGGAGGCAACTTAGTTTTTATCTCCAGCTATCCCTTTAAAGCTTGTCAATAGTGGATGAGAATTCAAAAATCCTTATCTTGGTTGGACATCTCCAGTACAGCCTAACACTGATTGAAGGCAGCCATTTGCCTTCAGCTGGAGCCTGCTACAGGCAAGGATCTATGGTCTAGGGAAGGTAGGACGAATAAGCGCTATCAATCCCCTCCCTCTCTTTCTTTCCCTCCCTCCCTCCCTCTTTTTCTCTCTTTGCCCCACTTTCCTTAACCCTCACCCTCTATGCAGTTTAATTTTTATTCTCAACACAACCTGGAGTCACCTGAAAAGAGGGAACATCAACTGAAGAATTTCCTCCATCAGACTGGCCTTCAGGCATGCCTGTGGACCATCTGCCTGATTGTTACACTGACTGTACACAGTACCATCTTTAGGCAGCTGTCTTGGGTGTTTGAAAAAGCCAGTTGAGCACGAGTTAGTGAGAGAACCAGAGATCGACCTTCCTTCCTTGATGGTTTCTGTTTCAGATTTCTGACTTGAACTCCTGACCTGACTTCTCCAGTGATGGACTCTCACCAGGAAGTATAAGTTAAAATAAAGCTAGTCCTCTCACAAGTTGCTTTTGGGCCGGTGTTTCGTAACACAGCATATAGTGAATGAGGACAGCTCCTCTCAGGCAGTTTCTCTGCATAAGGAGTTCTGTCAGGAGCCAGGACAGAAGTCTGCACAGCAGGAAGGACAGGAGAGGGAGACACACAAGAGGCACATACTCAGCTGGTCTCAGATGGCTTCCTACTCCAGGCTCAGGATACATACCTGCACATGTAAACATCCTTATTTACAAAGGTGCCAAGGCAGTCTAGTTAGCAATGGTGCTGCTGAGCTAACAGGCTATAAATCTAGAGAAAAATTCATGATTTCCTGCATGATTCTACACAGTGATGCTAATTTGATATCAGAACTAAATGTGAAGGTTAAATGGATAAAGCATTTTTACAATGGGAGGTAACAGTAGTTTCTTAAACAGGCTACAGAAGTAATCGGATATATATGGAAACGGGTTTCTCTACAGAAAATATAAAGAACCTTCATTTCAGAAAGGAAAAGATAGACAATCCAATTAAAATACTGTGAGCTTCGCACATTACAAAAAATAAACAGTAACATGATTCACACTTGATCTTAGCCAAAAGGCTGAGTGATGGCAGTCCCGATGATTCTTAAACATCAGGGAAATGCAAGTATAAATTACAGCAAGGTCACAGTGAGCTGAGCTCCTCGGAACAGTGAGAAATAAAAGGATTAAGAATAGCAAGCAGGCACAGACTGTGAGGAATAATTTCTGGCCTAGAGTCTGCAATCCTACCCCCTCCTCTAAGACTTCAACACAGAGCCCAGGATAGCCTCAAAACCCATGCCTATCTGACCCCAGACTCCCCAGAGCTTAGATTACAGGTACGTAAAATTCCATCCCTTGTGCTTGAAAACGTCTTAATGGTGCCAAAGCTAAAGACACATACTATATGACCTCAAAAGCTGATCCTGAAATATCAATGGCGTTCCTCACAGAAGTAGCAAAAGACAGTCCTAAAATTCATGTGGAAGCAGCAGGACTGCACGAAGTCAAGCCATCAGGAAGAGTGTTGCTGGAGGAACACCCGCACTCAAACCACACTGCAGAGCCACAGTAACAAAACAGCATGGCGCTGTCCTCAAGCAGCCATGTAGAATGATGGAGTGGCGCAGAACACTCAGAATCAAGCCATGCCTATTATCAATAAAGCTGTCAGACACACGCACCGGAGAAGAAACAGTCTCCTTGACAAATGGTGCTAGGAAAACTGGATTTCCACACGTTGGAGAATGAGCTATGAAACTAGATCCACACCCCTCACATAACCAACAGTCTGAAAATGCTGTTGGAAAGACATGTCAAGATCTAAGAACATGCAAGAGTTTTCTGAACGGTACACTAACAACACAGAAGATAATTCCAAGAGTTGACAAATGGGATTACATAAAACTAAAAAGTTCCTGCTTTTTAATTGGAGAGATGGCTAATATCAGTTGGAGTGGTTAATATCAACAGCTGCTCTTGCACAGAATCTGGGTTGATTCCTGTCACCCATTTGGTGATTCATAATCATCTGTAACTATTTCCTGAAGATCCAACATGGATTCAAACATGTAGTGAACAGACATATCTGCAGGCTAAGCATCCACACATATAAAATAAATATATTTTTAAAAAGTGCTCTCTGTCCAGGCTTGAGGACCTGGGTTTGAATCCCCAGCACCTGTTAAACCTGTGTGTGTATGTGTGGCTGTATTGCCAGTGCTATTGGGGGAAGGTGGAGTCAAAAGGCTTTTCGGGGGACTGGGGGGTTGCCACCCTAGTGAGAGACACTTAAGAGTAGACCAGTCTTAAGAGTGGAACTCTTGCTGGGTGCTGGTGGTGACACATGCTTTTACTCCTAGCACTTGAGAGGCAGAGGCAGGCAGATCTCTGCAGCCTTCTCTACAGAGTGAGTTCCAGGACAGCCAGAGCTACACAGAGGAACCCTGTGTGGACAAACCAAATATGAATGAATACAGAAGTAAATAAACAGTAGGCATTGCCCCGTTCTTCATAAGTATAGGAATAGCCTTGTCCCCCTGTACATTTATATACATATACATCACACAATACACTTTAAAATGTAAAGCGCAAGAGCTCACATACTGCAAAAAAATTTTTTTAAACTAAAAAAAAAAAGAAAAAAAAAAGAAAAAGAAAGAAAGAAACTTCTGCATAGCAAAGTAAACAGATCCCAAAGAAAAGAAATAGCTCATGAAACAAAATCGTTGCCAGCTACACATCGAACAGGTTACTAAGGTTTGGGGGTATATAGATCAACTCAACCAGTTCATAGGTTTATGAGCTAAATAGATAATAAAAGAAGGGGTGTGTGTGTGTGTGTGTGTGTGTGTGTGTGTGTGTGTGTGTGTGAGAGAGAGAGAGAGAGAGAGAGAGGGAGAGAGAGATACATACTTTAAAAAGTGATCAACAATCTTAACCAGCAGGGAATGTAAATGAAAACTACTTTGAGATTCTATTTGATCCCAGACAGAATGGCTGTCTCCAATAAAACAAAATGCCAACAAAATGCCAGTGAGGATGTGGAGGAAGATGACTCCCTAATTACCACAGGTGGAAATACTAACTTGTGTAGCCACTATGAAAGCCCTTATAGAAATTCCTTTAAAAACAGAAACTAGAACTACTGTATGACTAGCTACCAGCACTTGGGTGTACACCTAAAGGGCTCTAACTGAGCACGCCACAGAGATATTACCCATCCTTGTGTCCAGTTGTACTATCACAACAGCCAGGAATCGGAGCAGCTGAGCTGTTCATCAACAGATGGACAGATAGAGAAACAACGGCACACATGAACAAAGACATTTTACCAAGCCATAAATAATGACATCATGATACTCATAACAAAATGAATGTGTCTTAGTCAGGGTTTCTATTCCTGCATAAAACATCATGACCAAGAAGCTAGTTGGGAAGGAAAGAAAGGGTTTATTCAGCTTACACTTCCACATTACTGTTCATCTCCAAAGGAAGTCAGGACAGGAACTCACACAGGGTAGGAACTTAGAGGCAGGAGTAGATGCAGAAGCCACAGAGGAATGCTGCTTACTGGCTTGCTTCCCTTGGCTTGCTCAGCCTGCTTTCTTATAAAACCCAGGTCTATCAGCCCAGGGATGGCACCACCCACAGTGGGCTGGGCCCTTCAACCCTTGATCACTAGTTGAGAAAATACCTTACAGCTGGATCTCATGGAGGCATTTCCTCAACTGAGACTCCTTTCTCTGTGATAACTCCAGCTTGTGTCAAGTTGACCCACAAAACCAGGCATTACAGGATGCAACTTGAAATCTCTATGTTAAGTGAAATAAACCAGACCCAAACATGATATAACATATTTTTCTCATATGCAGAATTTAGATGTAAAATCATGTGTGTGTATGTGTTTACATATGTGTACACAGATCACTATATTAGAAAGGGAATCTTGAGAAGGGAGGAAGACATCTTCATGGAGGAGGGAAACAGTAATGAAATAAATTCTTTAAAAAGCAGAAGTTGGGAAGAAAGAGAACCAGCTAGAGGAGAAGGCGTGGGGGAGAGGACCAACCAAGAACACATTGTAAAGATGTGTGTAGGAAGGTGCTGGGATGAGAACCATTACTTTGCATGCTAACCTAAAACAATAAAATAAAACTACTCCTTCAGACATTTCCTGCAGAAATGAGTTCTTACATGTACCAAAAGATAACTTGGCTATGCGGGAGCATGGAGGAACTTTCTTGGGTGTGGATACTGTCCCATATCTGTGTCTGAGGGCTGGTTACATGGGTGTGGTTACTTTAAGAAGCCACCACAGTATAAATCTAAGGCTTTCTTGTACACAATTCTTCCCCAAAGTGGGGGGGGGGGCTCACTTTGTGTCTTCTGTTGCCTTGACATTTTTCTTTCCCCTTGAAACTTTTCATCTCTACTTTGAGCGTGCTTAGATCGGGATGAATTTTCTTTAGTTCCCAGAACTCACAGAGGTTAATCATGATTTTCACCAGTTTGTGGTAAGATCTTTCTGTGTGTAGTCTGCTACTTGCTCCTGCCCTGGTCCCATTGATTCGAATCTTTTTTGTAAAAGACCCGGTGGTTTCCTTTTCAGCTCTCTCTCAGCTTTGAATGAGGACACCTTTTCCTGCAGGGCTGACACGCTCTCATTCCCAGTGGACAACATCTAAACTATACTCTCTTCAAGGGGCACCACTCACCGGAATATCTTCATGAATAAGTGTTTCCTGGGGACCCTCTGCCTAGACAATGGTTGGCTGGAATACTTGTGGGGGAGGCACCAGAGTAGTGAACCCCACCTCTTCCTGACACCCTCTGATCCCTACAGGGTTTCTTACATGTGCTTGTGTATGCTGGTTCATTCTTTCCTTCTCAGCAAAGAAAAAGATCTACACTGTGGGTTTGCTCATCAATGGCAGCTCTTCCTCTACCCATGGTCCAGTAGGAAGACAGTGATGGATCCAGAAGATTCTTCCCTTTCTCTGTTACTCTGAGCCCAAGGGAGCTCAGATGGCAGAACTGCAAAGCCTTTTTTTTTAAGATTTATTATATATATATGTATACTGTAGCTGTCTTCAGACACACCAGAAGAGGGCATCAGATCTCATTACAGATAGTTGTGAGCCACCATGTGGTTGCTGCGATTTGAACTCAGGGCCTTTGGAAGAACAGATCTTAACCACTGAGCCATCTCTCCAGCCCAGCTTTTAATTTTTTAAAATTATATTTGTTTATTGTGGGGGGGGTGCTGCATGGATATATGGAGGGAATTATTCCTCTTTTCCACCCTGTGGGTTCTGGGGATGGAACATAGGTCATCAGGTTTGGCAACCTGAGCCCTTGTGGAGCTATCTGGTCCATAAAGCCTTGTTTTAAGCCAGGTATTTCATTTTTGTATCATGGCATTACAAGAGTGCATATTGCATGTTCGTGTGTGTGTGTGTGTGTGTTGACTCTTAGCTCTGCATGCTTTATGTAATCTCCAGCACACTGTCTGAACCTCTTTCTTATCCTAATAAGGCTCATCCCTTCAGAAGATAGCCTTCTTTCATACACAGGGAGGCTCAGGATGAAGGCAGCATAGCCATTTGGTTAAGATATGGTTTCCTTTTCTCCTTGTGTTCAGATGACACGTGAGTACTTCTTTTGCTCTCACATACATACCAAAGTTGTCCACAGTTCAATTAGTGTATGTGTAAGTAGACTGAATTCCCAGAGCTGGGATGGCAGTTAAGAGTGTGTAATTGTAACTTGTCTTTTAGAAGTTCCAATTTATACTTTCACCAGTAAGTATACCCATCTCCCCAACTCTTGCCAGCACCATGGTTTGGCCTACATTTTGGTCTGTAGCATTCTAAGATGTTAAAAAATGGAATGTCAGCATAGTATTCGAAAACCACATTTTTCCCTTTGCATGTGGTAAAGAGTTGCATGTCTTAGTATTTCCCTTCTGTTTCCTTTCCATAAACTGTCTCTCCTGTTGGCCTACTTCTCTATGGGGTAATTTTAGTCGTTACCTTATTGATTTGCAGGATTTTTTTATATCAGGACATCAGTCATTTGTGATATGAATTGCAAATATTTTGTCATTAACCTTTTGACTTTGTTCAGAGTGGTTACTGTTCTGTTGTGGTTTCTCTGTTTTTCTGAGAAAAAGATCTGTATATTGCCAAGGGGTCTTTAGGTCATTGTTCATGGCAAAATTGGGAAGAGATTGAATTCCTCAACATCTTGAGCACAGCATAAAGATCAGCTTGTACTGGAAAAGCTTGGGTCAGGTAGGAAGAGAAGGAGGAGAAGTCTCACTTTCTCATCCCACACAGGTACATACCAGGACGCAGGCAGTCGGCTGTGTACAGGGTGGGTGTGGGCTTAGTGGGTGAGTCCTCTCTTCTCCCCATTCTCTTCCTTTTTACAGCAGGGCCATAAAACAATCCGTGGGAGGACAATCAAACTACCTGTACCACGAAGTCTCCATGTGGCTTTTATGATTATAACTCTTTACAGAAATTGTCTAGGAACGTCAGCCACTCAGAATTTGGGGGACTTTGGTACCAGAAAGAAGTTGCATAATCAAAACTGAAGAAGATAATATGGCTAGAGGTTCAACAAATTTTATTTAAAGGAAATAAATCAGATAGCAGGGGTATAATACACTTGGTAGTACTAGAGAAACCTATGGCTGGTGTAACCTCCAAAATGGTGTTAGGTTCTTGGTTTCAACAGTGAAGCCTATACTAACTAAGCCCATAATGTGATATCAGAGGCTGAGGGAGTTTATTAAGTAGCTCATATAAAAGCACAGAAGCTGGAGGAACAGGCTCACAGGCTGAGCCTCTTCTAACAACTCTCAGGCCCACACTGTGAAACTGGCCTGGTGAGAAGTTTCCTCTAAGCTAAGAGCTGCTACCTCCCAGTGCAGAAATGTCCACCCAAGTTGCTCTGCTCCCACACTGCCGCCACTTCTCCCCTTCCATCCAGCTCCTAGCTGGTCTCCTTGCCTTGGTCCTGAGCCAGCACCTCCAGTTGGGTGCATCCATCTGCCTGATCAGTTGGGCTTCTCAGACATTGCTAGGTCCCACCGGGGAGGTTCTCTGCCCCGTGGTCAGTCAACCACTTTGTCCGTTGGACATACAAAGCCAACTTGAAACGGGCAAAACCACAAATGGTAAGAGCTTGTCCAGAAGCTGAAGACTCACAGAGGCAACTGGTAGAGCACTCACGCACGGTCTTACCTGCACAGCTTCTCTTGGGTCACTCCGCTGCCGGTGAAGATGGTCAGAGTCCGAGATGGCGTGCTAAGGGGAAGGAATACAAAGAAAAAGCGGGGAAGGATGACAAGTGTGTCTAGTGAGCAGATTGGTGAAGTCCAATATTGATCTGCAGAGTAAACAAGATTTAAGAAAAGAAAAGAAGAAAAAGCAAGTAAGACGCTGAAGAGGTGCTCAGTGGTTAAGAATAAGTATTATTTTGTGGAGGCCCTAGGTTTGGTTTCTAACAACCATGTCTGGTGGCTCACAACTTCCTGTAATTTCAGTTCTAGGTAATGCACTGCTGTCTCTGGCGTCTGGACAACTTCACTCACACTTACACACACACACGCACACACACACACACACACACACACTAATAAATAAAAACAGATCTAAAAAATAGCAAATGAGAAAGCAACTCAGATTGTTGTCTGGCTATGTGAGCCAGACAATTATGATAGAAGAGTCTATGATCATGTCAGAAGCCATAGAAGGTGCTGAGAGGCTGAGGGCGAAGGCGGGGAAGGCGGTTCTGAAATACCAGGTTGCATTGCGCAATATGGTAAGCTATGGTCTTATGGGTTCTTGAAATGTAGCTAGTGGCACATATTGAAATTACAGTATTTTAATATCTTGAGTTAGATAAAATATCATTGAAATTAATTTCACCTGTTACATTTTTACCTTTTAATGTGCTATCAGAGAATGTAAAATTTTCATACATGAACTCTATTGGATTTCTATGGCACACTGATGAGTTACCCAGTTGAGAGGAGGATCAAAGGCTAGTACTCACAGTATCTTAAATCATTTATAATCTAATAGTGTGTCAAATATATTTTTGCACATGTGGGACAGCTGTTTGATGTTAGTCAAATCAAAAGGTAGGCCCTGGTTGACTTCTGATGTCAAACTCTTATTCAGATCCCCTGGTGTGTTTGCTCTTTTCCCAAATGTGCAGAGCACATTAATGTGCTTTGAGAAGAGATTATTTTTAGTCATCAAATTCTTAACATGTCGGTGATGAATTTCTGCTTAGTTTTTTTTTTTTTTTTTTTTTTTTTTTTTTTGTAGTTGAAAAATCAAATCATTGCATGTGTTTCATCTGTGAGCCACATGCCTGGGGAAGTGATTATTGCAAACCCAGAGGAATGACCTACAGCTGAAATGGATCCAGATTATGGTTTTGTGTCTGGCTAATAAAGCATTGTACTCTCCACAGACCTTGCTGCACACTGGCCACCAACCTTACATGTGTCTTCCAGGATGCCTCTGATGTATATAACTTGCAGTGTGAGGGAGTTTTTAGTCTTTGGAAACAGAGAAGAGGAACTTGATAAATGTTAATTTTGAGGGATTTGGGAGGCATGACATACAGCTGCAAGAAAACAACTGTGGGAAAGTTTTAGGAAATCTGCCACCTATGTAAGTGTGTAAATGTGTTTATAGAAAAAACTAGATTAAATCTCCTCAGGAGTGGAAGTAGCGGATCCACAGTGCCTACTTGTCTGGTATAGGTGCTATAACATTAATTTTAAAAAGGGATTAAAATGACATCATGGACGGAAAAAATCCTAGTGTCCCCTGTGGTTTTCATTCAATAAATAATTATCAGATGCCCTGAAAGAGTGACGAAGCTTCGCTTTGCTTCTATGCTTTACATACTCCCATTTGTGCTTTACACATACCCATTTGCTTAAACGTCATCTCCCTCGGAAAAGGATTTTTCCCAGCAGAGAAAAACCTAGAACAGAATCGGAAGACCTGGGTTCTGATTTTCAGAATTCTGTTTGACTTTGAATATGTCACCATATGTCTCTTAGGCTCTGTGTATTTTGAGTAAGTCATCTATGGAAACATGATGGGCCTGTGAGCTAGTGCAGTCATGTAGAAGAACAAACTAGCCTTTCTGAGAGAGATGGCCCTACACTGCCTCAGATAGGAGCTCATCACAGACCCTGAGACCAACTCTGTGAGAACATGCTTTACATCCTTGTGAGAACTGATCGCTGGAATAGGAAGGATATTTTAAAATTTTACTTTAGTTATGTGTGTGCATGCGGGGTGTCTTGCTCTACCTCTCCACCATATTTTTTGAGTCAGGGTCTCTCATTGATCCTGGAGCTTGTCAATTCAGCTAGTCTAGCTAGCTCTGGGATCCCACGGGTCTGGACTTGTTTTTTTGAAGCCATTAAACTTGAAGTCTTCTTTTTTTATTTTTAATTTTTGAGATTATAATTTAATTACATCTCTCCCTTCCCTCCCCTCAGTCCAAACCCTCTCAAATACTCTTTCCCACTTTCATTTAAGTACATGCCTCCCTCCCCCACTAATTGTTATTGTATGCACATATTCCCAAATATAACCTGCTGAGTCCATATAATGTTACTTGTATGTACGTGTTCATGGCTAACTGTCTGGCACTGGACAACATATTGATGTGCTCTTCTGGTCCCTCTTCTGCTCCCAGCTCTCCTCGGTTCTTTGTGTAGGCTTAAGCATGCCTGACTTTTCACATGGATGCGGAGGGTCCACACAGCGCTGCGTAACAAGCATTTCTCTGACTGAACTATCTCCCCAGTCCAATGAGACTTATCTTCATCACAAAATACTCTTCAGCAGCTAGGTATGATGAATTAGAGACATAAGGACAATATGGGCGATGACTTAAAACAGTCTTAGGTATGGTGGTGCATGCTGGTTATCCCCAGCACTCAGAAGGCTGAGACATGCAGATCATGAATTATAAGTCAGGTTGGCTACATAGTCTCACAAACAGACCCATAGCCTTGATTAAGTAAGGGGGACACAGAACAATGCCACATTAGACAATTAAAATCATAGAAATAACCCATGTATTTCTCAAACACAACATCTGTTTAGGGACAGCTGCTGAACATGTTAGAAAAGAGACCTGTGCAGGTGAAGTTCAGTAGCAGCAGTGACATGAAATAGCCTGGCATCACCCAGATCCAACAATGAGAAAGTAGCAAAAGCACCTCCAGCCCCAGCAGCAGCCAAACCCAACACCCCTCTTCACTAGAGCTGGAAGTGTTTTTTGCACCAGGGGCTTCTAATCAAGCTTCTATCATGGGCTTCCTAGCAAGCTGTGCTGTGGGGGTTCATGGAATTCCCTGTGCTATGTCCTGCAATGCTAGTGATGATGCTTAGAGTTCTTGTATAGTTTGCAAATATCTCTTTGTTCTTTAGTTCTTCCTAGTTTTAAATGTGAATTATGTGAATTTTGTGTTAAATGTGAATATGGTGAAATTTAAATCTTCATGAAAATGAATGTTATTTATTGCGAAGGAGTCTAACTGTTCGGTCAATATTGTGCTCTCTCTCTCTCTCTCTCTCTCTCTCTCTCTCTCTCTCTCACACACACACACACACACACACATACATGCACACACACACATACACACACATGCACACACACACACACACACACACACATGAGAGACAGAGAGATAGAGACAGAGAGATAAGGATGACCCTAAGGATCATCCAAACTTCACATTATTTTCAAATCTATTCTTAGGCTACCTTGTAGCCCATGTCTCCAGCCTCTATCCCCCTTTAACTCTTCTTTCTACATTTCCTAGTGTTTCAGGCACTTGTGCCTTCTTTTGGGTTCTTCAGTCCATGTGATACATCATGCTTTGGGGCCTTTGCACATAAATGTCACATCCTTAGAGAATCTGTTTCTAACCACTCTACTTGAGAGAAATTTGAAGACTCACTATATGTTATGGTTTCAATCTTAAGTGTTCCCACAGGCTCACATTTTGAGTTTTGGTTTCCTAGCTATAGAATTATGGGAGAGGAGCTCCAGAGCCTTTTGGAAATAATGTTTAGATGACAAAGGTGAGTCATTAGAGGCCACCCTTCGATAAGGCTGCTTCCTAGTCTACCACGATATGAATAGTTGCTTCTTCACACATCTGCCACCATGGATGCGTCTGCTTCTTCACGCCTTCTCTTCTGTGCCTCTCTGGAACCCTCTGAGCTGGAGCCAAAGCAGGTCTTTCATATATTATTTGTATCAGGGATTTTGGTCACAGGTTGGCAAAAGAAACCAATAGAGCATGTTGGCAACAAGTGTTCTGGTTTTTCTGATTAAACCTGGCCATATGGGCCCTAGGTCTTTGGAAGTGGTTTGCAGGAGGAATGTGGGGAAGCTTGCAGACGTGATCTAGAGAGGTGCTGCAAACAGAGGTTAATGGGCCATTATGATTGGCGTCTGGAAGACTGGCCAACAGGCACGTGGATGGTGACGATCATGCTCAGAAGTTTCAGACGGGAACAAGACTAGACATGTGAAATTCCTCATGACATCTTCCCTTGTAATTTGCTTGCTCTGTGTGTCAGTTCATTTTTCAAGCTTCATCTGGTTTTATACCCAGCTGTGTGCTCTGAAATAGAAACAACTGTGGTTTGAATGATTCACAATTTTAATTGCATAATTTTTATAATTTCTTAATTTTAATACAAAGCTTTGATATTCTGTTTGGGTGGGTTTTTCTTTCTTTGCTTCTTTCATTCATCCTTCCTTTTTGTTCTTTTCCTGTGAGTTTTAGACTGAGTTTAAAGGCCAGCTTACATTTAGAAAGTACAGTTTTGACAAAGATCAAATTTCTAGATAACGTTGTCATAGCAACTTAAATTCTGCACTACAGAATTTGGACAATTTGGACACAATGTGACAACATCATGTACTTATGGTGTGTTACCCAATGTACACGAGGCTCTGTCCTTTTTATATGAAGAACAATGGCTTGACAGACATAAGAGGGCTCAGGCCACAGAAACTTGGGCACCCCAATTATTTCACTGAAGCAGGTAGAACAGATAGACTGACACCCTACGTCTTGCTGACCTTTCCCTACAGTGCCTGGCAGAACATACAATGTACACAGGATATTCAACCAGAGCTTGCTACATGACCCCACCCCCTCTGGGTGGGGGGTGGGGGACGGGGAAGAAATTAGAGAAATGAAAAGCAATGAAATCAATTCTTTTATATGACTCATAGATTGGCTCAGAAGATGCTCGACTGAAGAACTCGGGCCGCATTGTTGACCAGAGCGCGTGGCCGCATTTAGCTGTACAGGTAGCACTGCTATTCATCAAGTCACCGTCTCCTGGAGACTCAAGCTCACATGAGTCATCCACTCTATTCCCTGCCTCATCTAAAGTCATTAGACTCCTGCCAGATTTACATCAGCAATATCCTCAGTCCCCAGCGTCTTTTTGTCTAATTTTTAAAGCACAGCGACCCATCCTTCCCCCTGGCTGCCGCTCCTCCCCGACTCATCAGAATATTCTTCTGTGGCTAATGTATCTAACAAGATGGACTGAGAGGGCTCAAGCCGAAAGCAGTTTGTTCTATCTTCCGACAGTGTGTGTGTGTTCACACAGGTACGTGCACATAAGGGCGGAGGCCAGGATCAATACCAATTGACTTCTATCGCTCTCTGCCATATTTTTTGAGATAGATTCTCTCATTGAACCCAGAGTTCAAGTGTTTGGCTAGATTGGGGGAGGGGCAACAAGCCCCAGGGATCTGTTTATGTTTCCCCAGTGCCACGCCTGGCTTTTCACCTGGATGCTGGAATCTGAATCCGGGTCCTCTTGTTTGTGCAACCAACAGGCACTTTACCAACTGAACTCATTGCTCGGGCTCCCTTAAATTGCTCTTTCAAATCTCCCTTCCTACTCTCGGCTTTCTTGATTACCTTCTGGTATTAAAACGTCCAATCTGGTCTAATGCTAGAACTTTCTTATCCAAATGAAGTGCTCTTCGTCCATTAGTGTAGACATTATCGAGACTCACAGACATGCTGAAGGAGGGCATGGGCATTCTCTTCTCTCTCTTTCACCTTCTCTGCTGTCCTTGGGCCCAGGACAGAAAGAACCAGGGAGCAAGAAGGGGTTCTTGCCACTGTAATTCCAGAGTCCTTGGTGAATAGCAGACCTACAGCTGCCTTTCCTCCTTCGGGCCTCCCTTCATGGCAGTCCCTGTGCGAACAGTGGTCACCTTAGTTAAACTAAATTTCCTCCTTATTATCTGGATGCTGGTGGACCTACCTCACAGAGTGTTCTCCTGTGCTGGAATCATCTAGAAGGGCCTCTTAGGGTTCGTAATGTGACTGAGGTCCATCTCCTTCTACATGGCTACCTGCCATAAGCTGTCCTGTGGTTTGTGTGAGTGCAATGTGTTCTGTGGAGACTCCCAGGCTTTCTTCTCCTGCCGGAGACGTCTCCAGCTACCCTTTTAATGCAGACATTTTTTTTTTCTGGTCAAGTCCAAAGACCTTGGCTAGGTCCCTTGTTTAACTTTGCTCTTACAGTGCCTGCAGCTCTGGGCAGGTTTGATCATGGCAGTGCTGACTTTCCAGTGCTCTGGAGGCCCTGCCTAGGCAGTTTTGTACCCCATTTAGGATGCTGAGGTGGGGGGGAGGGTGGGGGAGGACGCTCACTTCAACCTATTGTTTTCAGCTTTGGAGCTTGGGCCAAAACTCCCAAGAAAGGAAGAGGCCTATTTTAACACGCTGCTACATTCCTTTAAAAACATCAGATACTGTTTTTGTTTTAATTAACTGTTCCAAGTTTACAGTGTTTGATTTTTTTTTTTTTTTTTTTTTTTTTTTTTTTTTTTTTGAAGTTCAGACTCAGAACAGACATCTGAAGTGGACCTTGATCATTTCACAAATTGAGAAATAAAAGCCTGGGGAAGTTAATTAACTTGGAGAAGATCACATACCTTATCGTGACTGGACAGGGCTTGATCTGAGGTCTTTGACCTTCAAATCTCATGCTTTTCCTACATTGTCCTGCCTACATGCTTTTCTTTAAAGGAGAGCAGATATATTTGCTCCTGAAGTAAAACTACTAGAGATATTTACTGATTATCAAAACATCTCTGAATTGGATGAGGTGATTGTGAATGATTTTTATTTGAAGGTTTATCTATATTTCACATACTTCTATGGTCAAACATTTATTATAAGAATACCAAAATATTTAAAATTATTCTTTTGGTCTGGGTTCATGGCTCCAATAGTTAAAGCATTTGCCAAGGAAGCAATAAGGAAGAGCCAGAGTTCAAATTCCCAAAACCTATGTGCTATGTCAGGTGGGCACAGTAGCCCATGAGTGATTGCAGCCTTGGAAGGCGGAGTCAGGGGACCCCCAGGGTAAGTTCCCCATCAGGGTAAGTTGAGTTCTGGGTTTGATTAGAAGATCTTGTTTCAGTGAATACAGTAGAAGAATGATCAAGAATAAATCCCGACAACCTACAACCAACACATTTACATGCATAAATATGTGTATACACACATACATGCACACACGTGTGGACATGCACATACATCACCCACACATGAAAAATAAAAATAAATGAAATTATACTTCTCAACACCAGATATACATGGCTATAATCTGGGCACTTGTGGGTTGGAGACAATAAGAGCAGGAATTCAAGATCGTCCTTGCCAGCCATGGCTACAAAAGGCTCTGCCAACTCACCTCCACCTCCAAAAGCAAAGCAAAACAAAAAAACCCAAAATGTGAATATTTTGAAGTGTAGTAACCTATAGGGAACCATGACTCTACGCATGTGCTCAGTTCCCAGCATTGAAAAAAAAATCCTTATCAATGGAAAGTACAAATCTACTAGAAAATAATAAAGCCTGAAGCCTACAATATGTACAATTAAGTGACTTCCTAGTCTGAGAATAAAAATCCTTTCTGCCAAGCCTTGTGAATAGGCTGAGGCACAGCTCAGTGGCAGAACGCATGCTTCTCATACACAAGGCCCTGGTGTTGTGTGGGTTGTCAGGATGCTTGTGGAGCAACTAGAACTCTTATGAGCAGTTTCAAGGTGTGATGCTCCGTGTAAACTCACAATGATAACGGTGTGTGGCTTGGTCTCCAGTGTGAATCCCTGGGTGTGTGAGACAGCTTCTCGGTTTATCCGAGAAGCCCATCTGTGCGTTTGCTCAGTCTCGCTCCTCAGACTAGCCCTCACCCATCATCCCTTTTCATTTCTGCAGACTGAGCCTCTGTCACACCATTTACCTAGTAATTTCCTCCTCTTCTGGCTGCACACTGCGATTCTTTGCATATTTGATTTTCTTCTTCAGGGCATTTGCCTGCAGCCTGCAGCTGTACTTGGCTGTCTCCATTTCCCTACTCTCGTTGAACACAGTCAAGCGTTCAAGGGGGCTTCCTTGTTGGAAGGAGGGTGAAAGGTTCAGTTAAAGGCTCGAGATCTTGCAGAATAAGCTGAGACCAGAGCTCAGTAACAGAGTGTCTACCTCGCATGCAGGAGGCCCCGAATTTGATCCTCACACTCACAAGAGACCCGTAGAGTCCCTAGTTGTCCCTGGAATAGGGTGCCCTTGACAACCTATCTTGGCTCTAATAGACGATGAAATAAATTCCTTTTCCTCCAACTCCCTTGGGTCTCTCCCCAACCTGGCCCTGGGCGAGGCTGACTGGGTTGCGTTTCTGTTGCTATCACTTCCTGGAATTGGACTCGCAGTTTGAACCTCTCCTGGAAAAAGGATCATGAATCTCTCCTTACATGCTCCAGCACACCTTCCTTCGGCCAGGCTGAGGTTGTGGAGTCGGCCAGGGTACTATCTGGGTTATACTCTGGGCCTCTTGGCTGAGGAGCCCCCCCCCACCGTTGCCCGCCCCCCTCCCGCCCTCCTCCAGCCCCCCCCCCCCCCCCAGCTAGGGAAAAAGAGTAAGCTCCTCCTTCCTTGCTGAGCTGTTTGGCAGGTCTCATCTGCCCTCTTCCACTCCAGACTCCTCCCCCTCTCCCCATCTCCCTGTCCCCATTCTCTCTCTGGCCAATGTCCCTGGCAGCCTTCTGAGGATCAGCCTCACTTTTCCTCCTTGTTATTCTTCTCCTCTTCTTGCCCACCTCGCTCCAGCTCTCACCCTACCTTTCTGATTCTGCTTCTCTCTCCCTCTCTCTCTCTCTCTCTCTCTCTCTCTCTCTCTCTCTCTCTCTCTCTCTCTCTCTCTCTCTCTCTCTCTCTCTCTCTCTCTCTCTCTCTCTCTCTCTCTCTCTCTCTCTCTCTTCTCTCTCCCCTTCTCTTCTCAAAGAGCAGACATGGACAGGAAGTTACTGTCACTCTTATGATCCCGGTGGCAAAATAGGTGAGGGAAACAATCCCTACATCAAGCTGCTCATATGGAAGCAGTGTGGGGGTCCCCGGCAGGAATAACCCACACCGCATAGCACAGAAATCTCCTGGAAAGGGCTGGTGGTGCTGGTGCTGGCTGCAATATTAGGGAGCAGCCAAAGCGCCCCCGAAGTAGGCCACACATGCTTCGCTGCACAGTTCTGAGCCCTCCCACCAGCCTTTTCTACCCCTCCGCCTCAAGCCACACATCCAAAGTGAAATGTGGGTGTTTTAATCACCGAAGAGAATCCTTAATAGTGCTCCTTCAGCACAGAGCTGCCTCTCCGCTGCCAGGACCTGCAGGGAGCCTATTGCTTCCCGTCCTGAACTGGCTCCAGAAGCGTTAGGTGAGGCTCGGTACAATTTTCAGTTGTTATCATACGAGGCCCTTAGAGACGCTTCTCAATTCTAGCAATTAGCCACATAGGGGTCAACCAAGTGTTCTCAGCTCTAATTAACAGCTGTGTTGAATCTGGGACACATACAATTCCTCTGGGCATACGCTCCTCAAACAGAAACAAAACCAGAATATCAGGCTCTTTCCTCCTTATCAGAGGCTATGAAGTCTGAAAATTATTGCCCAGGGTATTTGCAATTAAAAAAAAAAAAAACCCTCAGAAAACAGGAAGCAGAGGGGCTTCTGGACAGGATGCATGGATTTAAAAGCAAAATAATAACAATAATCTCTGCTCTATTCTGAAATTACCCAACGGGCCCAGGAGACTTGGGGAGTGCTGGGGGAATTAGTTGCCTCTCAGCTCTGTGCCCAGAGCCCAGCTACACCCAGCAGGCTACATGATATCATCACCACACAAATCAAAGGCTTCTCTCTGGCTTCAAAAGGAGCACGAACAGGATACTTTGTGTTGGGAGTTCTGCACTGAGCGGGAACTACGCTGTGCCTGTTTGAGCTGTTCACTGGGTATTCTGGCTTCGTGCCCTGCCTGACAGCTGCAGGGGTTCTGTAAGAAATCTGGGGGAGAATTTCCTCTGCATCCATGACTGAGAACCCAGGATCAAGAGCTTTTCAGACAGAAAAGACATTACCCATCCCACACCCCCTCCTAGCCCATCGCTTATTAGGCTCAACAAACAACAGGCAAAAGCCGGACAGCTGGCCCTTTGGCCCTGGATGGAAAAAAAAAAGCATTTCACTGGGATCTAGCTAGCTGGCTTCTCTTTCCTAATTGAGAGCAACTGTACGGCACTTAAAAATAAGTTGCTGCTTTAAAGCTAGAGTATTTCATAAACAGCAACGTTTAGAAAACAACAATGTTCAGAACGATACCTATGGCCCCAGATCAGTTAATGTTAATTTTGTGCAACATTTATATCATATATTTTCCTTAGGAGTTTGCATGAATATTTTTGAAATGGCCCTTCCTTCCCCTGGCCCCACTGCCCACTCCCATCCTGGCATTGTTGGTTTGGATTTTTTTTTTTTTTTTTTTTTTTTTTTTGTATGCATGTGTTCTTGTGTTTGTGTGTGTGCATATTTACAAGTGTGTGGGTCAGGTGTGCAAATTGCTTGTGGAGACTGGAAGTTGACCCCAAGTGTCTTCCTCAATAGCTCTGTACCTTTTAACTTGAAGCAATGTTTCTTGCTGAACCAGGAGCTCACAGTTGACGAATCTAACTAGCTAGGACGCCTCTACATCCTGTGCACTGGGATTATATGTGGGAGCCATACTGACTCGGTTTACATGGGTTCTGGGGATCTGACTCAGTCCTCACAAGGGTGAGGTGAGAGGTCTACCCATCAGCCCATCTCCTGAGGCTGGGTTGGTTTGGGCATCTCAGGTGTTTCCAAGAAAAGGTATGCATTCTTACTGTGTATGGGCATCTCCATACGCAATGACGTCAGACGGGTGTGGAAATGTACCCTTTGTGATGAGTTTTTATTTCTCAGAATGGACCACGTCAGTCCACACACACCTAGCACGTTCCTTTTAACTTCAAAAGCTAGTATATCTGTTATATGACTTAAGACATTTAACCATTCTTATGGAGGAAATTCACTCATACGCTTTTGAAGAGAATCACCAACATTGCGGCCATGAGTAGGTTGGTTGGTTTGATTTGTTTTTTCCTTTCTCTTGGTGGGACATGGGCCATTCTTATAGATAAGAATCTCTAGGGTAAAGAGTCTCAAGGTTTATCTCTTGAGATCCTTTTACAACTGTCCACACCGACAAAATTATTGAAGACTTGAAATAGGTGTGTTTATGTGAATTGGGTCTGTTGATCCGAACGTGACACTGAGAAACTGTTTTAAAACTCACTACAAAATAACAATAAGAAATCGTGTGCTTTTAAATGGAAAAGAACGGTTTTCCATATTGAAAACTAAAGTGAGAAAAAGGGGTTTGTTCTGCGTTTTTCCAAGTCCCCCCAATGACGTCTGTCCTAACAGATGTCATCTGAGGCTTCTCATATCTGCCTCTGCATCCAACCTGTTGCATTATGTTCTCTCAGTGGAGTACACAAAGACATGCTGCGGGCATCACGCAGATGTGTAGATAATATTTGGATATTCTTCATCAAAGAATCTAAATCCAAACTCAACACACATCCTGCTCCTCTGAAAACGTTAGTTTCCTTGGCGATCTGTGATGCTGACAGATTTCATTATGAAATATCAAAGTGCACACTTACTTATGACACTTCTGATCTGATAATCAAAGTTTGTGTTTTTTAGCTGTGGAGTTTGTGGTGATGGTGGCTTCACAATGCTGGCTTTTGCCTGAGAGTCCAGCAGTCATCATTGGCAGCAGATGTAGCTATCTCCATCCCTCCAGTAACAGGCTCACTTTGTTCTTCTTCCTTTTTTTTTTTTTTTTTTTTAAAGAAAATGCCTGCCAAATCCCCAAGTCTGAATAACCATGGCTTGTGAGTCTTTCTTTCAAGTGAAAATGGTATGCCCTGAAAAAAAAAAAAAAGTGGCAACTTCAGCTCATAGTTCAGAACAACTCCCAAACGTTTTTCTTTGAAAGATGACTGTCAAGCCGTGGCAGGCAGAAGTTTTATACATCTGTCTCGTTTCATTAAACATGTTTTAAAAAATGTGCACTCAGGACAACTTCGGAAATTTAATAACATTTATTAATAACTTTATTGGTTCATTTTTAAAACGGAATTTACTATTATTATTATTAATTTGCTATGAGTGCAAGACAGCAAAGAATACAATAATGAAGAGGACAGTTAGCGTAACTGTCTTGCTTCCTGTTCGAGGAACATTGACAGTGTTAGCCACTGTTTATTTTGCATTGGAAGAACAACTAAAAGGCACATTGAAAAAGGCAAATATTATAGAGCAGAATAGTTAGGACCTAGGAGATGGATTTACAATTACAGAGGTTTTTGGTAGCGTTGGAGATGAAGCCTGGAGCCCTGCATGCTGTAGGCGATTATTTACCATGACATTATACCCTCTGGCTCGGAATTTGTTTGTTTGTTTAGAGATGGCACCTGGCTGTGTAGCTCAGGCTGGCCTTGAGTTAGCCTACACTGGCCACAATTTTGCAGCTGTCCTGCCTTAGGCTCCCAGCTACTGTGATTACATGCATGTCCTAACACACTTGGCTAATAGGACTTGGTGGCTGATTTTTTTGAAGTTGGGATGGATATGAAATCCTCAAGGAGTAAATAGAAATATTTTTTAAAAAGTCTTTGTATTTTTCATATATACTTTTTGTCTTTTGTTAAAATGGTACTTTCTTATATTTTATTAATTGCATTTTCATTTGCTTGATATTTTTTGTTCATATGTTTGTATGTTTTTGTGAGACAAGGTTTCTCTGTTTAGCCCTGGCTGTCCTGGAACTCACTCTGTAGCTGGCTTTGAACTCAGAGATTCAACTGCCTCTGCCTCCCAAGTGCTGGGATTAAAAGCGTGTGTCACCACGACCCAGCTCATTTGCGTGTTCTTAATATATAACGATGCTTTTGAATTTATACATTTATATGTAAAAACCATACTGAAATCTCAGTTCTAATGTGGATTATCTTAGATTTTTTATATAGATAATTATATAAATTATAAATAAAGCCAGTTTAATTGGAGCCTCCTGGTTTCTGGTCTTCAGCGTAAGACCTGATGCCCAGCACCACATAAACTAGATGTGGTAGTACTTGCCTATAACCCCAGCATTCAGATATTGCAGTCAGAAGGAGCTGAATCAAGGTCACCCCTGGCTACATAGCAAGCCTGGGCTACATAAGACTCCGTCTACAATAGAATAAAGAAAAGAAAAGAAAATAGGAAGATATCACCCTAGACCATAAGAGAAATGGTCAGTCAAGCTGAAAATCAAATAGATAAGACATTTAATTATGATTATTATTAATTATTATGTTAACAGAATTAACATGTTAAAATTAAATATCAGTTAATCAACATAAAGATCAATAAATATAACAATGTATATTAATCCAGCATAAAACTGATGTCACAGAGCAAATCAATACCCCCTAAATTGAGGACTAGAAAGTGGAGCAAGAACATCACAGCCTGACATAACAGAAGTCTAGAAACAGAAACCTCCCTAGGAACTGGGATTGGAAAATCTAGGTTGAACTTGAGCCGTTCGAGGGTCAGAGGGTACAGTTTTAGTGATTCCTCTATGCTTTTATGAGTTAACTTTTGAAATTTTCAACATTTACATCCTCATGGGGTCTACTACAGACAATCCCCCTGCACTTCTTTCTGACTGGGAGAGATGGAAAGTAACTGTTGTTGAAAAATGCTCTCAGCATTTGTTCTTCCTTTCAAGACAAACGGTTTTACCAGATGCTAACTGGTTTAGGACCTTACTTAAGGCTAAGCTGGGTTCTGGGACTTGTGCAAGGGGAACCCTGCTGCCTCTAGCCTCAGGTTCTCACAAGGGCTAGAGGCAGGTGTGTGTGTGTGGGGGGGGTATGGAAGTGGCCACAGAGAAAACAATCCCTGTGAAGGTCACAACCCAGGGGTACAGGCTCAATAAAGTCTAATTGTATGTTTTTCTTTTTAAAATTTAAAAGGTTTTGTTTGTTCATTTAGTTTGTGTGTGTGTGTGTTCCATTGTGCACTTGAGTGCAAATGGGTGGGGTTCTCATCCCATAGATTGTGTGTGAAGGTCAGAGGACAACTTGTTGAAATTAATTCTCTCCTTCTACCATGTGGGGGCTAGGGCTGGAGCTCAGGTCCTCATCTTAGTGGCCATCTCCTTACATGCTGGGCCATTTCGCCTGTCTCCCATTCTTACATCTAACAGACCTCCTCTCCCTACACCTTATCACTGTACCACTTGGATCCCTTACTAGATTAGAGAATGTAGCTGAGGCAATTCTGTGTTGCACTCAGGCATTATTTATTATATTATATTAGAGAAACCTAAAGCCAGCAAGAGGCAGAAGCAAGGGCACAAGAGGACGTTTCAGTTTCAAATACCTACAACCACAGCCAACAGCAAACTGGGCTTAACCTCCAACCAGATAATATAAAACCTCACATGAATGAGCTGTTTACGTCAGTTTTTTGAACCCAGTATATATCATGTCTGGCTTTCAACCAAAGACTTCAAGGCATAGTTGCATAGCAAAAGCACAAAAATCACGGGCCAGAAAATCATCAAAATCAAGCTCTGATGTGGCAGAAGTACTGGTATATAATCATCCTGGGAATATTAATTTTAAACAACTGATTAGCAAGCTATGATAGTTTTCTCTCTATGATGACAACCGTTACATATTTTATATTTTCAGGACACTGTTAACTGGATGCAGTGGTAACGGCCATCATTTCTCTCTGAATTGAAAAATGCTTCTAACATTAGACTATTGAGTACATAGCCCTAACCCCAGGTTTAGGAAAGTCTGTTTCTTCCCACTTAGCTAAGAGTTGTGTGTTTTCTAAAATCATGAATGGTTGTTAAATTTTATTGAATGCTTTTCCTGTATCCTCAGAGAAGGTCACATGGCTGGCTTCTTTTATTAACATACTGTGATGAAATTACAATTTTTTTTCCTTCTGGTAATTAATCAGTGCACAATAAATCCAAATTGACATGATTAAAAAGCCTCATGTATCTGGATTTGAATTGTTTAGGACTTTTTCTTGTACATTTATGATTTGACTATGACTGATTTATATTTTCCTCTCTTGTATAGTCATTGCCTGGCTTCAGTAATGTGAATATACTAGTCTCATAAAATGAATTTTCCAGTTTTTAGTTCAATTTTCTGGAAATGAACTTGACTGTAAAATCACATGAACCTCATGTTTTCTTTGTGATAGATTTAACTATTTTTCCATGTTTACTTGTGGTCATAGGTAGGCCTAGCATATTTTCTACTTCTTAACTTAAAAAATAAAAACTGTATGTGGATGTATGTGTGCGCTATATTGATGAAAGAATTTTTGTGATTTAGCTAGTTTTTTTTTTCTTTATAATATTGTTTATTTGAGCCTGAGCCTGCTGTGTTCTGTTTTTGTTTTTAATTATGGATCAACTTTATCATAGACTGGTTTATCATATTTGTTGAACTTTAGATAACACCAATGATAAGGGTTTTTTGATATTTAAAGTATATAAGAGTATCTAAAAACATGTAAAATAAGGTCTGTTCTTAGTTTTGCCAAAGGTCTGAGTTGTTACTGTCTGTCTATCACAGAATGAGTTCCTGTAATTTTCATTATTATTATTTCAGATTTATTTAATAAATGTGAGCACACTGTAGCTGTCTTCAGACACACCAGAAGAGGTCATCAGATCTCATTACAGATGGTTTCGAGCCACCATGTGGTTGCCGGGAATTGAACTCGGGACCTCTGGGAGACCAGTCAGTGCTCCTAACCACTGAGCCATCTCTCCAGCCCTGTAGTTCTCTTTATTGTTCCTTCTACTCTTTACAATGCCACTTATTTTCCAATGCCTACAATTAGTACATTGATTTTCATTTTCGTTAAGAACAATAAATACATGCACATGATCAGTAGGTGTCCTTCTGGGCTCCCTATATCTGAACTTGTTAAAGCTGAGTGATCAAAAAACATGTTTTAAAAATTTCAAGCATTAAAAAGTAAATGTTGCTGGCTGCGGTAGCACATGCCTTTAATCCCAGCACTCAGGAGGCAGAGCTCTGAGTTCAAGGCCAGCCTGGTCTACTTATCCAGTTTTAGGCCTGTCAAGGCTACAACAATGAGACCTTGTCTCAAACAAACAAACAAACAAGAAAGAATGTTGCTTATTTTTTAATTTTAAAACCTTTGCGGAATTATGCTTGGAAACCTTGTTTATTCCAATACTTCCTTTAAGGTGGAGCACAGTTGGTGTGTCCCCTGTCCTTGGTTTTCTGCCTTCTCACAAACAGTCCTGAGCAGCGATACAGTCTGTAGATGCTGAATGTAGCTTTTATTCATTAGGTGGCTTAGAGACGCAATCTCACAGCAAACTCCCTGATGCTCAGGCCTCTCAGTCTGTCTGCCCACCTCTTCCACAAGGCTCCCTTCTGTGTAGGAGCTGTTTAGTAGATGTATTTAGTAGCTGGTATTTTATTTGCAGTTTGTCTTTAATCTCCAACTATTTTAAAAATGACTATTTACTGTTCTTAAATCATCATTATTATTTATAGAAGTGACATTTGTACACATCCCATCTATTTGTTTGAAAGTTTATCTGTTGGTCTTTGTTCCCTCTCCCCCCCTTTTTTCTATCTGATGTCTTCACCTGTGTTTCAATGACTTTCTATTGTTACTCCAGGCAGAAACATCTTCGACAGGCTTCATGACCCTTCTGTCACACTTCCGAACCCACGTGTCCTGTCTGAGAGTGCCTTCTTTATGTCTGTTATTTGAAAAGACATTTTAATTACATGCAAAATTTTAAATTTTATTTTTCTTTGAAGGCATTAATCTATTTTTGGAGATGCTATTGTTCTGGTGAGAATAGTTTTTTTTTTCCAAGCACATGTATGTGCACATGTGAGAGTGTGTGTTTGTGTGTGTGTGTATGCAGGCAGTATGCCACCACATGCATGTGGTGGTCACAGGACAATCTTAGGTGTTAGTCTTTGCCCTTCTGCCTTCTTATAAATTGTGTCTCTTGCTCACTGCTGAGTATTCCAGGCTAGCTGTTCAACAAGCATTCTCCTGGTCACCTCATCACAGAAGAACGGGAAATACAGGCATGTGGAATGACAGCGTTACATGGATTCATGGGATATGAACTCAGGTCCTCCTATGTGTGAGGCAAATGTTACTATTTAATAGTTACATGCTTTTCGTCTCTGGCTACTTTGTATCTAGTATTCTAGATGTTTGTGTGTGCACACCCACATGGGTGTGTGGGTGTGTGCATGGATCAGTGCATGTATATGTGAGTGTGCATGCTTGTTTCTGTTTCTTCAGTATGAGGGAAGACTTACACTTTTACATATTTCTCTAAAGTACTGAATAGTTTTACCTGTTTTCTTTTTAACACTGCACGGTATCTCTTGCTGTTTTTGGCTTCTGTGACTTTATTTAAAGGTATTTAGAACCCTCTCTCGCTCTCTGCTCCCCCACACCCCTGCTTAGTACTAAAGCTTGAACTCCGGATCTCATGCACGCTAGCTGTTGTTCTACTACTGTGGTGGTCGATTTCATCCTCACTCGACACAAGTTGGAATCATTTGGATAGGGGACTTTCAACTGAGCAAATTCCTCCATAAGGTTTGCCTACACAATAGCCTTTGGTGAATTTTCTTGATTGATGATTGATGTGGGAAGGCACGGCTCATTGTGGGCAGCGCCACCCCTGGGCTGGTGATACTGGTGCTATAGAAAGCAGGCCAAGCAAGCCATGAAGAACAGCCAGTAAGCAGCATCTCTCTGTGGCTTCTGCATCAGTTCCTGCCACCAGGGTTCTGCCCTGACCTCCCAGGATGATGGAATACAAACTAAGCTGGAATGAACCCTTTCCACCCCAAGTTGCTTTTGGTCATGGTGTTGCATCCCAGCAAACCCTAAGGCAACCCCTGAGCCATATCTGGAGTTTCCTTTTGTTTCACAACTCTTAATTTATTCACACACATTTCTTCAATCCCTTTGGGCTACATTTTTCTAGCTTGTAGCTTATCTTTTAACATTTATGGATGCTGGAGAGCAGGAGTTTAATTTTTGAGATGGGGCTATAGGTACTGAACCCAGGCCACATGTATGTTAACTGTATATTTTACCAGCCAGAAGTTTTAAATTTTGATAAGATCAAATATGTTAATTTTTCTTTAGAATAAAAGACCTAATATCAACTCCTTAATACTTAACCAACCTATTTAATAGTCTGTCTTTCTTTCTCTCTCTCTCTCTCTCTCTCTCTCTCTCTCTCTCTCTCTCTCTCTCCCTCTCTCTCTCTCCCTCTCTCTCTTTCTCTCTCTCTTTCTCTCTCTTTCTCTCATTAAAGCTCCACCCTTCTTTTTACTTTTAATTTTGAGACAGAATCTCAGTGTTGCCTAAGATGGCCTGCAGCCTGGGCTGGAGAGTTGGCTCCGTTGTTAAGAATATTTACTGTTCCTATAGAGGACCACTGTTCCTTTGAAGGACATAGGGTGACTCACAATCAGTTGTAACTCGAGTTCCAGGGGATCAGACACCCACTTTGGGACTTAGCAGATACCTGTGTGTGTGTGTGTGTGTGTGTGTGTGTGTTTTCGTGTATGTATGTGTGTGTGTTTTCGTGTGTGTGTGTGTGTGTGTGTGTGCATGCTCCCTGCAGTCATCATGCTTCAGTCTCCCATACAGCTGGAATTCTGGGCCTGTGACCTGGTTTTCATGGTTACTCCATATGTGCTTGTAGCTAGTTCTTAGGATGTAAAGTTCCCCTGTTGCTGTGCATGTGAGATCTCCCTCATGTTGGCTTGTTTCTAAATCTGTTTTGTACACTGAGATTTCTTGTAGGTGGGAACATGAGGGTGTTTCTTCCTCATCTTGTGCCCTAAACTGTGAGACTAGCTCTACCTTCATGCTTTATATTTTTCTTGCCCGGGGTTAAGACATTCTCTGGGTCCTAGATGAATTTGGAGATTAATGTATTTAGGGTACCCTACTTCATTATTTGGCTGACATTCCTCCCCCTACTCCCACTGGAGACTTCATCTGTTGTTCGTCAGGCAGAGAGCACCTTGGTGGTGTCTGAGCCACTGGAATAGCATTTTTTTTAAATGCTTCCCTGTCATGGACTTAACAAGTATTAAGCAGGACTTGTTTAGGAATTCTAGTTGTAATTCCCAAGTCTGTGGGCATGTATTATTTTCCTGTGTGAACACTCATCTATAACCTTGGGCCCTAGGATCTTATGCACAGAAACCAGGACCCCACTTTTTCTAGTCACTCTGCATAACTGGGATTTACTGCTTTTATCTGAGCTCTTTTCTCTTGGCATTTGGGACTCCCCTTCTCTCCCTCTTCCTTTTCTTCTCTAATCTTGACTGTGCCATTGCATTTTACATAGGATTTAGTTCACATCAGCACAGTATTTCATGCTGTCAGAATCAAAGCACTCTATATAAGTATTTTAATATTACATGAGATAATGCATAATCAGAAATTCAGAGAACAAAACATAAGAATAATTTTTTTGAAAATACTCGAAGAGAAGATGAGATGAACCTTATCAACTGGTGGGTCACAACTCCTTTGGGGGTCGAATGACTCTTTCACAGGGGTCACCTGAGGTTATTACAAAACCTAGATACTACATTCATAACAGTAGCAAAATTACAGTTATTGAAGTAGCAGCAGAAATAATGTTATGGTGGGGGTCAGCACCACAGGAGGAACTGTATAAAAGGGCTGCAGCATTAGGGAGGTTGGGAACCAGGAGGTAAACAATGTTGTTAAACATCATCAAGGTCTGGCAGGGAAGCCCCTAATGTTTCTCTGCCCGTTAAAGTATAGGCTTGGATGGAAAGCACCAAATCTTCTCAGATCTTTCTGATGGAGTCCTTAACCCTCTGCTCCCATTTATACAAAACTCGGAGTCCCTGGAGTGAGCTGACCACAGGAGTTCCAGCTTTGTCTCGGCCACTTTTCCTGAATGCACATCATACCTTCAGTCCTGAGCCGGTATCTTAGATCTTCCCTTTTAAGCCCACAGGACTTCTGATCCCCTTCCTTATCCCAGGCCTGCCCCGGCCAGTGAACCAGGTTTATCTTAACAATGGCATCGCTAACTTCATAACTTTAGTGCCCAAACTACACTTACTCCTCAAGCCACAGCACTTGCCAGTCTCTTTATGGGTTGCATTTTAATAAGTAGAAAGGGAAACAGGTCCCACACTGGAGGGGACGGGAGTGAAGAGTTGCAACTGGGGTGGAACTACATGAGAGGCCTTGCATGGCAACACCCAGTATCTCACATGTATCCCTTTTCCTTAAAAAATGTGTGTGTGTGTGTGTGTGTGTGTGTGTTCGTATACACATGAGTCTGGGTGCCCACAGTATTCAGAAGAGAGTGTTGTTGGGTCCCTGGGTGCTGAGAGCCAAACTTGGGTCTTCTGCAAGGGCAGTACATGATCTTAGCCATTGAAAAAATCTCTAGTCTGTTTATTCATTCATTCATTCATTCATTCATTCATTCACTCTGTGTATATACACAGGCACAAGTGCAAACACTTGTGAGCATAAGGGGCCATGAGGCATCTTGCAGGGGTTGGCTCTCTTCTTCAGCCATATGGATTCTAGGGCTAGAACCTGGTCCATCGGGTTTGGTAGGAGGCGCCTTTTGCCTGTTGAACCATTCAGTGGACCCACATTAATGTGTATTTTTTTTCATTTTTATTTTGTAGACGAAAGTGCTCCTAATTGAAACCATCCGAAGGATTCTTGTTACATTAGGATGACATTTAAGCTCAGGAGGCCCAGGAGCACCAAACTTAGTCTCGTCCATGGCTAAGCTTCCAGCGTAGTTCTTTATCTTCCTTTCCATGTAAAGTCTTCGCATACCCTTTGTTCTTAGACACTCTTCTGGGTTACAATTTAAATGTATAAATACATACGTGTGCATAGTGCTAATCCTCATAGTTGTGGGATGGAGATGACAGCATTGTTTCCTACCTAACCACTGGCGTTGAACTACACAGAGAAGACTTAAATGAACAACATTCACAAAACCATCCTCTGAGCAGAAATCTTACTTCCTTGTCAATGCACATCAGTCCCTTCCTCTGCTCCTCCCCCACTTTCTTTTTCTTAATGTTTTTGTAGTAGGGATTCAACCCAGGGTCTCACATGTGCAAGGCAAGGCGAGCCCTCTGCCGCTGAGCCACATTCCCCTGTACTACTTAGTGTGGTGGAATGCTTGTAAATCCCTCAAGTTCATATATTGTAGCCTGATTTTTGATGTATTTGGAGTTGGACTTTGGGAGATTGGTAGATTAGGCCAGAGTCCTTGAAGGCAAGAATAGTACTCTCATTAAAAAAGGGGGGGGGGCACCAAGAGGTCCCTTGTCCCTTCCCCTGTGGGATCAGAGTGAGGAGACAGCTTTCTGTGAGAGAGAGGGCATAGATTCTCTCAGCATCTTGGACTTCCTGGCCTCCAGAACTTCGAGAACTAAGATTTTGTTGTTTTAATGCCACACAGTGTGATGCTTTGCTACAGCAACTAGTATCTACCAGTAGTCCCCTGTATTCCCTAGAATTTAGAACAAATATGTGTGTTTGTATGTATATATGTATGTATGCATGTATATGTATGTGTATATGTGTTATGCATGTGTGTATAGATATGTGTATATATGTGTATATATATGTATATGTATGTGTGGGTGTATGTATGTGTGTATATGTATATATATGTGTGTGTGTGTATGTATAGGTGTATGTATGTGTGTATATATGTATGTGTATGTATGTGTGTATGTATATATTTTTGTATGTATGTATGTATGTATATATATGTGTATATATGTATGTATGGGTATATGTATGTGTATATATGTATGTGTGTATATGTATGTGTGTATATATATGTGTATGTATGTGTGTATATATGTGTAGCACCACAACCTTCTGCTACAGCATCCACCACTTGAGCTATAACTTTTAGCTCAGTAGCCCAGATCAGGGGCCTTTAGAGTCAGATGCACCCAGTGAGGATTCTCGATCCCACCACTCACTAGCTCTGTGAAATTGTCTCATGTGTAAGCTTTCTTTCCTTCATCTGTCAGATGAAGGTCAAAGGAAGTGCTTGGTACAGGGTCCCCTACACAGATGTTTCGGTATTGTTCTGTTTACCTGATGCATTATGCTGACACTGTACAAGGAAACCCAGCTCTCACTCATAGAGAATAGCAGAGTTTTCTGGAGCCCAAAATGAGTGACCGTGGCATGGAAGCATGGAATAGACTCACAACCACCTGTAACTCCAGCTTCGAGGCTTACGGTTCCTTCTGGCCTTTTTGGGCATTGGCATGCATGTGGGCCACAAGCATACATGCAGTCAAGACACTCTTACACAATCAATTAATACACATTTAAAATAAGTGAATTAAAAAAATAACATGTTTCTGCTACAGAGTATTAAATAGTGGAGAAAAGTGAGTTCACAATGGAGAAAAGAATCGTATTATTGATAAATAACAGCGTACTGTTGAGCTGAAGGAATAGGTCAAGTAGTATGGTAAGTTCCAAAGCAAAGCTACCATATCCTTTGGCCCTTGACATACGTGTGATAGAACCAAATAAAGACCAAGGGTATAAGAAGAATTAAAATTTAGGTGTGGTTATCACAGATGGTGATTGGTTAGTGTCATAGAGATGAGCCAATAGGCCAACCCAGTTTATGGAGAACTTTTAGCTTTTGCGGAGTTGGTCTATGAATGGTTTATCATTTTGTCAAAATACAAAACAAAGCATGACTCAGTTAGGTGAGTTTTTGGGAGGACCAAATGGCCAGTCCACCCCCTTGATTCAAAGCACATTATTAACAAGATTCAGGACTCAGATGAGACCAGTTTTATCCTTCTGAAGTTCATTGACCAACCGGTGCTACGTATGAAGCAGTCTGATATGGGAGCCTAGCTTTCTTTCTATAAACCAAGCAGCAAGGATAGATGTGCTTCTATTTGTGTGTCTAAATGTTTTCCCTAACCAGGTTTTAAAATACACTTTTTAATTTTAGAATAGGTTTAGATTTATAGAATAATTACAAAACTAGTCTGGAGAGTTACAATAGCCCCTTCCCTTCTCTAACTACTCTATTATTATTATTATCATTATCATTCTTATCATTGTTATTATTATTGAGACAGGCTTTCACTATGTAGATCTGACTGTCCTGGAACTAAGTATGTAGACCAGGCTGGCCTCAAACTCAGAGAGCTCCGTCTGCCTCTGTCTCCTTCTACCCATTCTTAACACCTTATGTTACCCATTGGCTTTGAATCTAAGGATGGACCAATACCAGATGCTTTACTGACCGTAATGGATTTTAAGATTCCACAGAGAACAGCATTGAGCCCTTCCCTTGCACCTACTCAGTGCCCCAAATGTGTTGAACTGCTGAGGAAAGTAAACTTTCTAAATGACTACATTTTCTGAGAAAATAAGCTCTTTCACGAACACTTCCAATTTGCTCTAAGCGTCTTTAGTTGCTTTGAGTTAGAATCCTGAGCTAAGTTGAGTTTAACGTTCTTGAAAGTCATTGTTTCTGAATTATTTACCAGTGTTCTCATTAGAGCAAGCACAGGAAGCCAAATGCTGAACTGGTTTTTTCCCCTTCCTTCCCTGGGTTTCTTTTCTAAATCAGGTCACGGAAAATGGATGCTATTTCTTTAAATAATATAACCGAGCTGATCCCTGGATTACAATTAGGTTACGTCACTTGCTTATGAGCTGCTTTTCATTAAGACTCGCAGTGGGCAATGGGGCTTTACCTCTCAGAGCAAGGCTGCAGAGAACAATCCTGTAAAAGCCAGAGCACATGGGCGGCAGTGGCAGGGGCCGCAGTAATTTCGGCACAGGAACTGGATTCAGTGTAGGAGGCTCCTTTTCTCTTAAATCCTTAAAACTGCCCTTGTCCTGCCAAACCCTCTGCTTCTAAATACTTAGGAAACTCACATGCGAGGGCCCCACACCACACAAGGGAAGACTGGGGTGGCCAGTCTGCGGGAAGCTGAGCAACAAGAAGCTCCCCAGGGAGGGGACTATCAAGTTTCTGAAGAACTGTGGCTCTGTTTCATCCCTTACAGAACACAAATTACTGGGAAACATTTAAAGTTGTGGCCGAGGGAGGTAATGCGAACCCCCTTTGCACACATAGCTGCATCGATGTAAAGAAGCGTCTTGTAGCTGTAGGAAGCACTGTCATGTACACATCGAGATGGGAGTCCAGATCCTGATGCATTGAAGCAGTCTGTTCTTAAAAATGGAGATGGCTCTGGGAGTGCTAAGTGTGCAGAGGCAGAGACAGGAGAATCTCTGAGTTCAAGGCCAACCTGGTCTACAGAGTGAGAGTTCCAGGACGACCTGGGTTACACAGAGAAAAACATGTCTTAAAAAAAAAAAAAAAAAAAAAGGCCCAGAGGTTGGACACAGGAACTGATGAATGGCTCAGTGGATAAAATATTTACTGATCAAGCATGGGGACCTGAGTTCTCATCTCTAGCACCACAGCAAAAGCCTGGCCAATTACACGTGTAGTCCCAGTGCTGGGGAGGTAAGGAGAGGGGGTCCAAGTGGGGATGGGCACTTGCCAGCCAAACAGTCTCACTGAGACCCAGTCTCCAAACAAAACAAAACATAAGCAGTTGCAGAGGAAGGCAGTGGATACCCACTTACTACCTGTAAACACACACATACACACATACAAACACCACGTGTGTACAATAAGCAAACAAAAATAGAGACAAACCTATGTCCCTGTGTTGTTTGTGGCTACCATGCAGAATATTCACTCTAGGGTTAGGCCATTTTTCATAAAACCTCAGGCCAGGTGTGAATGTCTCGTGTCCACAATCCCAGCACTTGAGGGAGTGAGTCAGGAGGATGGCTGTGAGTGTGAGACTAGAGTTTGAGATTGGTTAGGTTACATAAGTGAGACCCTTCTTAAAACAAACACAAAACAAATGAACCCCACACAAATGAAACACACACACACAAACCCCAAAATCACCTCATAGAAAACTGTAAGTTATCTGAGAGTGATCCAAGTGACCAGAGAATGGGATAAGACAGGCTTCAATGTAAGAGGAAGGCTCTGCTCTCTAGAGGACCAGCTCATGAGCTGACTGCGAGAAGCAAAATTCTACCAGATGGAAAACTCTTCCTGGAAATGGGATCACTACATAGTACAGTGCTTAAAGTGGTAATCAGGAGCAGTCAAGTGAACTTGGGCCACTTTCATGTCCTTGAAGAAACACCTAGAGTTTACAACATGAGAACAGTCAGAAGGATTGTTTCCTTAAGTAGCTAAATTCATGCATGTTTCTTCATTTTTGATAAACAGGAAAATTTAAAAGTCCTCAAGCAGGGATGGATATTTGATACAGTTATATAAAATGTTGTCGAAAGAAAATTTATTTCTTTTACCTCATGGTCAACTTTAAAACTTACACTCACCATTTAACTTCCAATAAGCTTCTTAACTTAAAAAAACAAAAACAAAAACAAAAAAACAAACTTCAACAATCAGTACAACCCATGTAAAAGGGAATGAAATGGTTGGATGCAAAGCAGTTCATTAATTCTAATGGTGTTTGCACATTAATCTTGGCTTCACCACAGTCCACAACTTGCCTAAGCCCTGTTGGTTGCTGGGGAGTCTTTGATTCTTGTGTGTGTGCCCAATTTACTAATGAATCTTGGTGTCATTTAGGGCTGAACCAAGCGCATCTGAACGGGTCTGGGCAGCTGGGGAAGGGCACCCACATTGTACTGACTGGGGTTGGAAGAACACCAGCACAGAGATGAGTCAGAAGAGCTCAAAGTGTGGAGTAAGTCAGAACAAATGTCCCCACCCCCACCAGAGCAGCAGGGGAGAAAGGGAAGGAGTGGGGGTGGTCTAAAAGGGAAGGTGTCAAAGAACCAATACAAACCCCTCCCTCGGGCCTCTTGCACTCTGAGTGCTGTGGGCCAAGCCTGTTCCTAAAGAGACACAGACCAGAGGCCACAATCCAAGTGAGGGCCAGAGGAGAATTCAGAGAAAAGCTCAATTCTAACTTTAGCATGTTGAAAATCAAGAAAACAAAGTCCACACCTTGACCCTTTGGAGCACTTTGGGATGTCTTCGAGTGGTCTTGGCAGCTCTGGGATGCCTGGTCCAAACAGAAAGAGCATGGGGTCTAATGTCCCAGCAACTTGAATTTAAATTAAAATCCTTCCTCTGCCAATTTAAGTGAGTGCTATCAGGATAAACTATTTTAATGCTAAATCATCCTTTTTGTTTTTTAATCTGGAGGGAAGAAAGTCCTTCATAGTCAGTGATTGTTTTAGGCAGTGGGGTGGTGGGTGGTGGTAGTGGTTGGTGCAGGTTGCTAAACCGGATTTCATGGTACAATAGTCCCCCTTTATCTGAAACTTCACTCTCTATGGTTTCAGGTACCTAAGGTCAACCTTAGTCCAAAAATATTAAATAGAAAATTCCAGAAATAAATTTGTAAGTTTTAAATTGCACGCTATTCTGAGTAGCATGGTGAAATTAGCACTGTGCTATTCTATGACACACGAATATGAATTAGCCCTTTGTCAAGTTGTATCCACGCTGTATATGTTAGCTGCCTGTTGATTGGTCAATAATTTAGCTGTTTCTGTAATCAGATTGACAGTGGCCGTATCAAAGCACTTGTATTCAAGAGACCAGGATTTCACGTAATAATGAACAAAGAGCAAAGCTGGAGATGCTAACATTTTAAATAGGCCAGGGAAAGCTGTAGAGTGCTTTATGTAAAAGGTGAATATTTTCAACTTTATTGTATGTGTGGAGCGGGGGCGGAGGGAGGGAGGGAGAGAGAGGGAGAGGAGAAAGTGTGTGTGTGAGTATGTGTGTGAGTATGTGTGTGTGTATGTGAGTATGTGTGTATGTGTGTGAGTGTGTGTGTTTGTGTGTGTATGAACTATTGGGGGTTTCAGGTCTTGGGACTTGTTTGCTACTGAAAATGGGGTACCTTTGTATTGTTTAGTTCAACAGTGGACTAGATAACAGACTGGTGATTAATAAAAAAAAATAGCTGGATAAATATGAATGACACTCCCATGAGACCATCCAGCAGGGGCTCTGTTTGGTGCCTGGTTGATGTTTTCCAGGCACACTTCCTTTAGACTTTACCCTCCATCTTCCAGAGATCAAGACTTGAATCTGTTTCTTAATCTGGGAATTGTTTATATCCACTGAGGAAAGATTATGATAGCTCACACTGGTAATTCCAGCCGTTGGGAAGATAAGCAGAAAAATCTGCTTATTATATATATATATGTGTGTGTGTGTGTGTGTGTGTGTGTGTGTGTGTGTGAAGCTCAGCTATATAGTGAGTTTGACGCTAGCCTGAGCTACATAAAACCTGCCTCAATAAAATAAAGTAAAAAATAAAGCAAAATACCAAAGGAGACCAGGCCTAATGGCACAAACCTTTAATCCCAGCACTCAGAAAGTAGAAACAGGAGGATCTCTGTGAGTTTGAGATTAGTGTGGTCTACAAAGTTTGTTCCAGGTCAGCCTTTATTACATAGTAAATTCATGTCTCAGAAAGGAAAATAAAATCAAAGGAGGAAGAGGAGGAAGAGAAAAGAGGAGGAGGGGGAAACAGCAGCAGCAAAAATATCCAAGTATTCAAAGAACTGTTTGAGAGTAGGGCACAGCTCAGGGGAGGGCTTCTGCAGCATAGACAAAGCCCAGGTTCAATCCTTAGAGCCCAAAACAAGCTCATTTCAACACACACAACCTTCATGAACCTGGTTCTTCCCAGTCAACGCTCTACCACCAAAGATTAATGTCTTGGTGATGAAAGAGCCTAAGGCCCATGAGTTCTATTTTAGTATGAGTTCCCTTTTCATGGAGAGGAAAAAACAAGCCTTTCTGCTGACCCATCTTCTGCAATGTTTTGCTCAGGCTGACCCAACAGGGGAGCCTACAGAAAAAGCACAGAAGCCTACAGCCATGTAGAAGGAAATGACTGTTCAGGTGATGGTGGCTACCAGGCAGGCCGTGGTAAGAAAATTGTGAGGCTGCCTTGGTAATTTTTGCAATTCTCCCAGGGCCTATTGCTCTGTCACACAAGAATAATGGAAATAATAATGTTAATAACGAGGATGAGTGCTCAGCCATCAGCACTCCAGCACTGTGTAAAAATTAGGACAATAGAAACAGAAGGAAAGACCAGTTCCCAGATGTTACTGGATCAAATTCAGAGAAGGCGAAAGAAGACTTGGGTATCTAGTAAATGCCCAACATGTTAGCATACAGAATCTCATTTTCTCTCTTATCATTCCACAGGGGAAGCAAGGGAAAGCTAGAGAGGCCCTATAATTGGGACCTAAATAGCCCTGACCCCAAAGTCTATCTTCTTTCCATCCCACAGGTACAAGTCTGACTCTTGTCCAGATCATTGACAGACGTTAGGGTTGCTAACAGTAAAATGGGATGCAGATGCCACTTTGTCTCGGAGTCCTTGAGAAATCACATGAGATAACTGAGGTGCTTGGCAAAAGTGGAACAGGAGTGGGAGTTCTGCTCCCTTCGTGGGAATGATGAATCCAATCCGAATGAAGGTGCTGTAAGCCAGCAAGGGTCCAAGACCTTAGGTGTCATTATATCTGTTTCAGGAAAATTCTTGCAGGACAGAAAAGAGTTTTGTTATCACCTGGGCCATCCATGGAAAAGTCTGTAGAGGATGTAACATTCCAGCTAAATCTTTACAACATGGAGGAATTTGTTAGATCAAGGGGGTGCGGGGGAGGAGACCAGGGAGGAGGACATTGTGAGAAGACAGTAGAGGCAAGAGCACGGAGACATGCGAGTGTATGATAGAAATGACCAGAACAATAGAAGGAGAAAAGGACCAGACACCCATAATCCCTGAGGCTGACAGACAAGTCTGGGGTCACTGGACCAAACTGAGAAGGACCTTGAATGCTATGCTAAGTCCTTTGGACTCGATTCTGTAGGCACTTGGGAGCCACCAAGGGTGACTACCCCAAGAATCCATAAGGACAAAGAGTCTGAACAGGGCCTTTTGCCATTCTGTTCTTGTGAAGATCACAAAGTCCCATGTTCAGAACATCACAGTCTGTTGCCATGGAAATAGTAATGGGCCTCACTATGGGAATAAATTAGCCCCATCATTATACCTTTCTTCCAAGGAACTCAGAGTGTTTGTTGTGTGTGTTTTCTCTTTCTTCTTCTTCTTTTTTTAATAGAAGCACCAGATGGTGGTTAAGGGTAAGAAGAAAGCCTAAAGACTCTCGAATAAAAGGAGCTTTCAAAGGAATGGAAGGAAAAACACAAGTTGAATTTTGAAAGGTTTAATCAAAACAGATGGCAGAATATCTCAGCCTGAGGGAAGGGGAAAAATGTCTCAGAATCCATCTGATTTGGGGCTCCCTTGTCCTGGCTTCCTGGGTCCCTGAGTGCTCCTCTCTACAGGCTGACTAACATGCAGGCTGGGTGACAAGGAACAAAAAATATGTGGTGTGTATCCATCTATGTGTGTGTGTGTTTACATGTATTATCAGATAATATATACATGTCAGACTTAAGAATTAATGTTGTTGAAATGCTTTTTAAATTAAAATTACTGTATTAATTTGTTATGCATATTATCTTTACTTTCAAATTGACTTTAAGAAAAATAACCAAGGGCTGGAGAGATGGCTCAGTAGTTAAAAGCAGGGAACCCCCAGTTCCACTCCCAGCACTCCTATAGTGCCTGACAACCATTTGTAACTTCAGTCCCAGGAAACCTGACACCCTCTTCTGGCTCCCAAGGGCACTGCATGCGTATGATGCAGAGACACATGCAGGCAAAACACCCATACTCACAAAAATAGCACTTAAAATGCCTCTCAAACGAGGAAGGGAAAAGTAAGCAATAGAAATATTGATCATTGTCTTATAATTGTCGCTGTTGAGTCCACTCTGGGGGATAGAGAAGGAAGCCATTACGTTTTTCTACTCTGTATATTCTTTTCTATGTCAACCTCTTGTTCCATCCGAGGATAGGATTACTGTGTAAAGAAGGCATTGTTATTCAGTGTTACAGAGAAAGATGAGGTCCACAGAGATCTCTTATGTTGCCCAAGTGATGTGTGTGGCAGAGCCCTGATTGAACTCCGTCTTACTCAGCATCTTTCTAAAACTTCCTAACGACTTCTAGCCCTACCCCTGCAGAACAGAGAGGACCTGGATGAATTATTCTGCCTCCCTCGGCCAGTTTCTCCTATATGTTGGGGAAAAGGCAGGGTTTTCTCAACTTGTCTTTCTTCCACCATGTGGGTATGAGTGGGAAGTGAGTATAAGTAAAGATTAGCCCTAGGCAGGGCTAACATTCCATGCTTCTTGTTCAAGGCCTCTGTGCCTTAGTCTTGCCAGGCTGTCTGTGGTATTTTGAGTGACCACACAGTATGTTGAAGACAAAGCTAGTTGGTTTAAAAGATCACAAAGTATAAAATGTAGGGGAGAAGTTACAGTGCTGAGATACCAGAGTGATTACGTTTATGTAACAAAGACTTATCGAGTGTCTTTAAGTGCTATGTACTGTACCAATGGGGGGGGGGCTGTTCTAAACAAAACAGGGCCTAGCTATTCCAGAGGGCATAGAAAATGTATAGTCAAGCAAGGAATTCTATCTGGAAGTGACCTTTGAAGTGAGGTTTTAGCTGACACCCTCCCAGGCTTGCTTCCTAATTTTATATCTTATTTCTGTTTCAAAGAAGCTAAGACAGTAAGTACATTGCTCTTAACCTGCTCTGACATATCTGAGGCCTGTGTCCCCCACTGTCCAGTCTCCTCTCTTCAGACCATCCTGTCTATAACCTGCCTCTCAGCTTCCTGAAGATTTCTGAGGTTCAGATGTAAACCCCAAAGTAGATAGCTCACAGGGGGAAAACTGCCTGAATTTAAATCTTTTATCATCCTGCCTTTTATGGGCTGCTCTACTTCACGGAAATGCGCTGTTGGCTGATAACCCAACTGTCTGGCTGCAGATGGTGGTGCTACTTCGAGTGGGAAGAGAAAGCGACAGGGCAAGAGAGGCAGCTGCAAAGCAAGAAAGAAGCAGAGTGAGCAATTGCAGGGAGAGCCCAGCTCCCACGTTTGTTCCCTTATTTTAGGGGTGATCTTGAATTCTTCCAACCTGCCTCAGCACAAAAGGAAATTTCTTGCCACCCCTCCCCAAAATAAACTGAACCTTTAAATTTATATGCCTTAACACACACACACACACACACACACACACACACACACACACACACACACACACATGACACACTTTTTCACTATTAAAATACTGGTTTAATTGGCTCACTAATCTGCCTTCCACAGTTCTGGGCAAAACTAAATTCTATTAAGTCATAAATCTGTTACCCAGGGTCCTTGGGTGAGGGGCTTGGGAGGATGAAGGCTGAAACAGAATCGAGGAGACCCATCCCAAATAGGTGATAGGCTAGGTATTTATTTATAAAGCTGGTAAAACAAAGACAGAACCGCAATCAAACAGGACTTTGAAAACCTGCACAACACCAGAAGGAATTGGGGGCAGGGAAGAAGGTGGTGGTCAGGAAGAAGGAAGTCAGAGATGGTTTTATGGAATTTCATGGAGATCCTGAATTTGTTCTAAGGTAAGAACAAAGGAACTTAAGAGAGACTTGGCATTGCAATAGGAAGAAGTATTTGGATCTGATGCAGGGGCTAAGGAAGAGGAGGGAGCCAGAATGCCAACATATACAGTAGATGTGCCAGTCAGACAAGAGCCAGGGGACTTAGAGAATTTCATTTTGCCTTTGTTAGGTCTGAGTTATATCTGACTGCAGAGGTCTGGAACTCAGAGGAGAGGTTTGGGTAGAGGGATGAATTTGGGAGCTGTCCAAAAACCCCTGTGTGTGTGTGTGTGTGTGTGTGTGTGTGTGTGTGTGTGTGTGTGTGTGTGTGTGTGTGTGTATGTATGTGTGTGGGTCTGTATGTGTGTGTGTGTGTGTGGGTCTGTATGTATGTGTGTGTGTGTGTGTGTGTGTGTGTGTGTGTGTATGTGTGTGGGTCTGTATGTGTGTGTGTGTGTGTGGGTCTGTATGTATGTGTGTGTGTATATGTATGTGTGTGTATGTGTGTGTGCACACACACGACTGCAGGTGCTTCTGGGGGGCACAGGTATCAGACACTTCTGGAACAGGAGCTCCAAGTGGTTGTGAGCCGCCCAGCATGGGTGATAGCAACTGAACTTGGGTCCTTTGAGACATCTTTGCAGCTTCACACACCTATTCTTAATACTATGGGGATGGATATAATCACCCAAGAAGAAATTGTAGACACACTTACTATGGTCTTCATTTTAAAAGAAGATAAAATGGAGGGAGTCAGAGACAGGATCGTGCTGTGTAGCCCAGCCTGGTCTCAAACTCCTGATTCTTTTGCTTCAGTCCAGCTGAGTGCTGAGGTCACATTGCTGTGCCTGTATGTGTAGCTGCTGTCGTTATTATTTTTTGTCCCTGTTGTTGCTGTTGCGTCTTGCTGAGGTTAAAGGCTTGCTTCCATTCACTTATACTTGATCCAAGAAGTGATTGCTCCATTCATTTATGTAAAACCAGCTTAGCATCCTGAACAGCCTCATAAAAATCCCATGTGATGATACTCCTGTGCATGCCTCAGGAGAGCCCGAGGCTCTGCCTCCCACCTGTCATTAGAAATGGCCTGCTCTGTCCTAGAAGCCCTAGTTCCTGTTCCTTTGCCCAGCACCTGCCCATTTCTGCTCTTTGCCCAGATCCTTTGGCCCCATTCTTCCGTGGGACTCTGTTTGTCACACTCCCAGCTTTGCTCATGGATGCTATCTTTCCCTTGGCTCCATCAATTACACCCACAAGCCAATCTTGCCTCATCTCTGAGATTAGTTTTGGCTCCCAGATCTCTAAAGCAAGTATGAGTCCCTGGATACTTGCTTGTCTAAGAGGAGAGTTCAAGCTATATTCCTGTTTCTGTCCATGTATGTATGCTCATGCATGTATGTATGCGTGCGTGCAAGCAAGCATGTATGTAGTATCTCTTTGTGCCAAGCATCCTCTTTATGCTCCCCTCCCTCTTCCAGACTTGGGCCAATCCAAATACTACATGATTTTCATTCCATTGCCTTGTAGCTTCTAAGCCTTCCTTTTGGCTTTCTCTTCTGCCTTTTCTTGTAGATATTAATTCTGGAGAGATGGCTCAGCAGTTAAGAGCACTGACTGCTCTTCCAGAGGTCCTGAGTTCAAATCCCAGCACCCACATGGTGGCTCACAACCACCGAAAGAAAGAAAAGAGTGCTGACTGTTCTTTCAGAGGACCTGGGTTTTACTTCTAGCACCCACCTTGTGGTTTATAACTATACCACAAGTTCCAGGAAATGTGAAGACACACAGGCAAAACACCCACATTTATAAAAGTAATAAATATTGTTAAAAACCCTCCTTACTTCGTTTGCAGCTAACCTTTAACTCACAGACATTTGCATTTCATTTCTATTTCTCCCCCCCCCCCCACATCATGTCTAAGTCATTCCTAGTTTCAATGCTAAAAGAATAGTTTAAATTTTCCCATTATCTTTTGACACTGAGGCGTCATCTAAAGATTCATCAATTCTAGGCCTGACATGTCTTCTCACGTTCCATCAATATTTCAGGCAGGAATCCTACTGATCCTCTTTTGCCGAGAGCAGGTGACCTTGGGGAGCACAGGTGACCTTCGGGAGCAATCTAACTCTTGGGTTTTGTTTGCTTGCTTGTGCTTGTGTTTTATTTTGGTTTTAGACTCACCAAACTCTGGCTGATTTGAAACTCCCCATGAGCCTAGGATGTCCTCAAACTAGGACCCTCCTGCCTTGGTCTCCCAGTTGCTAGGATTACAGGTGTTCACGACGACATCCAGTTACCATTGACTACTGGTGGTCAACCCTATTATCCAGTAGTCATGCTGACCAGATCATTAATATTTTAAAGAGCCCCTCACGCTGGCTAAAACCTTAACAATTTTATAGCAGATCTACATGGAGAATGACAGTTTTTTAACTCTAATACCCTGCCTGACAATTCAGAGTCTAAACTCGGTCTATAAGACTCTTGGTGGCCTGCTGATCTCTACAATCCACCTAGCAGACAGAGAGATGAGATTCAGATCAGTGGAGGGGGAGGGAGACCCCAAACAGTACCCTTACAGGTCTTCCTGGTTGGAGATGTACACAGTTTCTGCCATTCAGGGGCTGAAGTTCTCTGTAACTCTGTGCAGTGTTTCTTCAGCCAGGAAAACCCAGGGCCTTGGGGAAAACAAAAACCCAGGCTCAGGGGAGGAGGCACTTTATACATTTACTAGAATATACATTTGAAAAATAATGAGGCCTTTTGTCTTCATGATGTAAAGTAAGGAGAATAAAGCAGGACTTGAGCAGAAAATCATCTCCAGCAGAGAGGCATTCCCAAGAAGAGGGGGTGTTCTCTACTTCTTTTGTTGTGAACCTCAGTAAGAAATACAGTTTTTCTTCACCATAATGTATGCATGCCTATAATTAGAATAACAATCTTCCCTAGTAAGTAATCTTATTTAAAAAAAAAATGTTTTATGACTGTCTAAACTGATTTTACTGAAAACCTTTCCCCAAGGTGATGGCTGATAGTGTTAGGGTGTTGAGTTTATCAAAGGGAACCTTTTCTTTAAACAAACAAACAAACAAACAAACAAACAAAGTTAAAGGCGTTCTTGAGATCCAGACCCCCTTTCCCATGGGCAGTGCCACTTGCTGCAGTGTGTGGGAATATTAGACTGTGTGGTACCCACACAGATGGGAGGCACATGCCTTCAGTGCTCACCTTCTCCTATGTATTTATCTTGCCTTCGCCTCATCAGCTGGCCTCTGACAACCTCTCAAGGGCCAGTGAATCAACTCAACTGTTCACGTGTCTCAGTTCTGTCAGCCTTACGCCCTGTTGCTCACCTGACGCAAAGAGCAGCTCAGTCTGATTTCCCCAATGTACTTGGGACCTCACCCTCCAAATACAGGATGGGTCACATTCCACTGGTCTCTTGAAATTCTGAGGAGACACTCTGGACCCTCCACCCACAGCATCTCTTGCAACTGTCCTCTCTTGCTGGCCTTCCTCTTAACCTACTTTTAAAGAAAACTCCCTTCACAAGTACCTTTCTGTTCTCTCTTGAGTCTGTATCCCACAGTTCCTTTATTCCTCCTATCCCTTTATTCCTGGGAAGGAAGGAGCCCAGGGCAGGCAAGTCCTCTATGTCCATGAAACAACTATGCAAGTAAAATTTTCATCTAATCTGAAAGGTGATTTTTTTCTGGTATAAACCAATAAGATTCATTTTAAAATTTCAAACTGTTGGGGAGAAGAAAGTTCTGTCTTCTGGCCTCTGAACAGGCACAGTTGCTTAGTCTATGCATTCAAGTTATTGGGGAGGGAAAGGCAGAACCACAGTGTTCAGAGCATGGGTTGAAGTGTTTAATCTAACACTCGATAGTGGCTCGTGACCATGAGCCACCTGCTATCTCATTAGGTCTTAAGTTTCTCATCGGCTGATAGAGGTGATCATAATGGTGGCTTCACAGACGCTGTGCAAATAAAAAAGAGATGATGCAGGGAGAATAGAAGGCTTGGATCCCAGGAAGTAGTCAGTAAGTGGTAGCCATTGTTGGATGCTACACCTCTGGTGAAGATACACATGGTGATAAAGTATGTCCACACACTGAAGCTGGAATTGGGAGGCTGTCTCCTTGGCACCGAGCATTTATTTTTTGGCTTATAGCTTCTTGGCTTCTCTCTGCACTCCATTTTTCTTTTTCTACTGATAACTTTTTTTCTGCTTTCTTATTTCCCCATGTCTCTTTAGTTGGAAACGTCTCATTCCTTCCGGTTCAGCCATGACTGTTGTTTCGTAGTTCAAAAATTCAAGGGATGGTTTTTGACTGGATTAGCTCACCTTCTTGCACATGGTCCAGCTCTGGGCGTGTTCCTTCTGAAGCCCTTCTAGTTTTGCTTACTTTTGAAATAGGGTATTAAAGAAAACATTCTTGGGAGAGATGGTAAAAAACGGTATCTGGAGTTAAAAGCTGGGTTTGACACACACCCTTACTTTGATACAAAGGGTCCTACTAGAGTCCTTAAGGAAGTGACAAACTGGGCAAATGATCTGTGTGTTTAATAAACTGGGTGATTAATTAACTTTATGTCAAAAGCTCTGCTTTACCTGAAAGACACTTCGCAGAACTCCTCTAAATCACAAATTCTCTCTTTTGCACATATAAAATAATTTAGTTTACAGAGTTTTCTTTCCAAGAAAAACAAGGGAAGTTTGTTTTCTTACCACCCCTTCAGCCCTGTAGGCAAGTGTTCAACCACCGAGCTCTGGAATTAAGACAGTCTGAGTTACTCAGTCTGGCCTTGAACTTGCCACGTAGTTCCTGTTGCTTGCCAGCTCGTGCTCCTGCTCCAGCTTCCAGAGCTCAGATTACAAATGTATGTCACTAAGCTTGGCTACTGCGTCATTTTAATTTGAAACTCACTTCAGCTCACTGATGTCCATTCTCAGGCAAACACAAAACTCTTATTGCTGGCTTATCTGTAGTTGAATCGGATGGAAAAATAACTTTTTCTCAGCATTGCCCCCTTCATCTTAGACAAATATCTTTCCATTAGTTCTGCAGTTTGTACGACGTGTTTTACTCATTTTCAGTCCCCTTCCTCGACTCTTCCCAGAGCTGCCCCTTCCCTACCCACCCAATTTATAAAAAAATAAAAAATGATCAAGTCCAATTAGTACTGCCCAAATATTATTAGATGTATGTGTGGCCTTACCCTGGAATGTGGTCAACTTATCTACGGCCTTGGAAAAAACTGACGCCCCACCCCACCCGCGCCCCTCCCCCCAGCAGCTATCAGTTGCCAATCATGATCAGAAGCCTCACCTAGGGGTGAGACCTCATGCCCATACCCCCCATACCCCCCTGTCCACGCTGGCATCTGGGGTGGCTCCAGCTTGCACAGGACTTGTATAACAGCGTTGCTTTTAATTTCCCATTTTATTCTTGCTTTTTCTTCCTTCTGTTGTAGCCCGCGCCTCATCTCCAACATTTCAGTCTTAGGTCCTCAGGCTGCTTTACGGCTGTGTCGAACTGCCAGGCGTGCAAAGGTCCTGATCAGTGACTCTCTAGCTTCGCCTAGGTTTCCGTTGCATAGAAATGTCACCGACGCTGTTTCTCAGGCTTCTTCAAATACTCACTCTACCATGCATGCGAGTGTAAGCTTCGGTTCCTATTGAACCACACCCCAAATCATAAGGAGAAACGGAACACCTGCCTCCTTAAAAATGTTTTCTTTTTAGATATCATGGGTCTGACTCTTCTAGTCCTTGGTTCCTTTTCTCTCATCTCTGTTACCCCCAAGCGGAAGTTAGGCCAGCATTTTTGGCTTCATTACCTTTGATTTTTCTGGATTCTTATGCAAATGGTATTCCCTTCCCAGATTCACGACTGACAATGATGGCCCCTGACAGGATACACAGACATTCTTTCATAGCCTTTTATTTATTTCATAGCCTTTATTTTATTTATTTCATAGCATACAAAGGGGTTAAATAAAGGCACTTTACAGAAGAGGAAACTGAGTCAAAGCAGACAAGGGACTTGCTCAAAGTGATGGGGATAGCCTTCTACCTCCTAAATTGTGATGTATCTGAAGTGTAGAACATCATGGTCGTTTCTGTCTCCCTTTCTCCATAGCCTCTCATATCCAACCCATTCGAAGGCTCTCCCAGGTTTTCGTTTCTTTTACCACATCTCACAGTTGCCAAGATCAAAGCAGTTGAAGGCTGACCTTCCAGCCACAACTCCTTGTCTTTTCATGCTTTGTTGCCTGGGTTCCTCGTTTCCCTTGGTTCTATTCTTTCCTGCTACAATTTATCCAGAAGGCATGCATTGCAATGTTTTGTGTATTTTCTCTCTTTTATATGTCCTTCCCTTGACTCCACTTAGATTTCAAGGTATGGCATTACCTTCCTATCAGGACACCCATGGGGCTCACATAGCAGGTCTAGGGACAGCTGGTGCTACCAGCTTCCCAGTGAGTAGTAAATATCAAAAGATCTGGAAAAATAATGTGTAAACGTGTTTCCTTTGTGATATCACTCCTTGGTGGCCTATATCATTTTCCTTTTGTGAAAAATTCAAGCTCTCCAGGTTCTGTCAACTGACGATGTTGATGTTGGCCTAGTTATCAAGGTCATCCTACATGTCTGCTGTCTAAGGATGCAGAATTCAAGCGTGTATGTAGCCAGAGAGCTCTTTTTAGAAGCATAGGTGATGTATCCAACAATGTGGGTAACGGCAGAAGTGACTCAAACACTCTTGTACCTTCTTGATGCCACCAACAATTCTGGCCTTTTTTTTTTTTTTAATTGAATGCCAACATCAGTGCCCAGCAAAGCACAAAAGGGTAGAGGTGGGGGTGGTCCATGAAATATCAGCTTGGCTGCTTCATCTTGATTTATCTCAAAGTTCTGAGAGATCTAGACATTTATAGAAGATGGAGAGAATCTACTTGCTTGAAGAATCAAAGATGCCCCAAAAAAGAACAGTGGGGTGGATCTGTGTAACAGGGACAGGACTGTCAGGAATATTAGCAGCTGCACATCACTGCAGTGTTGAGAGATTCCTACCTTAGTTTAGGGAGAGTGCACTAAAGAGCAGATATAAACAAAGCTTTTAAAAAGCTATCAAAGAAAGTAATATGGTGGGACAACGGAGACACCCCTGTGGGGCAACTGCTGTGGGAGAGTGCAGCCTGGGGAGCCCTGGGACACCGGGGATGCAGAAAGCACACTGATCTAGGAACACAAAGGTAGCCTCCGCCTGGGGCAGCAGACTTCACTACCAGTGCCAAGGCCAGGAAACAGGGAAATAGTGGCTTCAAGCAGCTAGTTGGATGACAAGTTATGTGGGAATTTATAACGTTTTTTTGAGGTGCTAAGGCCAAATGTAGGGCCTCACACAGGAAAGAAAATGCTGTCATCTATCTGCAGCACTCACTTCCAACATCATAATCTAGAAACACCACACATACACACATCACAATACACACACACACACACATGCATCTATACATCACACACCACACATATCACACCACACACACATCACATCACACATACACACACACACACACATCCATACATCATACACCACACCACACACATCCATACATCACACACCACACCACACAATACATCACACATCACACACACACACATACATCACACACCACACCACACAATACATCACACATCACACACACACATACATCACACACCACACCACACACATATATCACATACCACACACATACACATCCATACATCATACACCACACATATCACACCACACACACACACACACACACACATCCATACATCACACACCACACCACACCACACACATACATCACATACCACACACACACACACACACACATCCATATATCACACACATACATCACATACCACACACACACACACACACACACACACACACATCCATACATCACACACCACACCACACACATACATCACACCACACACATACACACACACACACACATCCACACATCACATACCACACCACACACACACACACACACACACACACACACACACACACACACGAGCGTGCAGAGAGAGAGAGACAGACAGACAAAGAAACAGAGAGATGACAGAAACGGAAAACACAAAACACTGTTTCTAGGTTGCTAGAACCCCTTCTCAGAAATGTTTGGGAAGAAACTAAAGAGAGGCTTTTCATAAACCCGGCAGAAAAGACAGGAGCAGAGAAATGGTGACTATTGTCATTTTAGCTGGTACATTCTCAGATGTTACCCAGTCATGCACTTGGCATGGTCAGGGAAGCAAATCAGAACCATTTTCATCTTCATTATATGCTGAGAACAGGCGCAGGAAATGTTAAGTAACTTGCCTAACTATATACAATTAAGAAATGGCAGAGCTGTAATTAAGATTTAGTTAATGGTAGTTTTTTCAAGTGTGTGTGTGTGTGTGTGTGTGTGTGTGTGAGTGTTGTATGTGTGTATATGTGCTCATGTGTGTGCATAGATATGAAAGTCAGAGGCCAATATTAATGTTTTCCTCTCTCAGTCTCTCCACCTTCTTTTTTTGAGGGGTCTCTAAATCCACACAGAGCTCACTGGTTCAGCTAGACCAGATGGTCAGCCAGCTCCATGCCTACTTCTGTCTCCTCAGTATAGGATTGCAGAGCCAGGCTGCTCTGCCTGACACTATGTGGGAGGCAGACATCCAAACGCAGGCCCTCATGCTTGTGCAGCAAACTTTCCTACTGAGCCATCTCCCCTGGCCTGGCAATTATGGAATCCACTCCATGTTTAGTGCAAGAAGCAATGCGACTAGAAAACAATCTTATCCAAACGAGCCTACCCCCATGGCGGAGCCCTGTGACTGTTCGCCAAAGCAAACACTCATATACTACATTTCTCAGTTTCCCTTGCAGTTTAATCCCCAGTCTGTGGAAAGGGTGACTGTCACTGGGCCTGGCCCATAGGAACCTCCTCCTTCCTCTGTCACGTTTCTGTGTGATGTCATTACCAATACAACCTTGGATTCTGCAAGTGGAAACAGCCAAATTGCTTCCTCTGATGAGAAGCACATGGGTTTGGCTGTTCCATGATCGAGAATCAAAACTGAATTGTGTTTGAGAGTTTTCACATTTAGGCGTTCATGTTTGGAACAGTTTAAGTACAGCTTTGAAAATTCTACCATGGGAATGCCCACCAGGGACACTTTTGTTCCTGCTGAAAGAATTAAAGGTAAAGTTTGCTTCTGCTTAAATGAAACTGCTTTTCCAGTAACAACTTTAAAAACCGAGAGGCTTTGGGTGAAAAGTCGTCCTCCACTGGCCTCCATGTACTCTGGCTGACTGAATGACCAAAAGCGACAATGTCACTTGCCACACACTGTCCAGAAAAGGGTCATTCAACCCTAACGTGATCTGTAGAGAGAACTTCTGCTGTATTGGATGGATGCACCACCTGCCAATTAAAAGGCCTTTGGCCTCTGCCTTAGGCAGGAAGAAGAGGTGAAACATCTGGGAGGAAAAGGCTTCTAGGATAGGGCCGGGCACTGGAGCTCAACCTGGGAAGATGTGAAGAGGCAGATGAATGGTACCTGGGCACAGGTGACCAGCCATGTGGTCAGAGTAGAGCCTAACTATATGGCCAAGGCATTTGTAAATATATTCGAGTGTAAGTCTTATTTCTGTGAGCATGGGGCTGGGAGGAAGAACCAGGCTCCAGCTTCAACACTGATTCCACACTAACCATCCCATTTTGCAAAGACTTGACCCCTGACATAGGCTCTGTCAATCATTATAAGGTAATATCTTAAACTTTCTCTATCAGTTTTTTTTTTGTTTTTTTGTTTTTTTTTTTTGTATTTCTTTCTTTCTTTTTTTTCAGACTTAGCTTGAGAAGATAGTTGTCAGAGACCTCAAGAGTGACTGTGATTCTTAGATAAACCTGTGACCAGTGATTATATTATGGTGGGCATCTCATATGTGCTTTCAACAGGCTTGTCAGTAGCAAAGCTCTATTGTCTACCTCCAACATAATGGCTGACATTTGCCCAAGTATTGGGTATTTGGTGGCCAATAACTTTTACCCCAGGGATACGAATAGTGAATTGTAAAGAAGAGGTACAGAAGGTGAAGGCAGGGCCAAAGAAAGGGTTAACATGTTGCCATGACTAAGATCCTTGAAGTTGCTTTGGGGCTGGCCCACAGAAGGTAAGTGGTCCATCAGATCTTTTCTCTCATCTGCAGTAAAACAAGCGTGTACGAAAATTTGTATCAGTGGGTATACATGTGTGTGCAGCAATGTGGGTACACATGTGTGGATCTGGGTGGAGATCACAGGGTGCTATACCTTTTGTTTGATATGAGGTCTCTTGCTGACCTGGAACTTCTCCAAGTAGGCTAGACTATCTGACCATTAAGCTTCCAGAGACCGCTCATCTCTGCCTTCTAGGTTGTCATGGCTGGGATTTCAGGTACATGCCATTGTGTCTCAGGTTGTGGGTTCTGGGGTCTGAACTACTCAGACCTTCACACTTTCCAGGCAAATCATTTACCAACTGAGCCATCTTCCCAGCCTGCCTCTCTCTCTCTCTCTCTCTCTCTCTCTCTCTCTCTCTCTCTCTCTCTCTCCCTCTCTCTCTCTCTCCCTCTCTCCCTCTCTCTCTCCATCCATCCATCCATCCATCATCCATCCATCATCCATCCATCATCCATCCATCCATCCATCCATCCATCCATCCATCCATCCATCCATCCATCCATCCATCTATCTATCTATCTATCTATCTATCTATCTATCTATCTATCTATCTATCTATCTATCTATCTAACTAACTAACTTACGATGTAGCTAAGGATGACTTTGAATGCCCAGTCCTCCTGCTGCCACCATGTCTGGTTTTATGTAGGCCTCTCATATCTCAGGACTCTGTACGTGCATTCTACAGACTAAGCTACATCCCAAACTTAAGGTTTCCTTCTAAATCTCAGTAATGATCCTGCCTCAGTCCTAATGGTAGGCTTTTTGGTGTGTGATACTATCCCTAGACAATAAATTAATTTTTAATTTTAGTAACAAATCTATTTCCATTGGTTTCCGCCAAAGAATTCCAAACCAGACCTTAAGCCTTCAAGATCTAGAAACTCTGTTCTATTAGTTCATTGGGCATCACTGAGCCACATAAAATTGACACACGTGGCCAAACCCAGAGGAATTTGATATAGGGATCCTGATATTCATTCATTTATTCTAGGAGAGTTAAAGGACAGAAGCACTTGTTTTTCAGAGGACATTTGCTTCATAGTTATCATCTATTGAATAAACACTGCCTGTGAGACATTATTGTGAACAAAGATAAATCAAAGAAGGTATTTTCAAAAGCACCTTTCTAATTTTCAGATCACATCTTAATATGCTAGTCTGGCAGTACCACTTAATTCACTTTTCCAAAAGACCGTTTTGTTGGCCTGTGGTCAACAACCTTCACAACGACCCTTCACTATGAATGCATTACCCAAAATGCTTTCTCTCTTCTCTCTCTCTCTCCTCCCTGTTCCTAGCCAAAACTTTGAGCTACATTTTGGGGTCCCCCCACTTCCCCACTCTACTCCAGCTCCTTGGGTTTGTCTGGTTGCCGCATCTCTAGTTCTGTCGCTGTCTCCTTTGCCCTGATGCTGGCCGTGCCCTAGTTTGCTGTCTCGGTTATCCTCTACTTTGCCAACCCACTTGACAGTCTTTCCTTACATCTTACCCTGTTGCAGCTGCTGGATCCAGCCAGACAAACTAGCAGAGCTTCCCTAATTGCAGAAAGGACTAAGCTTGTCCTCTATGGAACATGTATCCTTGGAGTCTTTTTATCCCCAAATTTCTTCTCATCACAGAGACTCCTTACAGATTGAAATGAGGTTTATCCTTCGGGTAATTATCCTTTTAGAGGCCCATTCATCAAATGTAGTAACAAGCTCAGGTCCAGGGCTTTGGTATACCACTCCGGGGAGGGACTGATGTCATCTTCTAATGGTGTGAAATGTTGGTCAATTGCCATCCTACAGGATAAGCCCACATTTCCTGGGAGTCATATGGTTATGGAATTATCAGTGCGTTTCTGACAAACCTATTTCTGGATTTTCATCAGAGATTCTTTAAGCCATTTCCCCCCAAAACAGGGTTCTCTGGCTAGCTCTGGCTGTCCTGGAACTTGCTTTGTACACTAGAATGGCCCGGAACTCAGAGACCTGCCTGCCTCTGCCTCCCGAGTGTTGGTATTAATGGTGTGCACCACCACATCCGGTCTACTTTAAGTTTTATAATACAAAATATAATGTAGGACCCAGAAGAGTTCTTAATCCCCCAAGCCATGATCAGAAGTATATTATCAGGCTGGAGAGATCATGGCTCAGTGGTTAAGAGCACTGACTGTTCTTCCAGAGGTCCTGAGTTCAATTCCTAGCAACTACATGGTGGCTCACAACCATCTATAATGAAATCTGATGCCCTCTTC